>NC_133026.1:26557500-26868181 GCF_048771995.1 Taeniopygia guttata | reverse complement strand
TTCTACATCTTGCTTCCACATCAAGATATTTACTGTCAGCTTGAAGCATCAATCCCATGGCACCGAAATAACTCAGAAGGCAAACCGTCCTGATTATTTCACCAAGGCTCATGTAAGACCATGATGCCCTGAGTTCTTTAATCAGCTAACAAGCAACAGTTAAGCTTTTTTGGTGGGGGAAATGCCCTGCTACAGACTTTAACATTCTTTGAAGTCTACTGTTTACTAATAAACAGGGAGGAAACTTACAGTCAGAGATGAGATGTTATCTTTAGAATCTGACCTATGAAATTCAACTTTCTAAGTATTATTTCTGTTGTCTTTGTCATTTTGTATGTAAAAATAATATTTTCTAGAATTAGATTAGTTCCTAACAATTTAGTCTGGATCTAGTATTAACTCCTTTATATTTTAGTCTTCCAAACATACATGTGGAGAATCAGGTGGGATATGCAGTGGTTTCCAGAGGGGGATTTTATCTGTCTTCCTTTTTTTACAGCAATAGGGCTGAGCTGATATATTTATTCTACGATAGTATTGAGTTCCTTGATGTCTTTTTGGCTGCATTGAGAGTGTAGACTCAACAACAAATAACTTTTAGATATACATAGCTACAAGAGTTGATTCCTCAATCACATCTCTTTCAGCAGGATGAAAGTAACAAGTCAGCACCAGTCAGCAGCAGCAACAATATCTATTTCACTGCAGGTCAACTAAATTTACTTAGTATTTTGGGAATGAGGGAGTTAAAGCTCTGCATGTTACACTCCCACTGGATGCAGAACAGAATAGAAGCAAGCCCAGGCTTCCAGTACTTTGTATGAGAAATAAAGTTATATTTAAACAATATGCAAGAGAACTCTACAAACAAAAATGTAATTCTCAAAGAAATAGCATGCAATTTTTTTCTGCTCATAATTTTCTGTGAATATGTTTAATTTTATTTACAAAAAATTTTTGAAAGAAAGTTTTTTCTTCATTTTGGTCATTCCTTTCTTACACTGACTTAGGAAAATTACCACTAGTAAAGGTATGTAGTACTGAATGAATACTGAGTTCTTCTCTTTGAAGACATAACAGATACTTTACATACATTACATTACATAGTTAACACTTTTCCACTGCCTTATAGAAATTTAGCTAAGAGGTTAAGATGTTACAAAAATTCTGTAATAATTTTGAAGATATAGTTCATGTTAAAAGAAACAGAAGACAACGGTTGTAAGAAGCAGAAATTTATGTTGTGATCTCCTGAGCATTTGTATAATCCTCCTTGTTAATGTATGTGTTGTGTAGCAAAATCAAATATTTATCTTATTTAGGGTATACTATTCATCTTATAATAAGGATCAAATTCTCTCAAAATTCAAGAGCATGGGAACCCAATTTGCAGATGGCAATTTTCTGTTCGAGTGAAGCAAAGTAAACACTAGATTTAAGGTTTTAGTACTGCAAAACCTCTAAGGGTTTTCTCAATCAGTGCTAGAAAAGAAGAACAAGATGAAATTTTATCACTTTGGGTAAGGAGCACCTATCACCTGCAAGGGACTGAACTGCTAAAATATATTTAATTCATATAACTTTCAAAAATTATGTATTCCAATTCTAATTGATTTGAGATGTTATATTATTATAATGTTATAATATTTCTTTTTTCTTGTAAGAAAAGTACAATGGGAAGCAGGAAGGACTATAAGTGGAAGACAGTAAATTGAGAACTAATAAGGAGAAATTTAAAGGCTGATATATTTGTTTTGGAGGCAGCAGAAAGCAAATCTGAAAAGCTTTATAGTCTAAATATTTGCTATCTTATAGACCTGAAGAAGATTTATTAAAGACTCAATGTTGAAACTTTATGTATGAAATATTCTCATTTATCAAAGTTATAAGCAGTTTTTATACAAAGAAATTATTAGGTGAGGAAAAAAAGAAATTAAAGAGACTAATCAAGATATATGTATTTATTTTTGTCAGGAAAAATTAGGGCAAAGATTTTTCAACAAGTCCCTAAGCCATCATAAAACTGCATTGAGTCAGAGCCACTGGTATGATGGTGGAGTCTCTGCACAAATTAAGTTCCCCCTGCTAAAAAATTATCCCTAAAAGGAGTGTTTCATCGCTATCTATATTTTTGTGAATAAAAGGTGAAAAGTCTTTCCCCTTCTAGGAATCATACAGTTCTTCATAAACAATAAAGTTCAAAATTTCTGAAAAAATGTGTATATTTTGGAATATGTTCTTTAATTCTTACTCAGGAGTGAGATTCTCATCTGGGAAGACACACACACACATACACAGACACAGACACACACACACACACATACACTGCCTCTCTCAAAAACCTTTCTAGTCATGTGTCTTAACTCATTAAAATTTTCAACCAGCAAGTTAACTCCACAATCTAACAATAATGCATTCACTCTCGCAGTTTGACTTTTTTTTGTTGGAGGAAAAACAAAAATCTTCTTCATTGCTAATAATTCCTTGTTATTTTTATAAACATTTTCTCCAGAGGGTTAATTAGTGTCTGCTGAAGCTCCTAATAGGAGAGGCAAAGTGAGTGATTTATAGCACCATGGGGGAGAATGTCCACATTTTACTACAATAGAGAAAAGCAGCCCCAAATAAAGCTGACCCCGAGAATGGATAGTAACAACCATATTAAGCTGCCTGAACATGGGAATTTTATCTTTGAAGAAAAAATTTTTTGATTTATGAACATTTTTCTTCTGTTCTGTTGCCAGTGGACAAATATCTACATTACTATGCTTTGATGTTTTTCAAGTATTTGAAATCCTAGACATAGGGTCTGGAGACTGATCCACTGCTTTAGATTTCTGGCAATGATATAACTTTTTTCACTTCAACAGAGAGCTCTCTATGTGTACCAAATCTGAGACTGCATGTATTGTGAAAGCATCAAATATACACACTTAATAAAATACATTGTTAAATATTTTTCCAGAGTGGAAAGATTTGAATAAATACTGACATGTCTCCTCAGACACATCTCAAAGGACCCATCAGGCAATTAATCTTTTACCTTGATCTTACTTACCTGTGGAGTCCTGTATATAATAAAATTGGGAATGTTATAAAAATTAACATGGTCTTCAGTTTCGGCTCTATGAGCCTAACAACCAGATTTATCTTTTAGTATCTGCAGACAGCACCCTCATGCAGCTCTGTGGGCTTTTCAGCAGGAAGAGTCTGTCTGAAACCTAATCCAAGTGAGATGGAAGGACTTGTGGTGTGCCCAGAAAATGCTTTGAAGGCTACAATGCAGTGCTGTGCTCATGAGGGAAAGACAAACTGTGTTTCACAAGAAAATTAAGGAGGAGTGTAATAGGGAAAAAAATCTATGATATAATAACCTACAGCTAAATGATCAGACACTTGAGTGGGATACACCTTCACACTCCATTTGTGTTCAGCCTAAATTTAAATATTGACCCTGTGTGGGTCTCTCACAGTTCAGACAAGTTATGTAGCAAAATTATTTTCTATCATTTCATCCAGCATGGGCTCCTCTCTGCACAGGTCTGCAGGTTCCTGCCAGGAGCTTGATCCAGCATGGGATTCCCACAGGTTCACAGGATGCCTCCTCTCAGACATCTACCTGCTCTTTTGTTTTTTTCTCCTTCTGAAATGCTATTGCAAAGGCATTACCACCATTTCTGATGGGCTGAGCCTTGGTCAGTGGCACCTCTGTCTTGGAGCTGCCTGAAATAGGCTCTGCTGGACATGAGGACACTTCTGGCACCTTCTCACAGAAGCCGCCTCTATGGCCCCCTGCTATGAAAAGCTGTCCATACAAACCCAATACACAGTGCCTAAGGTATATTCTTTTAAAAAAGATCATCTTAAAGCTTGGATGATCTGAATTTCTTCACAATACTGCATCCATAAGAAGTATTCACTCTGTTTAAGTGATATAGCCTATTAGAAAAAAATGTTAAGCCTTAAATCTTGTCTTCTTTTTTTCTGGAGTGTATGCTTAGAATCCATTGGTCAGAATAATTAAACAATGAAACTTAAAAATAAATATATCTTATTTTTGGGTTTTGTGCATAAATAAGTTGTGAATGGGAAAGGTCAGTATCATTAATTATGAATGAAAATAGCAGCTTCAGTATTTCTTATCAGTTGCTTTACAGCAGTAATTAAATGAATGAATACAAATTTTGGGGTCCACAATCAATTGCAAATATGGAATTGGGCAGTGTTTCCCATATATCAACCCTTAATCAGTGCAATGCTGCGTGCCTCATCATCTATTAAACACCTCTACATCTGAAGCACTTGGCAATTTGTAGATCAGGTCAAAGATGTAACAGACTGGAAGGCAAAATTACGGCTGCAGAAAATTCATCAGAAAGTAAAGGTTCATGGAATATCTGCTTTGTTTTACCATCACTTCAACAGATTTTTCTATGCAAGGAATAAACCTAGAATTCAGTTCCACATAGTGTATTAAGTCTGATATTGTACAAACATGGATTCATGAGTTGTGCCTACAGGAATAATTTTATTCTCAACTGAAATTGTTCTATGGTCTTTCTGCTTCTTACAACTAAATTACAGTAAGGTGATTAAATTATGGAAATTAGTAACATGTAGCCAAAAATAAAAGCAGAAACGGCAGTAATAGCCAAATCACTTCAGTAGATCACATCTGCAATAGATTCTCCTTTTTTTTGCATGTGCTTGATAAAGGAATTTCAGAAACATAGCAGTTTCTCCAAGGGGAACATAATAGATGCTGTTAAAGGTTTTATTTAGACATGTCAGGCTCACTAAATTTTGCACACCTCATGTACACCTTGGGGGACTAATTGTACCAATGGAAATTCAGGACAGAAGAAAGGGGTGCCATGTAGGGGTAAGTCAGGAAAACAAATCAATTTCTTATCTACTGAATGAAAAATTTAGGACTTTACATCTTCTCTGAGATAAAGAATGGTATGAAAATTATGTATGGGGAATTGACTGACTCTAGAGAAAGTGATAAATATTCATTGAAAATAATCTATGAGGATAAGGAAACGCCTTTTTGGCAAGTAAAATGCAATTTCAATATTTCATGGGGGATTATTTCAGTTACATGTTTTGAATTAATTAAAAAAAAAAAAGACCTTAAAAGTGATCAAAAAATGAACACTGTTGTGAATATACATAGCAAGAAAACAAGATTTCAGTTTTGTGGAGTTTTTAATGCTTTGGAACTTTGTATGTGTTGGAATGGAACATACTTAATAGTAATTGAGATAATCATATACACTACTGGAAATACAAGCTCAGAATCCTGATAATGTTTGTTCAGAGATAAATAACACCTGAACTGCTATGATTTCATCTTTTGTCTCTATATATTTTGATAATTTTGTTCTGGGGAAATTTTCTCTGTGAATGGGCATATCCACTTAGAAAAGTAGTTCACTTTAAAAATCCCCAAAGCAGCATCATTTGTGAAACACAGATATCGCTCATTACATCTGCCTGTCTACTTCTAAGGTAATTTATTCTGACTTTGGAAATTGGTAAGAGGGGAACCCACTGAACCTTAAATCCTGGTGTGTGCTCCAGTCAGTAATAGTAGTCATATGTTTCCAGATGTTTGCAGAGATTGTCATACTAACTTTTTAGAAAATTGAAGTTGCTGTTAAAATGAATCTGAGACCTAAATTCCCATAGCAGAAAAAGGAGGAATAACTCTGGTCTGTAGGCAGTGAAACTTGTTTTGAAAACAATCTGCTTAAGAGATACAACCTCAAGTATTCAAAACACACAGATCCAGAGTCTCCTTGCCTTTTCCCTGTGGTAGCATCTTTGTTCTTTGTCCTATCCAGTATGACCATGTCTGCTGTCTTCACCCTTAAGGGGATTTCCAGCCCCGACTGGCTTTTCATCAGCCTCACTAGAATAACACGACTGACTCAGGGAATGCCTTCAAACCTCAGGAACTGTTTTCTCTAGGAAGCAATGGTGCTTATTGTCTCTTGGTGCTTATTGTCCTGCATGAGGCTGTACCCTGTCAGAAACAATTTTTCCAATGATGTGTTATGTTACTAATCACTGTAAGTGTAGAAAGTTGTCAATTTATTTCTAAACACAGGAAAGTGCTTGTGGCTGGTCAGTCTTCTCTCATCTCCCCCTCCTCAATTCTTTCAGTAAACTAAAGAACTGATACAACACTGGGGACAAAGCTACAGAACTGTGAGCTAGCCTCCCTCTTAATATAGCTATTTTCTGGCTTGCTTTATTTACCTTAAATAGATTCTTTGCGTTCTTAACCATCAATCAGTGGTCCTGAACATCTCTCCCTTTTAAAAAAACTAAATAAACCAACTAAACAAACAAAGCAAAAACCAAACCAAAACCAACAAGAAGCATGTATATACATAATAAATAGCTAGTACAGGTTTCTAAGCTCTTTTTTCCAACTAGCTTAATTTGGCAACTAATGCTAATGTTTTATGAAAATAGTGTACATGTTTTCCTGGAAAACTGTTAAAAGTAGGTTTAAAGTTACAAATACGAGAGATTTAATTCAAATGTATTTGACTATAACCTAATGCAACTGATCATGAGAGAGATTTACCATTCCTGTAACTGTAAAGACAACACTGCTGAGATTGCAAGAATAAGAAATTCTCATTTCATCAAGGCACCAATTTTATTCACTAAGTAAGAAGAAATTACTGCCAGATCTATGAGGATGAAGTAGCAAGATTATCTCATCTGTCAAAAAAAAATAAATTAAAGTTAAAAGAGTTCATTCTGCTTCTAGACTTATTGCTATATAATATCTCTTGAAAAAAATTAGGCTCCAAGCTTCCCTCTAACAAAATTAAAAAAGAAACATAATGCCCACTGTGTATTTACATGTTGATGAACTCTGTGACTTCAGTTTATATCCTCTTTTCCTGTTTTATTTATTCTATCTCAGAAAAAAAAAACAATAAAAAGGAAATATGAAATATTTGTGTTGGCTGGTGATTACTGGAGATCCTTCTAGTTTCATTTCTCAGTCTTTTCTCTGTGAATGTTCTTCAAGAAAATGAAATCCAAGAAGTTTTTATTGACACTAGATAAGTTAACCAGTTGAGGCTTACACAACAGTAAATTTGTAGGTGTTCCAGCAGTCTGTAAAATGCTTACTAGTTCCAATGCTGGATGCATATACAATAAACTAGCACAGCTGGTATCTTTAGAAATGAGATGAGGAAAAGTCAAGTGAAGGACTGAATGAAAGATAATTGGATTTATGCATCAGTGCCTGGAGAGGGAGAGAGATAGAAACTTTTATTCATGGCCATAAGCCAGGAGCTTTTACTAACATACATGTATATTTTTGCAGCAAAAGAGAAAAGCATGGAGATAATTAAAACCACCTAATAACTTTAAAATTATTACAAGTATGAAGAAAGTGATGTACTAGAAAGGCTTGGGCCCTTTTCTTGCAGGCCTGGAGACTGAATACACTGAAGCAGATGATGCAATTGCTCAGCCTAGAAAACCTCTTTTTTATGGGTCAGGAGAAAAGGATCAGAGTAACTTAGTACATGACCACAGGAAGGAACTGAGTAGATGAAAAAGCTCAGCAATGTCTGAAGAGGCATCTAAGGATGGCTCTTGAATAGCAATTGAGATTTTCCACTTACTTTGTGGGCACTGAGCCTTATGCTTGAGTGTTGCCTTCTGTATTGAGAAAGAAATACACGACACTGTAGAAGACAAGTGGACCAAAGGAAAAGACCAACAGTCCATTCTTTGATCCTGAAGAAATGCAGCTGTTCCTTGAAAAACTAATTTCTAAAATACTAACTAAAAAACTAACAGAAAAACTAACTTCCCTGTTAAAAGAGGGTGGCTGTTTGTTTGAAACAGTCTTTGATTTGTGCAGTCTTTGAAATGTGTCCAAATACTGTCTGTGGAGTGCAAGTTATACTGACATGGAGTTCGGTAGTCTGTTCACAATTAAACAGTATTAACAATCACTTAGTAAAGCTCAAGCCTCTCACCCTTCATAGATAACAGCACAGATGTAAGAGAAACAATTCCTGGGAACTGTTCTGCAACAGCTTATTGTACCTGGAAAGCAACTTGGAGCTACCCTGACATACAGCAGTAAAAAACTACAGAGAAGTAAAATGCAGAGAATGGTAGGCTAAGAGAGATCTTAATTTCTCATTTCTAGCTATGAGTCAGTTTTCTCTCTCGTGCTCTCTTTGATCTCAATGGACCGCATGTGTTGTAGAAGGATTTGCCAAAGATCATGCTATAAAAGACAAATAATTTACATCATTGTCACATGGGTGTTCTGCGCAACACTGACAGTTGTAACCCACCAGCCATAGGAGAAAGGCTACTAAAATGGCAGAGAAAAAAGTAATTATAGAAGAGACACTTCTCTTATAGAGAGTTTCTTCTAATTATAGAGGACTCATAGGAATACAAATATGGCACCCTGAGGAAACTGAGCAGTAGTGACTAGTATACCTTGCTTTGTCTGAAATGGGGAGGAGTAGGACCCAAGGATAAGCAGCTGCTTGTGAAACTTTCCTGATGTCACAAGGAAGGGAGAAAAGTCACAGGACTGTGCCACAGCCTTGTCTTCATCTTGGAATGGTATGGTCCCATGAACACTTGTTGTCTAAAGTGCCTAGGCAAAGTCCACCTCTGTCCAATGTGATCAGATAAAGTAAGGGAGGCAAGTAACTGCAAGAGTAAGGACAAATCTTCGGCAATTTTTTGTTGCTGTTATCTGGCAAAGACAACTATACTTAGTGTTACATTAATACTGATGAGTTTTTTTTTGTGAAAAGAGCCTAGAAGGCATTGGGAGTGCTTGAAGGCATCCTTTTATGACTTAAATGTTCCCATCAAAACTGCTGCTACCATTGTCAACTGTGATGAATGAGATTATTGACTGAAGACATCTCTGTCCTAGTCAGATTAAAAGAAAATGGACACTAGTGGAGATAAGCATAAAAATCCTGTGACATTAACCTTCACAGAGTTGTTATACACATTATATTTGTATATGTACACACACATATATATATGCACATATATGTATACATATATATGTATATATATGCAGATACAACTGTGCATATATACAGCCCTCAAAAAAGTTTGGTTTGCTTCAAGATGTAGATGAAAATTTGAGTTCTTTTTTTATTTGATTAGCTGATTCATCCTAATGGGTACTACAGTGCTTTCTTTGCCTTTCTCTGCATCGTGGATGTAGTAAATGTCACATAGTTGTTACTTAATATAACATTGAGATAGTCAGGGGGGAAGACACCCATTTGAGAGAGAGATCACAGGGCTCCTTTTAGAAGTCTGGCTTCCTTTGCAATTCTCCTTTCATCTCGCCTCTTTTGTGTTTTTCCTCCATTCTGCTTCTGCAATGTATGATGATGAAAGAATATTCTGTGTAATCCTTGGCAATCTTTTTTTTTTTTGAGGTAACTTCATCATGTACCAAACAAAACCCCAGCACTTTGGGTAGGTGGTGGGTCAGGTTTCCCAGTTACCAGTAAACATTTTGATATACACATAATTACTCAAGAGAGGTGGATATTTCATTTTATATATATGCTATAAGTACCTGGCTCTCTTGGGTAATCATGTTTATAGCATCTCTCAGATGCCTTTTATGTGTCTCAGAGGCTTTTTATAAGAAAGAAAATGAAGCTTTCATAAAAATTAATTTTTCCCAAATGTGTTGTTAGACTTGAAGGGGCCAGTTGGTAGAATTTGGATCCGAGATAGTCTTATGAGTTTGAATGATGATTGTTTGGGGAACTGAATCTACAGATACAGCAGTAACTGCCCAGTTTGCTTCTATTTCTAATTGTTTGTTTGGATTTGTTTTGTTTCAATAAATATGGTAATAAGATTTAAGGATTGAGGACCACATGCAATTGAAAAAGTCATAAGCGGAGTCTTTTAAAAGGCTACAATAAAGAAATGGCATCAGACATTCACTGAAGAAATACATAAAATCCTCATAAAGTATAGGCTTGAATCATAGTATGACATTTCTGTGCTTTGGCAGGTGAATATTCACAAACTATTGTGCAGTATTTTGCTGTCTGATATAAGGTATCAGATATTACTGATTGAAGACATGCTATCAGCTGATTCTATGAAAAACTGAAGAATTCTGCAATAGTTTCACTGAGACAGTGACGAGTGCATCATAATTTTGTCAGTCATACTCTTTAGGCAATCATTAAAATAATCTACTCTAAACTTCTGCATGATACATAGAACTTCCTAGGCCAACAGGAATAACTGCTCATCTTGGCTCCAAAAACCTTATCAACCTATATAGTGCATAGAACATATTGGGCTTTACAATAACCTTGATGGGGCAATTATATGATTGAATTAATATAAGATTACAGCAGGTATGATATTTTGATCATGAAACACTTATTTTTAGTAGCTTACACTGGAAATTAATTGTTCATCCTTCATCTCAGATTTACATTTAATGATTTTTCCTTAAAGTGAAAGTGAGATAACTGTAGTTTTTTGGGGTTGGTGGGTTTGTTTTGGGTTTTTTTTTTTGCTTTTGGCTGGGTTTTTTGGGGGAAAACAAAAAGGGTAAAAGATGCTTCAGAGTAATTTTTTATTTACAGTAAAGAAAAAACTTTATAAATTCTAATTCAGATGTGCTTTTTTCATTGATAAAAATTTAATTCCTTTGCTTTAAAACAAAAGAAAAAAACAATTATAGTTGTTGCTGCTTAATGGTTAATGCCGGTTTATACAATGTAGAGTGCAGCTTCTTGGATGGTTTAGATGTTGCAATTTTCAAACTGCACATACAAGGTGATTAAACATTGACCTCAGTTCAGTGCTGGACACTGTAGAACATGGCTGCAAAAAGACAAGAGGAAGAATAAGAATACCTTCAAAATGTCCCTAGAAAATAAGGTTCTATTATTTGTTTCACAGTTAGATTGCAAGTGTATTGTGTCGAGTTCCGAGATTTGCTGCAGCTTTTCAAAGACCTTAATTGTTACAAGAAGGTGAGACTTATGAAAAAAACCAGACACGTATAGTACATTTATACATTCCACACTGTCATTACAATGCATTGCACAAATGCTTTCCTTTTATTAAGGTCACTAAAAATTTACCACAAACCCATACAAATGTGCAAGTGTTACTGCTCTATGACAGTGATTCAAAATTGTCAATGAAAGCTGAAATCAAGAGTACATAATAACAGCAAAGAGTATTATTGTGAGCAAGGTAATTATGTGCCAGTTATTCAGGATTTCTGCTTAACCATCATACCATGTATTTGTATATATCTGGTGTTTATTTTATTTATTTTAAGCATAACTGGGCTGAGAAAAACATCTTCCCTTAGTCATCAGTCTCATACAAAATAGAAATGAACAAATTCAAGATCACAAAAGCCTCTCATTTTTGGGACCCTTTCTAATGCCTTACATGAATATTTCAATCATCTAAAATATCACACTGAAAACAGGACCCTAGATCCATGTCCTTTGGAAGGCTTCAGCAAGCCTTTTGTGCAAAGTCATAATTTTGTACATGTATTCATTCTAAGATACCTGTGTCATAGGAACTTGTCTTTTATGATAGCATTTGCCAAGTTTCTATGAGTATAGATTTTTTTGTCAGTTGAGAGTAGCAGTAATACTGCAGGAATGTAATAAAACTATATCTTCTGAAAGAATCTATAGAAAAGGAAGAAGAGACTCTACAGTGTGTGTCTGCTTCCCATATGATTCTAAGATTTACTTTAACACTTTTTTCCCTATCACTTAGTTATGGCTCAAATGGCATATAGAAACAGTTATTTTCCCTGTTGCCATGACTAAAGGAAGACAGGAGATGCTTGAATAGTATCCTTAAAAGTAGAAGACCCACAACAGGAAAGCCATATGTTAAACTATTAACAACAAGGAGATTGAAAGCAAGAGATTTAAGGGAAAAAAGGTCATTATCAGTGTCACTGGGATGCAACATAACTATTACCTTTTTTTGTCTCTCTTTACAAAATCTACAAATCTGTGCACTTCTCCTACTACATGCATTCTTAAATTATTTTCAAGAGAAAAAGAATATATATAGATGGATAATGTGGAGCAGTTAATTCACTGCTACTCAAGCCAACAAAAAAACAAAAAAAAGAGAAATGCAAATGTGCAGTACACATTTGTTGTAAAATGACACTTATTTGCTTATGTATTGCACCCTTAAATTTCAGAACTTCCCTTCCAGATAAAGTTCTTGTGCTACTTTGATTGGAAACAATGCTATAATCCCTATAGAAAAAACACTCACGCTGTTGTCTCATTGAAGAGTTCTCTTTGTATTTTTTACTTGTTTTTTCGCTTAATCTAAATTAATCATGTGCTGAGTGCTTTACTTGATGGATCAGGGAATGAAACAATTTGTTTCAAAAATAAGATAATATTGAAGTGAATTTCAACTTCAAATTCCCAGAGCACAAACATAATAAACAGAAGACATCAAAACACCTTGATGTTCATTGGCAAGGGAGAGTAAAAAGCCAGTTGTTTTTTTCATATATAGAAGTTTTCTCCCCAAAACAGTGAATGTAGTATTTCCTGACAACCTATTTGAAGACTTTCTTTCCAAGTACAAAACAAAACTAACACTGGGTTTTTTTGTTTTCAAGTTATAACAAATCTATTTAATTCAATTTCCCTAGGAAGTATGAGTGACTATATTGTAAATTATCCCATTCCATCAATTTGCATACTATCCTGAAATGCCCTGTAACAAACCTTTCCACAGATCTATATAGGTTTGGATCTCGCACTGGACCTGTGATCATACCCATTTCCTGGACTACAGTGCTGGATTTTATTGAGCTGGGCTACGTTCTTCAAGGCATGAGTCGTAAAACTGATGATTGCTGAGAGTCTGAATTCTGTCTTTCAATATGGTCTGGTAAATAATAGACTCAGTCTTCATATTTTAAAAAAGTGCAAATTTAACTTGGAGGAGTGTTCTGAGTTGCTGTCAACGTCTTGTTTGTAAGAGTGGCCAATAAATGAATTGATGGATCTTAGTAAAGTGTGAGGATTTTTCCTGCAATTCTAATTATTACATAAATCTTTAGCACATGACTTTAGGTTAATATAATATACAGCCTCTCGTCAGGCACAGTTATACCCTTGCTAAAATATAGTGACAGAGCTATATACACCATTCTAAGTAATGTTCAATTTATAGCTTACATGGATATGGTATCAACTACTTTGATTTATACTGTGTGCCCTCTAGCAATACAATCCAATGTTCTTGACTTTTTTTTATTGCACCAACAGCACTCAGTGCATTAAGCTTGTTCAGATGTTCTTATACAAAGTTCAAAACTTAAAGGTATTTTATGATGGCTACTCAGTCATCTCCTGTCTACTCTTACATTAAAATTCTTCAAAGTCATTTCTGGAAAAGCAGTAATCTATGACCCACTTTTCCTAAGGCTAAATTAGGTTTTCTAAAGCCAATACATTTAATCCTTTGGAAAGGGATCTATTACAAATCAATGTCTGGAAATTTTATAAGTACAATCACTAC
The DNA here is from genome assembly GCF_048771995.1 of Taeniopygia guttata. Lineage (NCBI taxonomy): Eukaryota > Metazoa > Chordata > Aves > Passeriformes > Estrildidae > Taeniopygia > Taeniopygia guttata. The sequence goes on along the minus strand of NC_133026.1, from coordinate 26,854,573 downwards.
ATTAAAGTGTGTACATTTTCATTCTCCTTTTGCTTCTCCACATGCTACCTGCTCTTTTCTCCAGACTGCATTCACATCTTCACACACAATTTCTTTTCTGATGTTTGCAGAGTAAAAAGTCTTATTGCACTTTTCTTTCTCCTTAGTAAGTGAATTATACCCTTGGTAAGCCAGCTGCATGTTTTATCCAGTTTCATGCAAAAAATGTACAATCACGCTGTTTGTTTGTTAGTCTGCTGGTCTATATCCTCTCTTGTCTTTAATTCGTTGGACAACAATCAGATGAACAAAAGACACAAAACCCCCCAGATTATCTCGCTACAAGTTTTATGAAAATATGAGAATGCAGGGGAGATGTTTGCTTTTGGAAAGATGGAATATATTGAAGTTCAAAGAGGATTTTAGGGAAGTTTCACAGGCTTGTGGTGGGGCACACAAAACCATGATGTATCCAAAAGCCGGCCAACATATTCTGATTTTCAGAATTCTGTGTGCCTTATACACATTAATTTAAAGGATATTTCAAGTAAATGTATTCTTATAGTTTCTATTGAAGTTATTTATTCTTTCACCTGGAATTTTTATTTTAAGTATTCTTGGTAAGTATAACTAGGAGGCGAGTATTCAGCAAACTTGCTTTTAAAAAAATCTGTCATTGCATTCTCTAAGACTTTACCCTGTCCAGCAGGGATAGCTTGAATAGAGATAACTCTAGACTTTAGGCCAATCTAAGACAATTTAAGCATCCAGACTATTTAATTATTTCAAGTGAGATACTCAATAACATACGGGGGTTTTTATACCTTTTTTTGACTGAGAAACTATCCTTTTCTGAGAAAGAGTAAAAAATACCCCTCTTCAAAAACCAGAATGTTTAAATATATTCTGCTAAGGAATGTTATTATCATTGTTTTCTTTTTCTAGAAAAAAAGAAAGAAGACAAAATTAAAATTTATATTCACAACTGACTTTTTTCCTTACTAAAATCATATGTAATGCAATTACTCATGCAGTTTGTGCTGAAAGTAGATTTTACACTTGTGCCTGAATTAAGAATGAGGGGTAGAACAAATTTTTTTTTGTTAATTCAAAGGCAAAATCTAATTTCTCCAGATATGTAGTACATGCCAACATGGTTTAAACAAGCCCAGCTGTACACACAAAGAAACCAAATGCAGCCGTGGGGACAATGTCTTACTGACAGCTTAAAACTGACCATAGAAAGAACAGATGTAGCCTAGATAGATCAATATTGAAACAAATAGTGAAATGTCATAATTTCCTTTACTGCTACCTAGAACCAATGCAACAATGTCTTGAAAGAGATTAGCCAACTGCAATTTCTCTCCTTTTTATTTTTTCAATATTGTTTTCAGTGAAAAAGAAGGCAGAGGAAGAACAATAATCTGTTTCCATAAGACGTCAAAAGCTGCCTGTAAATAAATATTGACTCATGGCAGATGTGTCAGTTTATTGTGAAACACTTTTCCTTTTTCACCATAATTCTATAAATCTTCATCTGACACATTGGTGTGTGCTTTTTAGATCAGATGTTTTGCATTTCGGTGAAAGAAAGCAAAACAAAACAGAAGCAACCTCAAATCTCATGACGACTGTTGTGGAAGTCCCATTGTTTTTAAAATGAAATATCACTATCTTATGCTGTGTAACTTTAAAGGTGACAATTAACATTACCCTTGAGCTGCAGTAACACACAGATCCTCCTTTCCACCTTGATCACTGTTGTCATTTAATTGAATCTGAATATTTTATAAATAAGAGATAGCAGGAGCATAGCTTTTTGGCCTTAATATGATGCCAGTAGGTGCATAATTCAAAATTATTAAAGGATCATTCCATAGCTCCTAGGAAAATAGTGTTTACTCAAAACCCCAAATGCACATTGTAAAAGCATGACATAACACAGCTGAAATGAGCAAGGCATCTCCCAAATGAGATTTAAAATGTCACTCCAGCAGACACAGACGTTGTCAGTCCCAGCAGAATTTGTAGGTAAGAAACTACCTAAAAATGTGAAAATCAATCACATATGAAATAAATCACAAACTTTCTAACCTGCATAGCAGCTTCTTTCTACTGTGCATGTTAGTCGTCTACAGTTCAGACTGGATTTACATTCACAAGCAAGAAAATAAAAAAAAAACAGTAGGAAAAAATGTCACTCAGTGTCCACATTCTCCTGTTGCATAAGACTTAAAATATCTGTCAAGAAAGCAGCCTTTACTGCATATGCTTAAGTGGCATATGCTCAAACTATTTAAACAGGGACTACTATTTCTTTTACAGAGTATGTGTTGAATTTCTAGAGATTAATAAATTCAGAAAATAAAGCCTATATTTTTGTGCACATAAACTTGACATTTTATGCTATGCCTAGATATTACTGAACAGCAAGGAACTATCATCATTTAAATGTAACTTTATAATCTGTTTGATATTTTTGACAAGGAATTTATATATCAGGCTGGGTGGAGCAAAGTAATATGGAGGCAGATTAATAGTCCCTAGAAGAGAGATAGGAATTAGTGTTCTGTGAGACAACATTCAGAAGGATTAAAAGATGAGTAATACTGAAGATAATATTTTGATATTCAGTTGATTCTTAGTTTACAAGTAGAAGGAAGGTAACTGCTAGATGATAAACTGGTTGGTATCTGCTCTCTAGGATGTCTGAAGGATATTCTAATTAAAGGCTGTATCATATCACCTCTAAATTGCTTCCTTAACAGAAACATTGGTGTTTTCAACTAAAGGTGAACAGCTTCAAGATTTCAGATAGTTCATCTCCCTGCCAGCTCCTGCAGATCTCTAACAGCACACCAGTCTGTGGGAGGTGACAGCTAGCTGAGCAGGTACAGTGCCAAAGGCATCTAAAGACACCTGCTAAAGACACCTCAGAACCACAAGTCATGTTTGTTTCCCTTAGTTGTTATATGTGGTTGTGAAGCATTAACAATGAACTTGGAGTCCATAAAACCTCACAGATATATCTCCATATTTGTGATATTTTTCCTATCTAGACTTTGAAAGATAATTTTATTTTAATCGAGTAGCAGAAATATGAGCTTACTATTGAGCATAAGCTGTGTTCCAAGTAAATAATTGTTCCTAAGAAAAGTTGAACCTACTGGAATTAAAACTTACTTATTCTGGTTTTACATTGTTAAATCAAATAGCTACTGTCCTGGCTTGTAAGATAAGCATGTATTCTATTGCCATCTGTTGGAGGTTGGGCAGTTTTCTTATCTCTTCCAAGAACAATGTCTCCCTCCGGGGAGATATCTCCTGTTAGTAGACTATTGAATGACTCGCTGCATGACCGGTAAAGTTACATCATCCCATTGTGAGATGCTCCACCCAGAGGGGAGGAGCCAAGCATTCTTACCTGCATCAAATCAGCACTTTTTGAGACGCTGGCAGCCACTTTGCTGGGTTCCCAGAGAAGTAGCTCTCTTCTCTGCTGAATTCCCAGAGCAAGACCAGGCCCAGCTACTGCCAGACCTTCAGAGAAAAACTACACCCTTCTAGAGATCACCACTTCAGCAGCATTTCATCTGCCACTCCAGGAGGAGCAGCCACCATTTTAACTGGACTACTACCAACACCCTCAATCCATCACTTGTTTAGTTTGTACTAATTACATTTTTTTTTTTTATTTAGTTTTTTTCTCCAAGTAAAGAACTGTTATTCCCATTCCCATATCTTTGCCTGAGAGCCTTTTTTTAAATTGTGGTAATTCGGAGGGAGGGGGTTTACCTTTTCCATTTCATAGGAGGCTTTTGCCTTCCTTCACAGATTCCTGTCTTTTTAAACCAAGACACTACCTAGATAAGTGCAATCCAGAGATGAAATAAAATATCTGACAGAACCAGAGTGCCACTAGCAAACTTTAAAATAATTTTTTAAAACTTTTCATTTACTTTTCTGCCTTCAGGATAGGGCCCAAATTGTTGTAATAGATACAATGTATACATTTCATGTGAAAGGAACTGAGAAATCCTGCCTTTATTCCACTGTGCCCAGCAAGCTTGGTTTCTACTCTGTGTGTATACACACACTGATGAGATCAGATGCAGCCACAACTCCCAGAATATTTTCTGATTGCATTCAAAATATGTATTGACATTCAGTGTTCATTGACTTTCTTGCTGTCTTCTTCCAAATAATGTTTTAAATAATCTGTGGGAAGTTCTACTTCTTTGCTGCTCCCTTTTAAATCATGAGATATTTTGTAAGAAAAATAAAAAATAAAAATAAAAGAGGAAAAAAGAGAGACTTCAATTTTCAGCATCAATAAAAAATTATTCATTTTGTGATAAAAAAATATGCTCCTTGTTTTGGGTTGTTGTCCCTGTTCATTTTTCTCAGAAAAGATCTGCTAATAAAGCTAAAGGAAAATATTGTAAAGGCTTATGCAAACATCTTCTTGATGCATGACCTTGCCAAATTATTTAAATGTCTTGGGCCATATAGATTTTACGTATTCCCAGGACCAGAGCAGAAGGAGAATGACAACTGGATATTTTTCATCAGATTTGTCGGAACTTGTGCTTTTCCCACATATTTACACTTCGGGGTAGACTTTCTAGTCCAAACCAGTGTGGGATGCCTGCTTCAGAATAGAGCACAGGTTACAAAGGTTATGCTTTGCAATTCATGATTATACTGGGGCTGGGACAGCTTTTTCTGTTCCCACTGTCATGCCCTTTATGAGTAGCAGCATGTTGTTTTACTTAAAGGGTAGAACTACTCTCCTGACTTGATTGGATAATTGTGGGTCTTGGTCCAAACCTGCCAAGTTCAGTAAAAGAGCAAGAAGCCACTGATCTGTTTACATCAAGAGAATTACATTTGTGCAGGCTGCGTGTATTGCTACTGAGTTAATGAGTTCATTTTTTGCTCCTCCCATAACCATTTAAAAACTACTTTTTACTTATTTACAAATGATTCAGCAAGATCATTCTTTTCCAGAGAGAAGTGTATTTGTCCTTATTTATATCAATGAAGCCAAGGGAAGGGTGGGTCTCTTTGTACCTTATCAGCTACTGAGGCGTGTCTGAACATTTTACATATATATTCACCAAAAACACCTGTCTTGACACAGAAAAAATATCTCATTAATTCTGGGCAACCCTATGCTAACTTATCAAACTCAATGAAAAAAATTCCATGTCTACTAATATGTTTACAAGTGAGCCACACATTGTCAGAGATGCCTGTGGTTTCCCACTGGAAACTAAACTTGAAGAGCAGAATCTTTTACTTTTACTAAGCTTGTTATTTTTCTTAGATAGAATACTGAATTAAGTTCATTTGTATGCCTGTCAAGAAAAGAAGAAATAGCACATTATCTAGGAAAAGCAATAGTAACATAGCTGCTTTTGCAAAATTGGCATGGGGTAGGAAGTATTGAAGGTTTTATCTAAAAGCTGAATTTAACAACAATGTTTTAAGTAGATTGGTACGTGAATTTTCAGAGTCCCATGGTACATAATAATGATGTTTTCTGCAGTAGGATTTTTACTCAAATCTGTATAAGCTCTGAATGTTTGAATGAAGCACAGCAGCAATGGGGAAACACAACAGGAGGCATATGAAGTCTTACCAAAAGACTTTGTCTTTGCAGATACGAATTTGAACTACACCTTTTTTTTCCAGTCTGGTGGTGAAGGTAGGCAGCTTTCTGTTTTTCCTCCCATAAATAGAAATGTTACTCTGTTTGCCTCTACTTTCAGAATTATCAGGATCATTTTAGATACTCTTGTATGCTTGCTATTCTTTCTCAGTATTCTTCCTAGTTTTGCCTTTGTTTTTATCCAGAACTGCTTCATTATTTCAACCATTCTGCACCACTCTTGTAATCTCTTCATAACTCTACTATTGCTATATTTGTCCTTTCAACATAGTAGATTTACCTCACAAAACATGAGCAAAGACTGTTGCCCCCACCATTTCAAACACTCCTGCAAGGGAAGCACTGAGCAAACTGGCATGTAAAATGCAGCTAAAGATACATCAAGGTGACTCTTGCACAGGTTTTTCCTTCTGTTTCTCCAAACAAACATCTGGCCTGAAATTTCCATGTTAACTGTCTGACTCAGCTGAATTTATGTGAAAAGTTTTGTTTTCTCTAAGCCTTGTTTATACATAAACAACAATAATTAATTACTATGATAACATTTTAAAACCTTTAAGCATGGGAGGTTTGAGTCCTGAGAAGGCACTTGGGCAAGAAGTTGGGGTTGTGTGTCAGAAGTTTTCCTCATTTCTCAGCATCTCTATATGGAAAAATGCCTCTGGGTCCCTGTTTTTCAGGGATGTTTGGATTGATTTTTGTAATGGTAGATGTTAGGCAGTAGATGTTGTTAGCACTAGGAAAGCACATCGTCCTGATGTTGGATAAACATAAATTACAAAATTTTTTTAGTCTATTCTCACCATATTTCTTCCATCTTTGCTGGCCACACTTCCTTTGTGACCCGCAAACTGAAAGGCTGAAGAGGTACAAACTGATTTTTTCAGAAGTAATATTTGATTTCTTCTGATATGTCTCCCCTGGCACAAACCTTGTTTCCAGCTGACTTGATTACTGAGAACTGTCTGTCAGAGAATGTGTCTTAGGATTCCATTTTCCTTGCCTTTCTGATTTTCAAGTAAAATTGTAGTTTTTGAATTCAGACAAGGTGGTAACACAAAGAGGTATACTGGACATTTAAGCCTTTTTCATGCCTCAGGGAAGAGATTGCTTGCTTCTATTTGCCAAATATTCATCTTGTCTCTTTGATAAATTATTAGAGGAATAATATGAGTAAAGATAACTTCTAGCAAGCGACCATAAAGAATCATTATCAGAAAATAATTACACATCTGTGAATAAAGCTCCTGATTAGTTGATTATTTTTCCTTGTCTCTCCCATGGTTTTAAACTGAAAGAGAGTAGGATTAGATTAGGCATTAGGAAGAAGTTCTTTGCTGTGAGGGTAGTGAGGCACTGGAACAGGTTGCCCAGAGTAGTTGTGGATGTCTCATCCTTAGAAATGTTCAAGGCCAGGTTGAATGGGGCTGGAACAGGAGCAATGTGTTTTAGTGGAAGATGTGCCTGGTCATGGCAGGGAGGGTGGAACTAGATGACCTTTAAGGTCCCCTCCAATCAAAGCATTCTATAGTTCCATGATTTTGTGATTCTTCTATGTGTTCTCCAGGCTTGACGCTGTTTTCTTTGCTATGGCCTTCCAGAAAAGAGATAAAATATGTGTGGCCTCTGATGTTAACTGAGAGCTTTACTACTGGCAAAATCCAGTCTGTATTAGAAAGCTTCTAATTCATAAGAAAATATAAAATGTCAAAGGCAAAAAGACAATTTGAACAAATTTGGTTTTATGGCTTTCAAATTTAGCTATTTTATGGCTTCAAATTAGCAAAATAAATTCTTCTAGCCTTTGAAATTATATAAAACTGATTTAGCATTTTCAATTAAATTTGAAAGACTAAACATTAACAGATTAAATGGATTAGCTAGCAGGAATGAGTAGAAATATAGCTAAAAATTTTTAACATTGCTGTATTCAATTTTATCATGCTTTGTAGCGTGTTAGGTTTAAAACTGCACATGAACTAGAAATATTTATTAAAATAAATTATCACAATCTATTTATGATAAATGAGATGTCATTAAAATTTCATGAAAATACATTTTTCATACTTGCTACCTATACCTTACTTTTAAAGATGCCATTCTGCATTAAAAAAAAATGTCTGCTGTGCCTCAACTATAGGGTTTTTTAAGACAAAGAGTGGTCAGGATGATCTCGGATGGGTTTGTGATCATAAGATGACTGAGATTTCAGCAGCTGGAGGATTTTTTCAAGCAAAGAAAAAGAACTGTGCTGGAGTATGAAACATTTTTCAGGCATAGAGACAATTTTTAGTGACTAATTATAGTTAGAGTTAGGTAGGAAAAACCAGAAGTAAAATTCAATGCATAAAGTTAATTTGGAGCTGAAGTTCAATTTGAAAGTGTCTGGTGAGTGATCATAAACTTATTAATTCCTAAATAAAACATAGATTATGGCTTGATTATAGATAAGATAAAAGGCACATTTTCTAGGGATACTTTGTGTGTTGGTGTCTTATCAAGGATGAGAACCAAAGTTGATCTGGGATGCTACAAGGAGCCGTTAACTACCAGAACTGTAAGGCTTAATTTAAAAAACATAATGTTATAAGTACATCCCTCTCAAAAAGAGTTTTGTGGTCTTTCTCTTTTAAAATTGGGTTTGATATGGCAGGAGAACAAAATAAATTCTGTGGTGTGCTGGTTTTGGCTGGGTTAGAGTTATTTCTCTTCAGAGCAACTGGTATAGGGCTGAGTTTTGGATTTGTGCTCAACATAGGGCTGATAATATAGAGATGTTTTTGTTATTGCTGTGCAGGGCTTACACAGAGCCAAGGCCTTTCCTGAATTAAACTGACCAAAAGGAAATTCCATATCCTGAGGCATCATGCTCAATATATAAATTTGGGGGAAGGAAGGTATGTTTGGAGTGATGGTGTTTGTCTTCCCAAGTAACCATTACACATGATGGAACTTGGCCTTCCTGGAGATGGCTGAACACCTGTCTGCTCATGGGAAGTTGTAAATTAATTTCTTTGTTTTGCTTTGCCTGCATGCATGGCTTTTGTTTATTGTTAAACTGTGTTTATCTCAACTCATAAGTTTTTCAGCTTTTACACTTCTGCTTCTCTCCCCAGTCTTGCTGGTGGTGGAGTGAGGAGTGGCTGTGAGGGTCTTGGAGGCTGGCTGGGGTTAAACCACTACAGGAAAAAAAATATTTTGACTAGATCAATAATTTTGGATGATGGGAACCTCAGTTCAGTTTCTTATTCCAAATTTAATGCAAGCATATCTGTCTCAGATTCTCAAAGAAATACAAGCTGCCTGACAGCAATTCTCTTGCTTTCTGAGGTTTCATTAATGAAAGACATTAGTAGTTGCAGTTTGTTTTTCCAACATTTATTTTTAAGGTCTGTAGCTCAGAGAGTGGGGTGAATATTCTGTACCCACTGTAATGCTATGGGAAAATTATTTACTCTAAAATGAGAGTCATGACAGCTGAAGGGTTCAGCAGGTCAGCTGAAGGACACAGGGAAGAAATAGACTGATTTCAAATGCCACACATTCCAGGCAAAAATTCTGGAAAGTGGCCTTGATCTATGCTTGGAATGTGCTGTCCTCACCTTTGTCTTGAATATTTCTATCAAATGATGAAAAGCTTTTTATTTCTGGTGAAAGATTACTTACTCACCCTTTCCACTTGGCACTTTGTCGAAAGTGGGGAAGGGGGATTTTAGTTCAGTGTCATCATCTGCTTAAGGCACTCCTATCCACATAGTCCATTCTTGGGAAGGAGTTCTCATATTCATAAAGACTGGGTCAAGAAAGGAAACAAAACTTTTAACTTTTCTTTATGCTGTGGAATGTATAAAAAAATTATAAATAAGAAAACATTCTTTAGCCCATTGCTAACTAAGAATGTGGTCTGCCAGCTGTTTTCCGTCTCTACCTTTCAAGAGGGACACCTAACCAAATGTCTAGAGAGGTAATATTTAATTTATGAAAATCAAATATTTCAACAAATAAAGCTGGAAATATCAGACTGCACCCAGAGTACTGTGCCCAGTACTAGTTCTCACATATCAAAAAATACACAGATAGACTGGGAAAGGTTCAAAGGCAGTTTAGAAAGATAATCAACGAGCACAGAACCTGTCCTATGGGAAAAGACTGATGGAATTATGTCATTTCACTCTGGGGAAGAGAGAGTTCAGGGAGGACTTCAACACAATTTTCCAGTACTTCAAGTGCATCTTCAAAGGGGAAAGACAGTCTCCCTTCAAAAGGAGTCACATAGAGAAGACAAAGAGTAACTGGTACAAGTTGCATGAGGAGAGGTTTCATCTTGATACAAGAAATAATTTTTTTTTACCGTGAAAACAATCACTAGAATGACCATGATGAAGTCCCGATCATTGGAGGTTTTCAAATTACTAGAGAGAGTGCTAGATAATGCCATTTAAGCTCCCTTTCCTACGAAAGGTTGGACCAGATAATCTTTTGAGATCCCTTCCAACCTGTCTTTTAACTCCAAAATAAATTTATTGACGCTTAATGAGGACTGCCTTCTGAGATGAAGAGAAGCATGTTTTCCAAAGAAAAGCAAGTTAGCTGGGGACTCTCCAACTTTGCATGAATGCCTGAATTGCAAGATTATTGTGCAAAACATGCTCCGCTTCCTTCCCTTCTCTTCAGTGCTGTCTTTCACAACAGAAGTGTTACTCAGCAAGTGGCTGACAGCATGAAACTTCATTTTGGATCCTCCTCGAATACATTACTCAATGGCATACATAAGAAAGAGCAAGTAATTTCTAGAGGACAGTTAAGACACAGAAATGCTAATTTTTCTCAGTTATTTGTAAGAAAACTAGGTTTCCCTTACAATCTGTAACAGTAGACTCAGCACTTTTAGGTCTTACAGTGCCTAACACTTCTGACTATAATTCAATCCTTTTTCTGGGTCAGGACCTTCATTTCTCTGCAGCTGAATATCCTTGACAATGTGGGATGTGGGTTGATGTCACCTTGTTATCCCATGAATTTTTCTTTTAAAGACAAATACTAAAATTAAGTTTTTGAAAAGGGTTATTTATAATGGGCCAAACAAGAATCACCAACAGATATATGAGTTATGCATGGATGCACTACACAGGGAGACCTCCAAAGTGATCAAACCCTACAGGAGGAATACGGTCATGGAAGAAGTTTTCATAAGTAAAGCAATTTTCCTTCAATAATATTGCTGCTAGAGTAGCATGAAGAATATTAAATTTCTCATCCACAAACTTTGTTAAAGAAAAGAATAATAACTGGGATAAAATCTCCATTTTTATTCTCATTCCCAATTAAGTACAACAAGTTTTAATAACTGGATATTTGAGAAGCATTTCAAAACTAGGTGCAAAACTTTAAATTATATTTATTATGTATAATACATTTCAGAAAGAACGGGGCTTCAATATTTTATACTCTCTCCTATAATTCCTATTAATTACAGGGGAAGTTGCTAACAAAGTATGCATTAGAAAAATCATATGCTCCAGAAATATGACTTTAAAATCTGTGCTCTTTTAAATTTTAAAATAAAATTCATAAGTTATCATGCTGGCAAAGAAATGAAGCAGTAAAAAACATGGGGAACAGACTAAGAAGTTAAATAAGGGTGCTACAGAAATATTAGTCTGTTTTCATTCTCATACACTGAGTGTAATGTACTGGAATTATAACTGTATGACTATCTTCTCTACTTGCTTTTCTCATTTTCTATGGTCAACATAATATTGAAATTATTGTAAGGGCAAACACCATTGTACAGTTACAAGTTCTTTCAATAGGTAAAGTATACAGTATAAAGTCTCTACTGTTGCTAAGTAAATGTCATCTTTCCCAAAACCCACCTGCAAATATTGATCAAGAATCTCAAGTTTTTCAACGAGCTCTGAAGTCAGAGTGAATTAGTTTATGCAGTTTCAGAATATTTATAGCTCCCCTTATAACATCGCTATGTGTTTTTAGGCTAAACAAGGATGTTGAGTAATTTTTCACAATTTTCAGAATTGTAGAAGATAGCTACCTGACAGGCTGCAAGAACAAATTGCTGGCACATGAGGTGGTTTGCATTTCCTTCACGGAAAAGGTTTAACAAAGGTAATCCATAACTGAGGGAGCTGGCTGAGGTCATTCTATGGCTGCTCTCAAATAATCTTCAGTGACTGGGATAGGTGCCTCAGGACTGGAAGAAGGTAAATCTTGCTCCTCTCTTTAAAAAGAGCAAGAAGGAAGATCACTATGAGTGATCAGAGCACTGTGAGTTTGTCAGCCTCATGTCAGTCCCTGTGAAGACGATGGAGCACCTTATCCTGGAAACCATTTCCAGGCACATGAAAGACAAGGAAGTGAATGTGAGTTGTCAGCATGGATTCACCATGAAGAAATAATGCTTGACCCACCTGAGAACTTTCTATGATTACATAATTCTCTGAATATCAAAGGTTCCCATATTAGGAGGCATTGTTAATTTTGCAACTTAGTTCTGAAGGTAAATATAGTTCACATTTCTTTCATTATTATTTCTCCATCTTTCCATTCTCCCATTACTTTTATATTTTTAGTCCTTAAGAACAGATATGACCAAGAATATCTCAGCTTTCATTGTTTGCAATCACCATTTTTCAAAGTGTTTCATTTCTGGGTCAATAGGTGATTTGCCTATATATAATTTTGTGCAGCGAGCCAAACTCTTGGAGATTCCTCCACTCATTTTCTGTAATCAAAATGACATTGAAGGACAAAACACATCCAACAAAACTGAGGAAATTATCTAGTATTCCTCTTTTCACTTTACTGTTCTATTTGACAAGACATGATAATGGAGAACAAGTATCAGAAGCAGAGTCGAGGTGTTATAGGATGTGTATATTTCCAGTCCTGTATCATTACCTTTCCACCTGATCCGTCATAAACCATAATGTACTTTGTACTAACAGCAAAAATGGAGTTTTTGCACATACTGAGTGATGGAAACTCAGTTTTCTGAGGTTCCCAAAAGCTATCATTGTCTACCTACAAGAGGATATACTCCTGTAAATCAAGGGTCTATATAGTCAAGAATTATGCTTCCAAGAGAGACCCAGAAAGAACGTTTTCGATGTACAGTGTAAGCATGCTTTACCATGCTTACATGCTTCTCCCAGTCGCCAGAAATTTGTTGAAATCTTGGGTTTGTTTTATATCATAATTTTAGTGACCTTTCATTTAGTTTTATTGCATTAATTTGCTTGTTTTCTGAATGCTTTTTACACTTTAACATTTATATTTTTCTGTAGGAGATTTAAAAAAATAATTATGAAGATGTGAAAAACTTTTTTTCTGTGAAAAGCTTCCTTGTTTTTAACTTGCCATTTTATAACATTTTATGCTGTGTAGTTCTCATAATATTTAACAACCATTACCTATTTCCCTTTTCTATAACTGCTGTGATTTTATAGACTTCTGTTATAAAAGACCCCATTTTTTTTTCCTTTCAGGAACATGCTTGTTTGCTTTACCCTTCTGCATCCCTTTGTCCCAGCCCAGGGACAGACTTAAAGCCAGAATGCCTCAGCTCAACAAGGCATCTTCTGGTCTAACATTTTTTTTTTCTTAGATACCATCTAAGCTTTGGACTTAAAGACAACTAAGATAAACCCTGATACACCCTGCATATGTGAACCATTATAACTGGCAGATTATGATCTATGAAGATGTTGTAAAACAGAGTTTGGATTGTATCCTTTCCTCTATAAAAGTAGCTAATGGTATCTCAAGGATTAGGCCTCTGTGGAAATTAAAGAGCACAGGTTTTTCCCTAAGACACTGAAACCATCACAGTCCATTGGGAGTGGGTGGGAGATGCCTCAACAGCTATAAATAATGATTGCAGTGGTTGTCATTAAGTAGTTGAAATAACCGTGAGAGCAAAGCTCAGACTGATAGAGAAGGCATTTGCAGCAATGTCATCAAGCACTGCTCCTGGGATAACAGCCAGGATGAGGTAATAATTCCTGACAGAAAACAGGGGATTAATTCAGTCCAAAGGGCATTCATTCATAAAGGAAAAGACTTTAGAGCAAACATAAGAAAAGTTTCAGATGTAATGAGCAAGGTGATACCTTATGAATTCTCATATCATGTGCATTTTTGGAATGTGGACATAGCCAGACAAGAAAAAGCTCCATATTTTCTGTAATGAGGAAAGGTATGCATGGAACTGTGTATATATTTAAGCCTTCAGAGGTGTTAAGGTATTTTCTGACTATTATGAGCTTCAGAAGTTTTGAAACAAATTGGTTTGGTTAAATTTTAGGGATATATTTTTCTGACCAAAAATTTTGGGCTTCTCAGTCTTCTTAGATATGTTGGACTATATGATAGAGTACCTGAAGAGATGAAAGCCTTGCTGTGCAAGTAAATGTGCAAAATGTATTGGAACAAATTATTAGCTGTGAATTTCTTACAATTTAAGTAGAAATTATGGACAGAGAGTAGAGTAAAAAGAGGAAAAAAGCAAGCAATAAGCCAAGTTTAACACAACTGTCAGGTTCAATAATCAGCGCTCTTAGTGTCAGAAAATACACTGCCTATTCCAAGGTTAGTAACTTGTCTCATGAATCTTTTTGCACAGCACATGACTGGCTTTCTAAATAAATTTTATGCTGCCTTATCTTTACTCTGTTTGTCTAATGTTACATAAATTTCCATAGATTTATGGAATTTCATAAATTCTCTAGTAGTAGAATTTCAATGCGTGAAAATATTTCTGGATTTTTAATTAGAAGTTGCTGTGGGTGTTCATTGATGGCTTTTCCATTTTCTGTGTCTCTGGAAAGCTCAGCCACATAACATTTTTCTGCAGTAACATAAAAATCCCAAATAACCGCAGAAGAAGTAGTATGGTAGTACCTAGGTCAAGCTACTGAACTAAAATGTTTGTATATTATAAAACATGCCAAATCACAGGAAAACCTTTACAATAATTTGGATAATATAGAAGACTACTTTCATGTATTTCATAGTTAGTGAAAAAAATCTAAATACACTGAATCAAAGTTAAATTTTGGTCAATGTTGAGCTTTATTAAATTGGTTGTTCTGCATATATTCCAAGGAGAGCCTGAAAGGTCAAAAACACCAATGCCTAAAAATATTTGTTCAGTGTGATGTAACACTTGCCAAAAAACCCCGTTAAGTCACTGATTTCATACCTGCCTGGAAGATGATATTCCTCCCAAGCTCAAACTGAAATTTGCCTCTGTTTCTTGAAATATTATTATTTTTGAGAATATATGTCTGCATACATCTGGGATGCTCAGGTAATCTTTTAGCACTAAAATTAATCAGAAGTGGAAGTGAGTATTGTATGTATGAATTCAAAGTGAAAAGACAGGGGAAAAAGCTTTGTTGTAACCACCAGCTGGCTGTGCCATATCAGTCTTTGACTCCATCTCTAGCAACAGTGAAGGAACTAGTGATCAATATCTTGTCAAAATTCTAACCATACCAGTTTTTTTTGGGTTTTTTTTTGTGAATGAGGAATGTTAACTTTTTACTGAGAAAGTGTAGTCAATATAGGTCATATTTTGCTTGAAAATAGGGTTCCATGATTATGAGACTGAATGTGAAGTTCTGGCGAAGGGTCTCAAACACAATCTTATGAGAAGCAGTTGGAGGAACTGGGATTGTGTGGCCTGGAGAAAAGGAGGCTCACAGGAAAACTTACTGTTCTCTACAACAGTCTGAAAGAAGCCTGCAAAGAGATGGGATCTGTCTATTCTCCCTGGTGGCAAGGAACAAGATGAAATGAAATGGCCTCCACTTCAGACAGGGGAGATTTCAGTTGGATATCAGGAAAATTTTCTTCATTGAAAAGGTGGTCAGGCATCGGAATATGCCTAGGGAAGTGGTTGAGTTGTCATCCCTGGAGGTATTTCAAAAACATGAAGATGTGACACTTAGGGACGTGGTTTAGTGGTTGACTTGGCAGTGGTGAACTTACAGTTGGACTCAATGATTTTGAAGATATTTTCCAACCTAAATGATTCTATTCAGTATTCTATTTTATTCTATTCTTCAATTATTTTTAATGCTGACCTTGTGGGCTACAAAATAAAAATCCATGCACAACTAATCTAGAACAGGTATGAATATGCAACCTCAATTCTGCTGAATTAACCAAAATATAAAAAAACAATATTAATGTAAGCTTGTCTTTATGAGAAGATACATTTTATAATTCTAATATTTTTAATTTTCTTCTGTTGCAATTTAGGCAAAGTAATGTATTGTCAGAAGTAAGAATAAATGAGATAAGGGGTTTTTTTGTGTGTGTATTTTGTAAGGTTTTGGTATAGCTGTGGACAGGATGAAGGATCAACCTTGGCACTGATCTTCTTGTTATTTTTAGGATACTGGAAACAAGTAAAAGGATGCTCTTTTGCTTTGTATGAACTCACCAGGATGGATGATGTATGGTGAATGCACAAAAGCATGGCAATTGGTTCAAAAACCATTTCCCCAGATAAAATAATTTTACTTTATCGGCCACTATTTTAATGCCAGATGCATAAAAATATT
Organism: Taeniopygia guttata; assembly: GCF_048771995.1. Lineage (NCBI taxonomy): Eukaryota > Metazoa > Chordata > Aves > Passeriformes > Estrildidae > Taeniopygia > Taeniopygia guttata. Next base: position 26,838,328 of record NC_133026.1, on the reverse strand, counting down.
ATTATCACCATAATAAGCCATCTGCTGTAGAAATGTGAATCATGGAAGTCCAGAGAATGTTGCAATCAGAGAAAGGTAGGAGGTGAGGAGGTCAAAAAGCAAATTGGAACCCAAGTACCTATAATAATACTTTAGCCATAGTTGCAGCATGTTTGCAAATTACCACTATATGTAAGATCTTTGGTCCAAAGACTATCTGTAGTAAAATAGAAAAAACTGTCTGGAAACGAATTTTTACTGCATCACACCTGCAGAATATTTCTATTTTCTCTTTTATAGGTCAAACAAATATCATATAAGCATTTTTTTAATCTGAAGAAAAACACAAAATAGATTAACTTTGAAAACTGGCTCTTCTACTATACATGCAGAACTATGCTGAAATAAAGGTGTGCTCAGAACAGCAGTTCTGGAAATACCCTAGAGAAGAAATAGATTTTTGTCACTACATATCTTTTATTTAAAAAATAACCTGCCAGAACAAGTTTAATCACAAACCTTTCTCCCAGATCCTCATCTCTAGTGGTGACCAAGAGGGGATGCTAAAGAAGCAGAAGTGGGATAAAGTAGGATCATTTCCACAGACTATTATTCAATCTGTATGTATTTTGATGACCTCCTGGGCATTTAGTTACATCCAAGTCATTGTGTGTAATAGCTATTGACACCACCTATCCTGCATGAATTTGTCTAATTCAGTTAAATTTGTCTAATTCACCTTTACAACAGCCTGTATCAAGAAATTACACAATTTTAATGTGTCATGTGAAAGTGGTGTTTATTTTCAAAATATTGCTAATTCCACTGTGTGCTCCTTGTTGCTTTATTTAGATAATGAATAAATATGGTTTATTCACTTCAGTTACAGTATTTATTTGCTCATAGATGTCTGTACAGTTGCTACTGATGTTGCCTACTTCATTCTCTCCTATAGAGAGATATGTTTGTTAAATTTCGACTTCTGGTAAGGGAGGTAAACAGATTTTCCTTCACCTTGTATGTTGGCATGGATTATTTTGCCATTTTCTGTGAAACTCTGAGCTCCATATTCTCTCTAAAATAGAGGAAACCACAAGGTTCAGGACTTATGCCATGGTCTCCTTCCATAATACACAGTCCAGAAGCAGCTGCTTTTCTAGATTACACACAAAAAATCAGCCAAGTGGACCCTGGTAATGACAGAGTCATCTCAATTTGCAATCTATGGTCTGTCTGTAGAACTACCCACTTTCATGAGATAGTTTAGCTGCTAGTCTAGACTTATGTTAGTCTGAAAATATAGCATAAAATAGCAATATCATATGAGTGGCACAATAACAACATAGTCAAATTCTTTGATGTGCTATACCTTTAAAAGAAATTTTACCTAAATGAAATGTAGTTTTTTCCAAAAGCAAAATATTACTTCAGATCTTTTTTGTACTGAATCATTAAAATAAATATAGTAAAATATTTTTTTAAATTTATGTAAATGTTGTTACTTTCAGTCTCCATCCAATCCTGAAATATGCTATTTTTTCTCCTATTTTATCTATCGGGTGGGAAATAAAATTGACTGGTTCTAAGAAATATGTCTCTGTGTCTTGTTTTGGTTTAGTTTGGTGGGGTGTTTTTGGTGTTTTGGTTGTTTTAAATTAATTTGATTGTACTATCCCACTGACTTCTTCTGTGATGTTGAGCATCCCAAATGAAAGTGCATCCTTTCATCTCATTTTTTTTTCCCAGATGGCTAAAGTTCAAAGGAATCCAATTTGGAAACACTTTACTATCTACATATGAAATACAATTTACATCTAAAAATATAAGACGTGTTTCTTTCTGAAATGTAGACGATAGGATTTCTTTTCTTGTTTTGGCCCAATGGGACAGTGTTAACAGGATGGTGTTAAATAGTTCTTGATATGGTAGCTTTTTAAAGCACAATGGTTAGACTTATAGATGATGAAACTTGGGACTAGACTCTACTTTCTAAATTTAGAAGTCTAGTTTTGTCTAGAATTGTTCCTCAGAGCAGGCCTGGCCTTATGCTCCATAATGGACTTTCTCTGCATTTCACATTGAAATTTCACTGCAGAAAAAGAAGCAGCAGGCCTGTTGAAAAGAACCATAAATTGAGGTGTCCTGTTCCCAACAGTAGAGTGGGTCCATGGTCCTTCCTGCCCACAACCCTGCTGTCCTTGACAGGTGAGCTCCTGACTTCATGGCTCATCTGGAGGAGGAGAGTGGGGCATGTCCTACCTCACTGTTATTTGGGACTGTGCCTCTTGTGGGTGTTGCATGACGGGAACCTGGAGTCTACTGTGCTCTATGGCCATTATAGAAAATTTTTCTACCATGTCAGTGAGGGCTGTATTCCAGTTACCATGCCTAGTTAATGGAGTGTGTCCCAGAGAAGTGCTATCAAAATGATTAGAGTGATGGAGCACCTCTCCTATGAGGAAAGGCTGAGAGAATAGAGTTTGTCTAGAAATTGGTGTGACCTAATTAAGACCTTACAGTGCTGGAAGGGAGCCTGAAGGAAAGACTGAGATACTGCTGCAAGAACTTGAGGACAGGGGGAAGGGGGAACGGATTCAAGCTAAAAGAAAGATTCAGATTAGATATTAAGAGGAAATTATTTACTGCGAGGATGTTGAGTCACCAGAACAAGTTGCCCAGAGATGCTGCATGTGCCCCATCCCTGGAAGTGTTTAAGGCTAGGATGGATGCAGTTCCGAGCAGCCTGGTCTACTGGTAGGTATCCCTGCTCGTGGCAGAGGGCTTGGAAGATGATCTTTAAAGTTCCTTCCAATCCAGGCTATTCTAACTTTCTATGATTCTCTTTCAAGAGAAATTTCCTTAAATGTGTGGAGCTTGGGCAGGAGGCTGTCCAAAGCTGTATAGCTGTCCAAATTCACCATTTTCAGAACATAGAAAACATGTTTAAAGGGGTAAGAAAATTTTTAAGATATGACTGAAGTCCAATAAATTTACAAAACTCAGTGCTGAAAAGGTCTGTAAAGTGGGCAGACTGGTAAAGCCATCTGTGACACCATTAAGTTTTGGTGTCCACCTTGCTGATAAAGGAGGACTTTAGCAGTCCAAATCTCCTAGGGGGAGGTTGTTTATACGATGTCACACTTCTCCAATAAAATTAGCCACAAATGGAACTATAGAATAAAAATAAATCAAGTAACACTATAAATTTAACTAGGCAAATGCGTTGTGTTGACTCTTGGAAACCCCTGTCTGGATAATTAGTGGTTATACAAACAATGCGATTAAAGATAAAAATTTTTCAATAAAATTTTCAAAACGAGTTTTTAGCCAGTGTTCAAATACCTGCTGTTCTTGGATTGCTACTGGTCTTAGATAGCCTAAAACATGTAATGTAAGTAAAATACTGAGAGATCAGCTGCTCTACAAGAAAACATAGGCAGTACATGGAGAATGTCCTGTCCTGTCTCAGCTGCTTTACTTCAGAAATAATGTACCTTTGAAAGAAGTTTTAAACTTTAGTAGTAGATTATGCTGTGAGTTTTGGCCAACATAGTAACAGCCATTTATGAAGGCTTTGGAGACTTGGTAAAATTAATATAAGTTATTTTAATAAGGGAGATATAATTGAAGTAGAAGATTATTTTTTCTTCCCTTTGGATAAAATCTTTGCTATTGTAGTGATGTAAGTAATGTTTCGAGAGTAAAAATAGTGAAAGACAATTTTAATAAATGCACTTCTTTGCACATTACATTTTTAATATGTATAAAAAGTGATTATATTTTCTGTATTTTGAATACTTCCAGTTCAAATGCTAATTAAAAAGGAACTAATTATAAAGAAAACGTTCATTCTTCAGTCTGTTTTTTTATATTTAATAAACACTGATAAAGGCTCAATAAAAAAGAACTTAATCAAAAACTTACAATAGGGAAGCCACATTCTCCTAAAAGACAAAGGCATGGTATAACCTAAAAAAAGCTGCAGTTAATCAAGTATATGATATGAGGAAAATAATCTGTACTCAGGCAGAAACATATATTTATAGTGTTTAGTTTTTGATGATGTTGTAGAATAAGAAAAAAAAAAGACCAGACTTCCAATGCTATATCTGAATTTTAACTGATCTCAGATATATTTTTCCTTTAGATTTGAAGGCCTGAAAGTCATTTAAGTGATATTTGTTCTTATCACTAAACAAATCAGATTTGATTTTCCTGTCTACAAATACAAACTTATCTGTCTCACAGGGTTGTCTGTAAATTAAAGAATGAAGATATGTTTAAAGCTCTTGGACTAAAGAGCAGGAATTTTAAACAGTCAAACACAGACTACCTTGTGAATTTTCCAGGTTGCTTCTTTATGCTTTCACCATTTTTAAATAAGGATTTGAACATGTCACTGTTCATTCTGTAAATAACAGACTAATATTCCTTACAGGTTCTTAGAGAGAAAACATAATTCACATGCAATCAGATAAAAGAGTTTTCACTAACTTATTCAAGATGTCATGGATAATGTTCTTGAAATGAATTACCAACACAAAGTTTTTCTATTAAAATAAACCTCTGGGAGCTTAGGTTGTTGGAACTTTCTGTATTATGACCTGTAATACATTGCCTAAAAAGTGCACGCAATTTAACTTTGAGTTAGTTAATTTAATTGCCAAAGTGTCTCTAGGAAAGAGTTTCTTCCAATTATCTAAAAGACAAAAACGGTAAATAAAGTACTGAGGGAGATGTTTCACTGAGAAGAGGATGGCTTGGAATCATCTCTGCACTTCATTATCCTCCAATCAAGCAATCAAATTTCTTCACCTCTGGAATTCACATTCTGCTGATTATCATTTATGTACTTTAATTGGTTACACTGTAATTTCTGGCTAGACCCTTATGAACAAAAGGATTGTTACTGATGGCTTATTCACAGTTTTAGTCCCCTTTTTTTAGTTGGCTAACAGATTCCCTCCAGATTTCTCTATCATCACCTACACAGCTCTCCCACTGGCTATAAAATACTGCAGCAGCTTGTAGGTAATTGATCAGACAAGTGAACTGTAAAATATTCATTTTCTACTTCAACAGCTAGATAAATCTCTTGGGAAGTGGATGAAAATATTGCTTATGCACATCAGGGTTGGTATAGTAATAGCAAGGTTGCTGATAAGCAGGGGTCTGCTACAGAGTTAATGCTTAATTCTGTTCCGTGCCAGAGGTGGGGAAGTGTGCGGTCTCCCTTTGCCTGCAGCTAGGAGTCTCATTACACACAAAACCCCAGGCATCAACACCAATGCACCAGCCATGGTGCTTCAGGGATGGTGCTTCCTGTTTTAATTAATCAGGTTCATCTCAGTGTAATATGCCAAGGAACAAATTAACACTTAGTTACTGTAACCAACATACTAAACCCCAAAATATTAATGAACTAGAGCGCAGGAATGAAAAGAGACTGACAGAAGAGGGTGAGGAGAGGTAAAACCTGCTTTTTATCTTTTTCATAAACAGTAATTTTTACAATCTCATTTTAAAGTGTTTTTTTCACCAAATTATCAAAAATCTGTCAAAGTGCTTTAATTAAAAGCATTCAAAAGTGACTGCGCACAGACTTGAGAGGAACAGCAGAAGACAGTGAATTATTTTCATCTTTATCTTGCTGGGTTGCTATAGTAAGAGAATTTGAAGGGAAATATCAATAGCTTTGTTTCTGACTTGTACTAAATGTGTGTTAGGCAATCTTCCTCAAGCCCAGACAATACTAATCAGAAAATGCATGCAGTCCCTCCACCTGCTTTCTTCTCCCACAAGAAGGAGAAATCTAAGCTTTAAATGTTGGAATATTAGCAGCAGTTTAATCCCAGTGGTTTGTTTTTGAAGCAGCAGAGAACATATGTTAGTTTTCCATGTCCTTGGAGTGTGGTGTCAGTCAGCTTAAGACGAGACATTTAATAAAAAATAAACAGTGCTGTGTATGCCACAGCAGTTTTGACCACCTGGGGAAGACAAATGGAATGCTACAATTTGCAGTAGAAAAACAAGTGAATCATAGGTGCTGCAGATCTAATCTAGAGATGCTGACAAGCAAATCAACCTTTCTTGGTTCAGAATAGTCATTTGCTTTAAGAACAGAAGGGAGGTCCATGTTGCTTTCCATATCAGCTAACCTCTGATGATTTAAATTCAATGCCAGAGAAAATGATGGTAATAAATCAGTCAATCAGAAAATCTGGAGAGCCCCCTAACACTAGACAACATGATCCAAACATACTTTCCCCCCATAATGCTAGCAAAGAGATTTGTTTGCACATAATCATGGCTTTGAGGTGAACCGCCCCCAGGCTGGAATAAACTCCATTAAAAATGCATGTCATGGCATTCAGGGACCCTCTCAGGTGTTGTCTAGTTCCTTGACAACCCAACTGTTCTGAAATATATTCCATCCCACCTATAGACAAGGCAGGATGTGCATCTTCTGCATACAGCAAGACTCAGATTTTTTTTGTATGCTTTCAATATTTCTGGTGCAACTGAAGCAAATTGACTTCCTTAATAAACATTCTGAAAATCATATTCTTGGTTAGTAGTATTCCAGTTGCAGAGTGCTGTATCTCATGTTTATTTCTGAAAAAGACTGGCAAAGATGAAAGTACATATTTATAATGAAAAAAGTATTCAAAAGAAAGCAATATTAGAAAGAACTACAAAGCAGAGAAACACAAATGAAAACAAATACTGGAAGTACACAGTTCCCCTTTGTGGTCCTTGATACAATAAATCCTGCTATTTAACACCTTCTAAATTCTTATTCAGTTAAAAAGATAATTAAAAACAAAAGCAAAGTTCTGCTAATAATGAAATTATAATGAAGTGCCCAATAACAGTGTGGAACCTTTGCTCTTTGAATGCCATTTGTGATGATGACAACGTGTTTAAAGGAAAACAGATGGATCAGAAAGTCTTTTCTCTCTAGGATTTAAATGATGTTATTTCCTCTAATTCCTCTAGTATGTATTTAAAGTACAACAACTCCCTTCCCTTCCCTTCCCTTCCCTTCCCTTCCCTTCCCTTCCCTTCCCTTCCCTTCCCTTCCCTTCCCTTCCCTTCCCTTCCCTTCCCTTCCCTTCCCTTCCCTTCCCTTCCCTTCCCTTCCCTTCCCTTCCCTTCCCTTCCCTTCCCTTCCCTTCCCTTCCCTTCCCTTCCCTTCCCTTCCCTTCCCTTCCCTTCCCTTCCCTTCCCTTCCCTTCCCTTCCCTTCCCTTCCCTTCCCTTCCCTTCCCTTCCCTTCCCTTCCCTTCCCTTCCCTTCCCTTCCCTTCCCTTCCCTTCCCTTCCCTTCCCTTCCCTTCCCTTCCCTTCCCTTCCCTTCCCTTCCCTTCCCTTCCCTTCCCTTCCTCAAAAATAGTCTTTTGACATTATTTTTATTAGAGTTGATAGGAAAAGCCTTCACCCACCTTTTCTTGCCTCTGAAAATATTGTTATCCAGTTTTGTCCTTGTGCTTCCCTCCAAGTTTCTATTCATACTCCACTGAGCTCTACAAATTTTGTTTTAGTAGGTTCCTATATAACTCTTTATTATGAGCCACTCATCCCTAAAAATGGGAATGCCTTTGTTTTCAGAGTCTATCTTTACGTGATTTTATAATTTCCTTTTTAAATCCACCTAGCTATTGAAATCAGTATTAGCCTAGATAAGTATGCACTTTGCTTCACAAATTTCACCAACTAATAACTTCTTATGCCTTCCATGAAGTTTAGTGAAGGACCAGCTCTCCTTTATGGGTCAGAGCTGCTTAGAAACATTCAAGCACTACTGAGCCTTAATCACCCTGGGTACTTTTCAATCACCTTTATGTTGAGATCATCTCTCTTTTTCTCTCTATATGACACAGAAAATGTATTTAATAAATACTGTGTTGCTGAGAAGCATGAAGAGGACACTGATCTATGTGCCTGTGGAGAAGTTACTAGAGGGGAGACGTCCCTCAAGATTGTTACTGTCCCTCAAGCTTGGAGGATTTTGCAGAGCACTGGTGGTTGGTTGCAAAAGACTTGAATGTGAAGAAAAAAAACCAAATACACTAATATAAATAGCAATATCTGCAGAATAAATCAGGAGGTACATCAGGGCTAGAGTTAAGGAAGCAAAAAGAAGGGAAAGGAGAAAGGGAAACAAACACAAGGAAAGACATCAGTAAGGAAATGCAGTTTTCTTTCTTTGTCCTGGAATTGAAGATTTCATTGATTGTTGCTTTGATGAGTTCATTTACTGTAAGGGTTACATTAAAAGAAAATCTTTTGTGAGAGAAAGTCACCTCATTATAATCACACTATGGTTTGTTGCTTTGAAGTCACTGTATTTTCCTAGGTGTTTCTGCCCCTTTTTATTAAAGAAATTCTTCATGCATCTGTAAATCTGCTCCAAAACAGTACTGTCCCAGCCTGAGCACCTTGGTACTTCCAGCACCCAAGTTCGAGAAAGTTCTGGAATTTAAGAACAGTCTTTGGAGTAGCTATTTGAACAATATATTGGGTTTGCATGGCAAGGTTTTGATAGCGGAGGAGTTACAGGAGTGGCTTCTGTGGCACCAGCAGCTGCCGCCATCCAGACAGAAACATTTCCACCTGTCTCTGATACTGACCAATCACTGGCCAAAGTAGAGCCAAGAAGAAATATTCATACATTACCTTTTGTAATGATAACAGATTTGAAAAAGGGTAAAAATCACTGTGTGCAGCACCTGTGAGAGGGGTGAGAATATGTGAGAGAAACAGCCCTGTAGACAACAAGGTCAGTGGAAAAGGAGGAGAAGGAAATGCTCCAGGTGCTGGAGCTGGATTTCTCATGCAGCTAATGGTGCAGCCCGTGGCGCAGCAGGATGTCCCCGTGGCCCATGAAGGTTCCACAGTAGAGAAGAGGAGAGATGCACCTGTAGACTGTTGAGGACCCCATGCTGGAACAGGTGGATGCCAGAACAAGGCTGTGACCCCTTGGGAAGCCCACTATGGAGCAGGCTCCTGGCAGAACCTGTGGATTCATGGAGAGAAGAGAACATGCTGGAGCAAGTTTGCCATCAGGGCTTGTGACCCTGTGGGGAACCGCAACAAACTGTTCCTGGGAGACTGCACCCTGTGGAAGGGACAGTTTGTGTAAAACTGCAGCCCATGGGAAGGGCACTTGGAGAATTTCATGGAGTGTCTCCTGTGGGTAGGATCCCATGTTGGAGCAGGAGAAGAGCATGAGAAGGAAGGAGCAGCATTGAGAAAGCACTGTGATCACAATCCTCATTTCCCATCTCCCTCAGCCTTGCAGTGGGAGGAGATAGAGAAATCCAAAGAAAAGTTGAATTTGGGAAGAAAAAGTTAAGGAGAAGGTGATTTTATTTTTCACTATTTTAGCCTATTACAAATTATTACAATTAATTGCCCAAAAATTAAACTATTTTTCTCCAAGTAAAGCAAATTTTGCCCAAGAAGGTGATTGGTGAGTGATTTATGTGTCCTTACATCGATCCATGAGCTTTCCATCATATTTTATCTGCCTGATAAGAGGGGTTTCTTGGAAACCTTGTGTCAGTCAGGGTCAGCTCACCGCAAACAGGCAGCCAGAGGCAAGGCTTGTTCCATAGTTTGAGGTGCAAGAAATTACAGATGGATTTATTTTTTTAAAAAAGGAAGGAAGCTAAAATAGTGATAATTTTACATAAAAGAAACCATGAGAAAGAAATATACTTGTTTGACTATAACCCTTCTATTCTGGGTATTCTGGATACAGACCTGTCACTTCCCAGGAAATACCTTAGTTCACCAGCCATATTCTGTGCTGGCAGGAATAGAAGGAGCAGTTTGGTGGAAGGAGCAGCACAGTGAAAGCAGTGCTTAGGGCTTGCAAATGTGAGGGATAGGTTTTCTGATCCTTGTTGTAAACAATGTGTTCTGTATCTTAAATTTTATAGTGGCTGAAGAGAATAATGTAATTTTAGGAATAGACAACTTTGTGTCCAATAAGGTTATTGTCCCAGTGGAAGAAAAGCTGTGTGTCCTGCTTAACAAGTGAGTGCTCCAGCTTTAGGCTATTGTAGAAGATGACCTTCATGTCCCAGGTCCCATGTGTTTAAGAAAATACAGAAATAGAAGTTACATTGCCTTTTCACATTGCCTTTTCCCACTTAAGTGTTATACTTTTCTCTGTGTAACTAATGGTGAGTCATCTTCTGTAGGGTATTATATACAGCAATACTCAAAATTGTTACAGAGATATTTCAATTGAAAATAGTACTAAAAACTCACAAATATCATATACAAATTTAGTATACCTTGTATACATGTACAAGCAGATGAAAATGGAATGGTTGAACAGACTTCTACTACTTTTCATTTTCTCTAGTGCTTTATCAGGTTTAACTTGGCCATTTTAAGGCTCTTTATGCTAAGACTATTTTTCCTTTAATCATTGTAGTTTTTTCAAGCATTAACTACCATATTTATATAATGCATTTAGAAGCTGATAAGCCCTTCCCATTGTTTGTACAAATTTGATGTATCAGTTTTCCCCTCAGTGATGAAATGCAAGGCTCTATGCAAGATAGTTCTTTTGTTCATTTAATAATCTAACCACCTTTCCATAAAGAACTCTACTCTACTTTCAACATAAATATTTCAAAAGTTCTTTTCACTGTATTACTTTCTTTTTCCAGTTCTGGTTAGTTATCAGAAGTTTAACTGAATAGCTATAGTCAATGCCTTTGCAGCCCAAAAGTTCAATTAATCTAGTTACTGTCATGAATCGAGATAATTTACAAAGATTCCACTTCCCAGTTCATTCACTTCCTTTTCAGCAGAACTCTCCCAGGTATTATGTGCATATACCAGCTATGATTTGCTGGAATACCATACTTCCAGCAGGTTTTGGAATAAAGAAGCAAAGACATAGGACTGTATATATGGACCAGATGAAAATACTTACAATATTTTAGATCTGTTGCATTTCTTTATCTGAGTCTTACTACATCATCTTATTACAGTAATTCAAAGTTGAAATATTTTGTTTATTTTCACAATACTGTTTTTCTTATATCCAGCCTTTGCTATGGAAAACAAGAAACAGATGGCAGTCCCCTATTTAAAAGTCCTTTCCAAGCAGTTGAAACAATATCGTAAATTTCAGTGCAAACAGCATAGTTGGAGACCAAAAGGACATGGCTTGACAAGTAACAATTGGGAGTACAATGGAGAAGAAAGGAAAGCATTGCACAGGAAATGGAAAATAAGTTATTCTTTCCTATGGACAAGAGAAGACAAATGTAAAAGGAAAAAAAAAAAAAAAAGGCTCACCCAGATAACTGTAGTTCATAAGGATACTGGGACACTGGAACCATACTTTCTTCTAGAACCATTCCTCAGTTAACTTTAAGACTATACCTGATTTTGCGAATTTGCCAGAGGGAACTGTTGGAAAGGAGACTGCTTCCTGCAGTAACGGTTGCAATTTGATTCAGTTAATGCTTATTTAATTCAGTACAATGCTTATTTATTCCACTCTCACATCTAGATGTTCCTTCCCATCTCCTAATTCTTTCTTCCCTTTTGAAAACATTTATGGAGTTTGCGCTGGTGGTTGCCAAAAATATCTGTCAATAAATCAGGATTAATTTACTGGTTTACATGTAGGTACTTGGGAATCGTATGGCAAACGGTTCATATTTGGAATGCATCATGCACAATCCACTGTCTAATCACCTAACTGAATACATTCAATCCATGCCCAAAGCTGTGTTTTCACATTAATAAAACAACAACTATGAGATATTGCTGTTTTGGAAAAGTGTATCTGTACTAACAACTATCAGAAATACAGATTAATACAGGGTTGTTAAACAGTAATTCAAAAGTGATTTAGAAGTAGCTTGAGGGGCATCTGAAATCCAGTGTAGCCGAGATTGAAGCATAATCCACAGGAACATATAGATAACATTGCAAATATTTTACATGTGAACATAAATTAACACCTTCATTTTATTTCTACCATATTTTTATATATTTTGAAACAGAAATACCACACTTGAAAACCCAGAATAATGAAATTAGAACACAAAATACATGCTTTAATTACTGATAAAAATTAGAACATCAAGAATGGAAAATCAGATTAAGATAAAATATGTAAATTTCTAGCCTATAATTCAGCCTAAAGAAGCAAAAATCTAAATTTCAGTGGCCATTTCATATAAGCCCAAAGAATAAAGAGGTAATTTAAATGAACTTTTTTTTATTTGTTTATAATATATTTCTCCTTTTAGAATTATTAGTTATTATATTAATATTTAAATATTTTATCTATTCCTGCTTGCTTGTGCTATAGTAATAACTAAATATCTTTGTAAAAAGGACACAGAATGCCTAGATGTATACTTACCCAGTAAACATCTCACAAATCATCTATTCAAAGTCCAAGACTTCTGTGATCTTTTGCTATTCAGTCAGAATTAATTGATCTGTTCTGAGCAGAATTAACTGTCTTTTCAGATCTGTTGTTCCCTTTTGCACCGACTATTCTGCAGAAGGCAGCTTATGCCCAATGTAAGAAGAGCATTTGAGAAGAGCCAACAACTTGTAAAACAATAAAGAATTGAGAAAAGACTTGTTGCTCAGTGAGGAATAGAGTCATGGAAAGTAGAAGATTTCAGATAACCTAGAGAAAATAAAAAAAATTATCTTCTATGTATTTTAACGTGTTCTTAAATAGAAACCAATAAAAATTATTGCCCTTTTCTTCTTTCCACTGTAAGAAGAGGGTTGAAAGTTTTAATTTAAATTTTAGCTATGTAAATCTTGAAAAATGCTCATAATCTTGGCCTTGATAAATATAGGAAAATTTTAAAAATAGGCAGATGCCTTCTTTTCAAATGAGATTAACAATTTTCTTTGGATTTTTTTTGACAAAACTGTATCAGTCTCAATATATTCTGCAGTGCTATAGATTTATACCATAAGAAGCAGAGAATTTTATGTCTTCTTGCCCTGAGAGGGGATACATGTAAATGTAAGAACAAATCTTCCAGGAGTTTAAAAAAAACAACCAGCCCTCTTACAAAATCATTGCACAAGCATGCCTAGAATGCCTGTTCCAACAATAATTCAGTTTACTCAGCCCTGAGACTAAATGTTAATGATGAATGTTTCTTAATTTAACTGGTTCACCTCTCTCGTTAAATTTCTCTTTTCCTTCATAGTAAGAATGCAGCATAACAAAATATCCACAGTAGTTAAATTAAAAATGGTGCCTGATAGGAGTTAAAAGGCCCCAAAAACTCTGGGAAAAACCCTTCAGGTCCATAGAGAAAAGGGAAAAGAGCATGTTTGTAGAAAAGTTGAATCTGTCCAGAAGAAAATATTATTCATTAATAAATAATAATAAATAACAACAGCCTTACATTAGGTTTTTTTTTTTTTTATTAGTAAAGTACTCTTCCTAGCATGTCTTACTGGCAGCACAAGGATCTATTTGATCTGTCATTACCTTGAGGGAAATGTTTGCCAGCACTCCTTATCCTGGTCTTCTGCAGCCTTGCACAAACAAAAATTACAGTGTGAGGTGGAGTACGGTGAGCCAAACTCTGCAAAATTTTCACCTGTGGGATCATGTAGAGAAAGGGAAGGTTTTCTTTGGAAAATCCAAGCCAATACATTGAATGGCTTTCTGACTTCACCTTGGTGGTTATTAATTATTGCCTTGTAAGCTCTGGATAATTCATTTTCTGAAGGATACTTTTGCTGTACCTGCCTCAGCTCTTGATTCCAGCACCTTCATGCAGGTAGTCCAAAACTGCAGCGCGGTCAGGACATGATGCCTATTTACTGAAGTGCCAAGAAGTCTCAAATAAGGGAGGACCCCAGTGTGCTGGAAAGTGCCCACAGTGGATGACAGCCCCTGTCTCAAAGATGTTCCTCCTCTGTGATGCAGAAGAAAAAACAAGTGATAAACCAAATGAGCTAGCATGAAAGTGAAGGCCAGATAACATGCAGGCAATGAAGACTCACATTCCCTATGTCCTGCTGCAGTAACTGCTCTTGGTAACAAGAATTGTATTTTATTCTTCTCAACAAAACTAAGAAATGCAGGGAAATGAAGACTCATGACTAAGATGATCTAATTAAAAACATCATATAGGAGATACTAAAGTATTTCTGGAAGACCTGTGGCTTCTAGGATGGACAAGATAGTATCATAAGTCCAGTATATCCTTGAATGCTAAAACTGTCTAGCAAGCAACAAAAATAAGGCTTGGAAAAAATTAACTTGACTTTTCTCTTAAATAGGTGTTCTGATGATATTATATTTCTCTGAAATAAATGCAGCAGGAGTTTCTGGTTTATAATGACTAAATAGACCATGTGACAAATTATATCTAAATTAGACAAAATAATTGAAATCAGATTCAGGCATCAGGCTTCTAAGCAGAAATCTCAGGCATCCAAATAGAAATCTAAGGCTGACAATTGTGAAAAACACTTTGTTGTTTCTTAACCTCATGTAACACCATTAGTGCTAGGGAAGACTTATAAGAGGTCTTATTGTATGCTTTTGAAGTTATATATATGTATAACAATGCATAAAATTAAATATAAGGAAACTAATATTTTAACTTTTTTGAATAATAATAATGTTATCTACAGTCTGAAAAATGCTTAGTTTATTAAAATCCTGGAAAACAAATGCATTTTGTCTATGTTCCCACCACTGCTGTTAAGGAAAGCTACCATTAGATGTTGATAATAAATTGTGAGTTTTCTTCCCTGACAACATTCATTTTTTTCAGGGAAAATACACACCCTTTGGGATTCAGACATTTTTTTCTGGTAATGAGCCACTTTCTCCCTGCAACATTTCAACCTTTTCATTGTAAAATCTGACTCCTATTAGAACCAGCTTTTTTAGCTCTGCAGTTTCTTCTTCTCCAATTAAGGCTTCCTGTTGAGTAGAACAGATTCCTTCAGAAGGGAAAGTTAAAAGTCAGTGAATTATGGAATATTATAAAGCACACAAAAGACTAGAAGTTATTCCT
The DNA here is from genome assembly GCF_048771995.1 of Taeniopygia guttata. Lineage (NCBI taxonomy): Eukaryota > Metazoa > Chordata > Aves > Passeriformes > Estrildidae > Taeniopygia > Taeniopygia guttata. The sequence goes on along the minus strand of NC_133026.1, from coordinate 26,823,295 downwards.
AACATTTAATATATTAAAATACTTTCTTGTATAATAATTTGGTTGTGATTTTAGTTGAATTTTCGGTAAAGTAGTACCAAAATGTACTGCTTCTTATCATAATAAAAGGTGGTAAGCAGCAGTGAAGGAAGAGAAATGCCAAGAAGAATTCAGAGTAGAGAAGAAAAAGGAAATTAAAATTTAACTTGAACAAATTTAGTATGATTTATCCACTGGAAGATAATTCAAACATATAGATAGTCAACAGAGAAAAGAGGTTTTAGTAGGCAGGCATGCTGGAGGAGATTTAGAGATCAGATGGATCATAGATTAGCTATGACATTGCAATGTAGTATGAAAAAAACCCCAAATATATTAATCAATTTTTGTCAGCAAAGGCACTGGGCTGTAGAGCAGCTAAATAATGTGTCTGTTGGTTTGATCCTGTCAAACATCAGTCTTGCAGATGATTTCTGTGACAGAACAATCAACCTCACTAAGGGTCGAATTCATATAAAATTTGCTGAAATCAATGGGTCCATATAATGACTTTTGATATCTGTGAATGACATTTTAAACTGTTATGGGCCATTTGTTAGCAGAAAAATATGATATGGTGCACCTAAGTTGAGAATAAACTCCCTTCCAGAATTACAGAGGCACTAAGGATGGTTCTATACTGTACAGTTAAATAATATTACAAAGAAGACAGTCAAGAGAAAAATAATAAATTTCTGGTTATAGAGAAGAAAAATAGGATTAAATTCTGACTGCAAAGTACATTCAGTGGTGCAATAATCTCTTTACAAGCAGAGTTTGAGGCCCAAGCACACTGAAACTTTGAATCAGCAAAGTGGAAAACTCATTAGGGAAAATGACTGCAAACTGACGGGAAGGCTGTCTTGCCTCAGCTTCACCATCAGGATACACAGTGTTCTGAAGTTCCTTCCTTGTGCCAGCAGTGCTCTTCAGTGTTGTTCCAATGGAAAGCAGGGATACACTTGTGGCTATCGCGTGCAAATACATCCTTCTGTGACAACCACACCTGCACCTGTCACAATCTGCTGAAGCTGCAAAGTGCAGCTCTGCTGCAGACTTGCAACGCCATGAGTGCGATTGCAGCAGGAAATCATTAGCGAGGGGTTGCTTCTAAAGAACAGAGTGAAACACCTGAAGGGAAAGCTTTTAACTTTGTTTATTTTTCCCCTTTAAAGTGAAATGTGTGTGCTAACTGAAGACAGCTCTGTGATAGCCTTAAGTAAGAGGGCCTCTACACAGTGAGGAAGGTAGGCAGTGGAAAAAGCACAGCTTACTAAGACAACTGTATTTGCCAATATTTACCTCCTCAGAATAGATGTCAATTCCTGAAATTCTTTTCCTTTCTGCTGATGCATTTAAAAGAGCCTGTTATGATAGTAGTTTCTACTGAAGACCACAAAACAAGCTCAGTTTAGTAATATTTTGGAAAGGGCTGCACATCCAATTTTCCTTTAGTTTACTCTGCTGAGAAACAAAAGCTACACTTGAATAGAACTGACCCATGCAGTCAGATTTAGTATCTTCAGGGTATTAGTAGATTGGAGTAGGTTCAAACTTCTGACCTGAAGGAATAAACTTCTGTAAACACCTTATTAACAGAGGGGGTTTGGACTTCTAGGATAGGATACCAGACTCTGCATCAGGAGACATGGGACCTTTTTCTACCAGAGCAGCTGAATTGATGTGTGACTTTGGGAGTTGCAGAGTTGTGGTGAGAAATGCACACATTTAACAGCAAGCTTGCTCCTTTCTGCAGTTCAAATGATAAACACTTTTTATCAGAGAAAAAGCTTCAGTCTTTATATCTTTCTTACACTCAAGACATGTATCTACTTGAAGTAACTCAGACTATAATTTAAACTAGAAGTTTATACTTTTACCACATTTTGACTTTGATTTGAATGTTTTTCTGTACTTTCAAAATTATTTTGTTCTCTTGATTATTGTTTGGAATGAAGAGATCTATATGATGTGTACATAGCAGGGCTGAAACACACTCTCCCACCCTGATGTGAAGACAACTACCCCAGCTAGCCCAGCCCAGATGCGGTCAGGTCAGATAAAGCTCCTTATGTGCAGGAAGGCAAGGGAAGTCCCTCAGGAGGCCAAGGCAGCAGTGTGGGTAGCAGCATCACTTAGCAAGTGCAAGTCCTACTTACTGGAGGATGCCAGATATGATCCTCTCTGCTATTCCATTAAACAGAGTTTTACCAGAAAAACCTTTTACAGCACTCAGTCCAACCTTCAAAATAGAAGCAGAAGCTTTGTTTTGTAGTGAAGAGCAAGGAACAACTTGAGAACTTTTTAAGCCACCTGTGCAATTGCTGTCACCAATTGGTAGTTATATTGTGGAAGTCAAACCATAGGTTTAGTTAGGCTACGTAAACATTTCAGGAAAGCACATGAATACCAAATCTTTTTTGAAAGACAATTGTACAGCCTCCTTTCCAGAAGTGTTTGTGTTTTTACACTCAGGATAATAAAAGTGCTAATGATTTCTCACTTTCTTCACAAAATTAAATGCTTAATAAGCTGAACAAGTTTCAGCTAAATTTCTCTAATTACCAACTTCGGTTTATTTTTTATTTGCTACATCCCTGTGGAAAATGGTACACAGGACTTCTAACGTTGCAATAAAACACTGGAAAATCTGCTTCCCCGTACTGTTTTTCATGGACTTACTGGTAATTGCTTCTTCTTTTTAATGACTGTGAAACATGTGTTCCAGAAAAGTAATGAAAAAATATAGATTTTTTTTTAATGGTGATTCTGCATATCTCATATCTCCCAGGCTCATATATTCCAGGACAAATGGAATAGTATTCCAAGCCGTCAAAAAAGTGTGTGACATCTACAGAACTAGGTCCATTAAATGTGAGGTTTTTAAATAAATATCAAGAAGTTAACTCAGAGTTTGCATCAGAAATATGTGTTCTGGAAAAAAGGTTTTGTTTTATACTCAAAAGAAAGGGCACATGCTACAGGAAAAAAAAAAAAAAGAAAACCAAAAAAAAAAAAAGGTGGAAAAGAATTTAAAAAGGATTTTTCCAAAATACCTATTTTTGGTAAAAACCATCAAGAAATAACTAAAGGGAGGAGGAATAGCCTGTCTTGCAATGACCCTTCATGCATACAGTGACTAGAGACAAGGCCTTTCTACCAGAACATTTACACACAGCTTTAATTGAGAAAATATTCCAGTTGGTGACTGTCAATCAAGCTGCTAACAAGAATCTGATGATTCTTGTCTATTTTGATGTCAATTATTATGGCAATAAAATGGGTTAACAAAATCTGAAAATTAAGTATTATGAAAATTACCTTAGTGAAATAACATGATAGAGATACAATAGGAAATCATGACTGAGAAATACTGCATGATTACTTTAAAATCTAGAAGTAAGGAAAAAAATTCATGATACTAATTAAAGTTCTCATTAGAATCCCATTATAAGAAAGAAGAGGAAAAAGCCTTTTTATTTCTCCAGAGACAGCTTTAGCAATATGAAATGAAGAAAAAAGGCTTAGCACCAAATCATTTTTGTCTCTCTTTCACGCACATACACAATGAATTGGATTGCATTTTATATGGTAAAAAGACATTAGCTAAATCACAGCAAATGCTTAACTATTCATAGTTTGCAACAAAGCAGAGAGCTGGTGGGTGTGAGCATATGCATTTCTGTTCTAGTGGAGAAGACTGTAATCTTCTGTACACTACATAGAATGTTTATATTGAACATTTGAATGTGATAATTAGAGATAAATTTTCAGATTATACTTTTAATTTCTTCTCAGTACAGTACTTTAGGTGTGAGATCGCAGATCCTCTTCATATATATATATATGTGCTTTCCAATGTCTGATAAAAAAACCTTTCTGTCTTCCAAGTTAGAGGAATCATTAAGAGCACATTTACTTCCCTATTTAGAAAATAGAAAATTGCATAGAAATAGTCAGAAAATTGCAGGCAGAACAATGGTGCTTTTTGATCCAAGATAAAAACCTCTACAGCAAGCTCTTGACCAGACTGCTGATTCCTATTTCATCACTCCTTTAGTGTACTAACTATAGGTGCATAAATTGTAAGTACCTACTGACTATTTACTGACATGATTTATTATCAAAATTTAGATTGCTATATTACTGAAACAAAAAAAAATTATGTTTATTCATTTTAGTGTTTTTTAAGAAAATACTTCTGCATAGTTAAGCCTTACAGATCTAGCTCTGCAGAGAACTTTTGAGTCTGTGGATTTTTAACAATCCATGCAGATATGGGCAAATTGATCTTAAAGAAGTGAGTGAAAAACTAATTGCAAAACTGGTACCATTCAGAACTTAGGAGTGCCTTACAGACTTAATTTTCCAAAAGGCTTGTATCTGGCTTTTCAGATGTTAATTAAAACAAAAAGTCTCAGGATGTCGAATAAAGAATTTGTACTTTCAAAGTTCTTATCTGGAAAGAAGGTTCCTGTTGGTGGAGTATGGTCCCAAGCTCTTGGATACAAAGACTGTTTTTCTGATACAAGAATAGTCAAGGTTAAGGAGTTTTGGATTAGGAATTAGTACATTAAAGTTTATTTTTGAATATATGAGGTTTGAATGCTATGAGAAATAATGACATACACAAAAATGTACTATAAACAGTCTACCACAATTAAATGTTAACTGGATAAAATTGATATTTTCCTTATGAACCTGATAAGTTCCAGCTCTGTTCTCACATATAATTTGTCTCACTTCAAGTCCTCTCTTCCTCATGATGAAAGACACTAACTTTCATGTGCTCTGTAAAAGAGGAACTGCCTTTCCTTCAGTAAAACGACAAATACTACTGTTCAATATAAATATATTTCTGCTGTATTTTCTATCTTATGTTTCTGATTTTCCTCTCCATCAGTTTTTATTTATATGCTGTAATGAAACACCAGAACGTAGGAATGATGATGAAAGGTCATGTGCGTCTCCTAATGTGGCTGACTCAAGGTAGTTGAGAGAAATTTAAAATACCTTTGAGGCAAAGTAATCTGAAGAAATCTCCTGCTCTTACTGTTACAGACTGAGTTAAAACATGAAGGCAACTGTGGCAACCACAGGTAACAATAAATATCCATTTAAAAATTACTAACAACTTTAAGTAGTCTTGATTGAAGCATTCCCTATACTTTTTTTTTTTTGTGAATTAATTATTTTATTAGTAAAGGATTTTGCAATTTTGCTCATGGTATATAAAAAACTGTTGTAATTTTTCAGATTCAGGTTTTTCCACTTACAAGCTAAATGTCTCATTCTTGTTTATAACAGAAAAAAGAAAGGTTTTCAATTTAACATTATTATTCATGACATACCTATCTAAACCTGCTTGTTTTATGCTGATTCTGCTTTTCGAATGCTTTCCACATCTTCTTTTAAAGTATACTTTTGTTATGGGTAGTATTCTGGAAAAATATTGATTTCAATGAAGGTGTTTCTCAGTTTTTTCATAATTGAAGTTGTTGTCACATATTGCAATGTGACAGATTACTCCTTATGTTTTCAGTAGCACATTAATGATGACCTCTGCTAAGAAACCTGTGTGATGGTTAGGGCTCCACTGATTCATTTAGATGTGTTAATATAGACAGCTGCATTGTACCCCCACAGTTTTTCAGGTAGCTCCCTTCAGCATGATTGTCAAAGATAAATTTTGTTTTTCTGGTATTCATTCATCTAGTTCATCTTCTCCCCCTTAAATTCTTCATCTTATAGCTGAATAATAGTTGTTCTTATAGCTGAATAATAGAAAGTTTTTCCTGCACTTCTTAGATTTCTGTTTCATTACCCCCTCTCGCAGTTCAGTGGTAAGAATAAGTGAAGTTATAATGAGAAAATTCAGTCAATCATTTTATCCCTTTTTCTATCATGAGAATAATCTGTATTATCCTAAAGTCTTTTTATTTATTTATTTATTTATTTTCTGTTAGGTGTTTTTTGATTCTGCTTTCTTCCACACATACAGGAAAATATTAAGTAACTTTTCTTGAGGAATCAGAATTTTTGAACATCTAAAGAAATTATGTTGTTGGGGTTTTTATAATTTTTTAACCATAGCAAGTGATTGGCTTATGAAGCTTTTTTTCCCTTTTAAAATATGACAATCTCAAGGTACTTTAGAAAAGTTGTGAAAAAGTCCTTTTTTTGTGATAAGTTAATGACCCAGAAAACCTTCTTGAAAGAGACAATAAACTTCATGATCATTAGTTCAATTTCTTAAATATATGAGGCACAATTTTTTTTTCTCTTCTCTTTTTATGCAATAAGGAAAAATTTGGGGAGGTATACCTTTGAGGTTTCCTACATTTTTATTGTTATGCATAAAGTTACAGAAAACTTTTTGCAGCATGTAGGGCTTTAGTGGCATCACATTGTTATATATCAGAAAACAGCAGGTTTCATAGTAATCTTCCAAAAATTCTTGCGTAAAAACTAATGTAAAAAGTAATTTAACTTCTCAGCAGTATTCTTATCTTCCCTCACTGCTTTATAGGGATTTAGAAGATCTGTTGGTTCTATTACAGTCATCTTCAAAACGTATTTTCATGGCTTCTGGGTATTGGTTTTAAAACTCTTTAATTCTTTTCTTGAAAATCCATTTTTACCCTTCTAATTTCCCTCTTTCTTCATTGCTGCTATGTCCTTGATTATTGATAGGCTTCATTAAGGTCAGTCTTAAATGCAGAGAATTTGCTTTGTTGAACCAAAATTTTCCTAACTATTCTCATTCTCTAGACTCCAACATGTCATTTTTTGGCCACCTGTCCCTGTGGTGTTAAGAGATACAATTCTCAGAAGACCCCATATGATGACACTTGGTAAAAAAACATTAAAAGTTTAAAATACTTATGTTGTCATGGACAAACACAGCTTAATTTCATACTATGCTGCCAAATGTTGCACTGTTCTTACGCCAAACAGATTCAATATAATTTTTACCATCTGCAGCAAATTAATTTTGTAAGCAAAGTTCATACATGATTCATTCCTTCTAATAGCTAATATGTTTCAAATCATTTAGCCAGTGTTTGAAAACATTTTGCCAGATACTAATTCTAAAATATTACCAGAATTTCAGGAAAATTTGGCTACAGAATTGTTTCCTTTAGGTTAAACAACATTTTGCTTCTTATAAGAAGTTTAAATCGTGATTATCTATTAGTATGAATAATCTTAAATGTCAGTCCTACTTAACTTTTTTAAAGTCAGAAGAGAAAAATCAATTTTTAAAAAGTTGTACTGCATTCAATGTCATTGTTAGATTTAGCTACAAACAACTGAGGAACTTAGTAGCCTAACTGAAAGAGGAAGAAATGAGCTTCAGATTGAAGGGTATCCTTAATGAAGAGCACTCTTCTCCTAATATCCCAAAGAAATTATAGTAAGAGAAAATACTTCCATACACAACATTTTTTGAAAAAATTTCCAAAATATTAAGAAAAAAACTCTTTTTTATCAATTAAAATTCTTACTTCTATTGTCAGTCAATTCAGGTATTTGGTGTAATTCTCCATGCCTCTAAAATTTGCATCATCATCACCATCATCATCACAATCATCATCATCATCATCATTATCATCATCATCATCATCATCATTATTATTATTATTATTATTATTATTATTATTATTTTGTTTATTTAAATCCCCGCTTTTAAACAGATGCATTGATGGATATTCTGAGACCAGTAGGTTATTGAAATTTTAAAGCTGAAAAGTGGTTATTTTATAAAATTCCTTAAGAATAATCACAGAAGATGATATTTCTTAGTTCTATAAGGTTTTCAAACCACACAATATGATTTTTTTTTTTTTTTTTTTTTTGGTGGCATACAATATAAAAGGAACAACGTAGATGACATAAAGATGTATCAGGATTTGAGCCGAAATCACATGATCCCAAACTAGTTAACTGTGCAGGCCTTTTGAAACTGAGACCATACTTCTAATACCTTTGGTTTAACAAGATGGCTAGACTTCTACTTATTAAAAGTTCTGCAGAACTTCTGGCAATCATTTTGAATCTGAAGTGTTTGCACTGTTCACAGCACAGGTCTTTCTTTTCTTTTTTCTTAATATTTTTTGCTATTGCATTCTGTGTAAAGCCTTAATTTAATTCTTGATGCCTCATTTCAGCACCTAGAAATGAAGCTATGTGATATGAAGGAGTACTCAGCTACATAAGTTTCTGTGACACAAGCTATAACCTGCTAATTTCCATCCTGTGAAGGGCTGCCTGTTTAGAGAGACATGAGACAGCCTTGGAAAGCAGGGAGAGAATTAACAATAACCTGCTTTTTAAACATGCAGCTCTGAACTGCAACAATCCTGGACATGCCATTTTATAATGGCTTCCCTAATGAGAATGTTCTTTTTGTTATTGTGGGTTCTTAACTCTTTTGCTTGTTTCTGTCTTGGTTTTTAAGGGCTAGCAGTCATTACTGTAGCAGCTTGTTCATCATACTGAGATCTCTCCGAGTTCCTATATAAATATCAGCCTTATTCCTCCTTTCTGGTGTTAAGAGAGCTGGAAATGGCAAATAAGTATTCTTTATTTTAGTATTTTGCTTGTTATCTAAAACCAGCAAGTGAGAAAATAAATTATAGGCCAAGTGTTCTTTAAAATCTTTTAAGCAGTGATGACTCTGAAAAAGCAGATTTAGTTACAATTTAAAGGTAATACTGGAATTGTTTCTTTATCCAAATTAATTGTGCCATATTTAAGAGTCCTAAATATATCTGAGTGTGCTTAAAAGAGATTATTTATGACATAATAAAATAATAAACAAAAGCACTGAAGAAATAGTATCAGCTCTTAGAATTCCAGCTTGGGCAGGGCCAGTCCCTCTCTATTCAATAACTACCTGGTCTTTACAAGGCTCCTATGACAAGCTCCCACAGATTATTTTATTTAATGAGAGACTTTTTTCATGTCCAGTGTGTCCTTCCTCTGAAGGAAAACTGTAAGTTGCCGCTTTACCCATGACTTCCCCTGCCAGCTGCACATTACTTTCAGGACATCTTGCATGTTCAGGTGTAAGTGGATGCAGTAAGTATTGCACACCATTGAAGTAAATTATCAGTATACTCTAATTTTGGAAAGAAAATTATTCCTCTTTCTTTGAGATGACTGAACTTATTTTTCCTTATTGACTATTTTCATCCTGGATGGTGTTTAGTCATTTTCTTCAGCACGCTTGTTCAGACAGTTGCATTTTCCTCTGTAATTTTAATAAAAGGTACAAATATGGTTAGAACAAGGTTATATGTCACTAACTGAGAGGCTATAAAATGTGTTGAATGTAACACTTTTCACTATGGCAGGGATGCTTTGTTCAGACCTACTCAATGGCAAAAACGTGTCTTCTCATATAGCAATGTAAGCTGAAATTCATGTTGTATATTGATATTCTATAGCAGAGGTCACTTTCAGTGCAGGAGTGTGAAAGACATTTTGGAAGGAAAGGAATTAATAAAAAACATGATACTGACTGCCCACCACAGAGACAAGTTCCTGTGACCACTTATGGAGCTGAAAAAAATATGCAGAATGCAGAGTGCTTAGCCACAGAATGATTCATTTTCAAAATTAGGAAGAGAACCAGAAACCCAGGGCTTAAAATGCAGATTTAATGTGAATCCTGGCTGCCTCAATTGAGAAAACCACAGCCAGACTATTCTAACAGCAGGCATGCTTGGCTTTATTTTCTTTTATGTTCCTGTCACATATACAACTTATGAAGGTTGCCAATTCAACCTCAAGAAGTGGCCATTACCTTGAAAAAAATTCTCATTTTCACCCTTCTCATAAATATAAATACTTCTACAAGAGGGCTAAGGTATTAAGCTGTGACTTTGATGCTGCAAATGTTGAGCAACAAGCTATGCTGTTGAGTCTGAAGGGTACTTGAACTGGCTGTCTGCAGCACTTTGCAAGGGGAGGTTTCATAAATTAGTGTAAAATTGCTTTGTTGTTGCTACTTGGCAATGGTAACTGTGATAGCCATAACGGAGTCTTTTGAATCTTCTAAGTGCCTACAGCATTAATTGATCTGTATAATATTAATACCAGGTAGATTATATCCCTCTTTTAATCAATAAAACTGTTGTAGGAGCTCAGGAAAGTTGATAGTGGAATTTCCACTGACTTCAGACATGTTGCTTACTGATGACATTCCTAAATGCCAGGTTGCTGATTTTCCATGGTACTAATGGCCTGTAAGTCAGATCAAGGTCAATTGGAAGTCAGCTCCAGTGTGTGAAAATGAGGCCACAGGAATAGAAAGCTGAGCACAGAAAGGCTCTGGGAAGGCAGGAAACTGGGCAATCAAATCTTAAAATGACATAACTGAAGATGAAATGAAGATCCAGAGGCATATAAAAGATTAAAAAATTGCAGATCTCCAGTCCGTAGCCTTTAGCAATTAGTGTATACAACTCTACTTCCAATCCTAAAACCAGACAACATTACATAACAGAGCTTTGGCAGCCCTCTGTGGTGTCTCCTGCTTGTGAGGCTTTTCATTAGTCAGTGTTTGGACTTCCAGAAAAGAGAAGTCAATGAAAGTGTGAAAATGTTCAGAGCCATTTGCCAGAAATATCTACATGCTTATGTGACACAACTATGTAAATTAAACCCCTACAAGGTTTGCACAGTATAATAGCAAACACTGGTGAAGGAAGATGCAAATATGTATAAAAAACTGCATGGATCTGGTAGTGTCCTTAATTTTGTTTTATTTACTTTTCAGTAATGCAATGACAATTTTCACAAATATATATAGTAAATAGCAAAGGAAACCAAAAGAGCTCATCTAAAATAATTTTCTGTGCATTATACTTCCAGTTAAGGAAGTTATTCCTGTCTGACATGCAAATGGGAGGAAATGCAGTGGTTAATATAATGGGCATGCTAATAACAGCAGGTAGTTATTGGTCACAGGAACTATATTAAACCTGGTGGGGAATTCACCTGGTTTCATCTACAGGGGTAAAAACTATCCTCTGGGCTTCAAGCAGGGAAATAGCAAATGAAATGTCTGAAATTAAGAATGGCAGCCAATACAATTGCTCACTGATTTGGGGAAAGGACTGCCTGCTGCATACAAAATGTGAAACCATGAGGCATTGGCAGTAAGACTAGAAGGGAGAATCAAAAATCTGTAATAGATTTCAAGAGCATAAACAATGAAACTAAGACATATTTTTTATCATAGATGGCTGAATTGGGTACTGAAATCTTTCACTGTCCTAGAGGACCCAAAGTAAGTGAAATTTTGGGCTGTTACTTTTATAGAAAGTCCTGTCTCCTGTGGCCACAGACCAACAAGACGGGGTATTATGGCATTGCTGAAAGTTCAAGCCCTGGGAAACTTCAGGTGACAGAAGTACAGGTATTTGAGTAAGTTTTTATGCTTGAAAATTACAAGTATTTCCATAGGATAATCTCCTGTTAGTTTTCTCTCATTGTCTGTCATGGAGAACAATGGAATACCACTACATCTATTGGCTGACATGTCCCAAGTTATTGTATTTGAAGACTCTCAAGAGTCAGACGCAAAACTGAAAGTTTTGCAGAATCAGAACCAACGTGTAAAGCATCTGACTTCCTTTGCTACCTTACATCATATTTATGAGGTTGTAATTCCGCTGGCTTCACTGCAGTGTCTCCTGATTTACCACAGTGCCACTGGGATCAGAATTGTGCTCACAGTCTCCATCTTGTAAAGACAAAAATAAAGTCTACTAAGCGTTTTAGTGGCAAGACAGGTCACTAGGGTTGTAATTATCTCTAATTGACACTTAACAAACACTGTAATATTCCTTACGTGCTGCTGAATGGCAGCTCAGAAGGGTGTGAAAGTATTTTCTATCAAGCAGCAAAGTTAAAAAAAAACCCAGAAGAATTAATATTAACTCTTGTCCTTTGAACTGGGTGCTCACATGCTCAGTACGAATGGGAACAAGTGTACCAACACCTATGAGAAATGACACTTGGAAAGTAATTTTTTGTCTGTATAAGTGATCACTCTATTGTATTGCACTGTAATATAAAAATCTCTCTAGCTACCAGCACAACTCAACATACTCTTTCTTAACAAATGAATTCATGTTCCATCTTTTTACTGAAATGAACTATCAAGTGGCAAATGATGCAATGTCTCCCTGACAGTACAAGTATGGCTATGTCAACACTGACATAAAAGAGGTGTTTCTCTATATATGTGCAATCTTTTCAAATGCTTCTTCCAAAATTGTTAGATGGGTTATGCTATTCTATTGGCACCTAAGCAGCCAGGTTCCTGATATACTCTAGTATGTGTGCTGTGAAATAAAAAATTATTTTCATTTCATCAATCATAGCTTTTAGGCAACTGGATACAAAATATTTGCTATTTTGTTTGCTCTAAATATGCTTTACAGTGAAAAAAGTTATTCTGTATGTAGTTGCATCTGCAGAAAAATCTCAAATACCTGTAAAAGATGAATTGCTGACTCAACATGACTATTAAAGGTTTGTTTCTCTAAAGTTTATGATAAGCATTTAGAATACTCCAGCTCATCTCTTCAAAAGGAGGTACTTAGATAATTGCCTGACATTTAATGAAGGGGTAGTCCCATTTCAAGTAAGCAATATACATCACATCTCAGATGGCAAACCATATCAGCCATTATTTGAAAATAGCCATTTCATTTTTTAAAGATATCACTGCAAGAATGTCCAGCTTGTGATTATGAAAGGATCTTTCTAATTTTCTGAATCACAGATAGCTTAAATGAAACATTTGCTGTCCTTAAATAGGCAGCAAAAAAAAAAAAAAAAAAAAGAGGAGATGTCAGGGGACATTTTCCAGTACACTTAACCTTTGATTTTGGGAAGAAAAATGGACAACATCTATAACCAACCATACTTACCTCTTTCAAAGATATTTTAGTAGAGCTTCACATGGGATGCATTCATCTACTGTACAGGTAAACTGGATTTTTTTTTCTAGGTTCCGGTTTTGGGTTTTATGTTTGCTAACAACAAATGTCTCACTAATTTTCAAAGGGATCCAAATGATTATAGCTTTCTCTGAGTGTTATCTTCTCATCAGCAAATTCTTAAGTGATTTTAAGTATTAGTTAGGTACCTTTGAAAGGCTAACTAGGTTTTTTTCTTTTTCTTAAAGCAGAAGACAACAGCACCAGCCTAGAATGAAAATCAGATTTCCTAGATGACCCTATGATGAGGCATTTCACCACTCAGTGAATTTGCAGGACAAACAGAGAGTAGTAGCATGTATTGTTCAGAAGTTGTCGTTAATGTTCCTTAAAGAGCTGAGATAGTGGCAAGGAAGTGAAGCCAAAAGCAAGAGGTTGTCAAGCAGAAAAGGTGTGTGAAACCTTATGTACTTGTGGATTTTTTTTTATTCCTATGTTGTCTTGAGTGAACTGGAAAAATAACTATAATATCCCTCCTTAAGATAATGTTGAAGATATTAATCTACTCATAATGTTAGTATTCCTGATTTTGTCACACCTGTTATTGAAAATCGTTTCATAATTTGGGATTTGGTTTTTTACATCTTCATACATCAAATTTTAAAATATGTTAACATCAGATATGCTTCATGAATATGTCCATGAAAACATTTTGTTAAAAAAGTAAGAAAGTGGTCTAATTTCTGAATCACAAAAAGAGAATTCATGAAAATTTTCTCACTTTAAGAAACATTATTAAGTTAGTGTTCTGCTTGAAAATACCTTATGACTTTTTGTGCAATTTACTCTTTTAAATAACACAGGATAAGAGAAGAAATATTCTTTTAAAGACCCAACATTTCTGCTTAAACATTGGATTTTCTGGATTTCATTGTCCCTTCAGCTTGCAGTTTTGGCAGATAATTCAATAAATATGATTCTTAGCAGTTTAAGACAGGGGTGCTGTACAGCATGTATAAACTCATTCTCATTCACTATGATACAAATGGCAGAATTCTTAATCTGCTTAGACTCTGCTCTAAAGCTCAAACCTTACAGCAAGTGGTCCCTGCCTTGTCTTCGACAGCCCAATGCATGTGGGCTCCAAGTGTATCAGAAGAACAGCACATTATTACTGATGCTTTTGGTTATTCTTCAGCCCAAAAATCAGCACGAAGGGAACAGAGAATGCATTCTACCTTTCACATACGGAAAACATGGTGAGTTGTTATGCATTAATAATGATACATTCAAATCTATAGGCAAATTCTAGAACCTCGGAGCCTGCTGACTCACGATGCTGCTGGAAATGATGTCACACAGTCAACATGGAGAGTAACTTCAGATTTAGAAAGAATGGAATAATGTGTCTGGAAAGAATAAGGAAGTAGACCTGAAGGCGTTAGCTATATCAATCAAAATATTTCATATGCATATTTCATAAGGCCACAAACTGCCTCAAAATGAGGTCTAATTAACTTATAGTTACCGGGAAATGTTAGAAAAACAAGCTGAAGTTAAATATGCTTTTGTGTACCATTGATTTCACAGCCAGGAATTAGTGGCAAGACTGTCTGAAGTGGCAATAAAATCTATCAATGCCTTAAAAGGAATACATAAGCTGGACTGAACAGACACAAAATAAAAAATGGCCCAAGCCCAGTAAGAATAACAAAATTAGAAAGTTATGTCTCAGATTTCCACATTAAAATTATTCTTAACTAATCAACTGACCTGTGCAATGCCAGTTAAGATCTCTGAAAATATTAGAAAACAAATTCTGATTTGTTGTTGCTATGTCATGAAATATTGGACTAAAACTCATCATTTAAAAAAAAAAAAATTGGACCAATTTCTCACTAAGAGAGTTGTCCTGTACCAGTTTTAGCAATGAGTTATGAGGACAGAGAAACTATTTCTCAATTTAAAACATGTTTCTATCTCATGTACAGACACATATGCATACATTTATCCATATACAAGAAATACGCAAACACATATAGAGTATAAAATATATATATATTTCTTATGCAGTCAGGAATGTATGATTTAGGTTTGATTTTAGAGATCTATACCCCAAATTCAGATCACCGCATGAAAGAAACAACATTTCAAAAAATATAGTGTCAACTAGTACCCTGGAACAAGTTTAAAGCAAGACATAATTGTTTCAGAGAAGCTATTTGTCTACCAAGTTATTTTAAATTTCTCTAAATATTTATAAAAATGAAAATCATCATAGTTATGCAGAAAATCATAACTGTTCAAAGGTTATGTCATGCTCTAGTGAACCATTTTCTGCATGCTTTTGTTAAGGATAAATTCTCAGTATTGTAAAATAGCTGTATAAGTCTAACAGCTCATTAACTTACTATTGTTTTAAATGACATAAAAAGTATTACAGAAACAAACAATACTTGGCAGATGGAAATTCAAATTTCTGCTTTTCAATAACTTAGTGGCTTACTGAAATTTGTACAAAAAGATCAGATTGATTCTAAAGAATTTAGCTAGGCTTTTACATACAGAAATGATTCCTCTAAAAAAAAATTGTACAATTCTATGTGATCTAGCCTTTACAGGATCTAGTCAAAAAAGAATCAGAATAAACCACCCTTGTTAAACCTGATAGTCCATTGTGACATCAGATATTACAAACTCCCTGCTACTGCAATGTATGAATCATGTGTGGTGCTGTGAACATATCTGGAGATTAATTGCTGCCCAAAAGCATTGAGTTTAGCATTCAGAATTTAATAAGCAACAGAGCCAAATTTGCATTTTCTATGCTTAATTACAAATATTTTTTATATTCTACAAGTTAAGCAGATTGCAGAAATTCAGAACTCCTATAAACTTCAATTGAACTAAAAAGATAAAAAGAAGGGGCAGAGGACTAATACTGAATTGTTCAGGCTATATCCTGAAGAAGATCTGGAACCCTACTTTGAATGTGGAGTGCCTGAGAGAATGGAACAACCACCTGAGTGAAAACCCCAGAGTGAAAAAGGCATTATAGAAAAATTACCAAATTAGCTGGAAAGGGTTTGTTCCTTCATACACTCTAATTTTGAGGTCTTCACTGAAGGAAAATACATGTACAAGTAGTTTTTCTCGTAAAGAGAAACACTAATTAGGAAAAAAGTAAATGGTGTGAAAAGTTAGTGAAAAGCAGTATCAATTACAAAGCTGTGGCATCTGATTTTTTAAAGCATAGAAGTGCTTGTACTATATATGAATATATTATATATAGCCACATGTTGCAGCATTTCTGATAATTATATATTCAGTGCCAGTAATCACTCACGTGGGTATTTTGTGCTAGGCATTTCTGGAATTAAGTTGGAAATTTCAGTCTTTTGTCTGGCTGGAAGTCACAGGAGTTTTCTTCTTTTTTGCTGGAGCACACAAGACAGCAATTTTTATCTCTAATAATATCTTTTCTTAATCTCCTTTCAGATGAACTGCCTGTCTCAAAATGAGACCAGAGTGATTTAGAGTTAAAAGAATGGGTATAATAGAGATGTGGCATCTTTAAATCCTCTCCTAAGGAACATAAAACTCAATTAGAAGTATGGTCTGGCAGGAAGTGTAAAAAATGACTGTGAGGGAACTCATATCTAGTAAATTATACAGAATTTTATCAAAATGCAAAGTATAGTTTAACTATAAACATGGTGTAAAAAAATTGTGAAGATGAAAGTTTACTTGGGGTCAAGTGTTTTTTTCCTGGACATGGGAAGCTGATTAGCTTACATAAAATGAAAGTGGAAATCATATTTGAAGTATGACTTGGTGAAAAGCATCAGCTGTACTACACAGATATTCCTCACCTCAAATTTTCAAGTACTGAGAAAAGCCGGAAGAAAAAAAGCAAAACAGATTGGAGAAAATTATTTCTTTTTAAATAAATACAATTTTTAATGACCCAATTTTAATGTTAAAATATTCCATTGTAATCCAGAAGAGATCTAGAAAGATAGGAAAAAACATCTTTCCGTGAAGAATGTGTTATCAAAAATGTCTGGCTTGTGAAAAGTGTTACAACACTTTGTTCCGCTACCTTATTCTTTTGTGAGGTAATCCTCAATCTTCCCTAACCTTTAGAAGATAACAACAGCTTTAAAATGTTACTGTGCTTGTGAAGAGTCAGAGAAAGTCACAGTGTGATGCTGAGAGCAAAGCTTCTTTTTAGCACTCTTCCCTGGCTGTGGGATGCTTCTCAGGCAGACTACACCACCCCTCACTTTAGGACAAACCATCTCTATGGTGTCTGTACCTGCTTCTGGAGCAAAAGGTTTCTACAACTGGCTCAATACCTCTCAGCAGTGATATTGTGAGACAGCACAGGCCCAGTGGAGCTTCAAAAACGGGGCATCTGGAATGGGGCATCTTGCTCTCTGAAAATGCCTAAGAGCAGAGAAGGGAGAAGGATGGAAACTTGAACTGTAGTTGAATGAATATATAATGAAGCTATATGGAGACTTTTTCACTGTCTACAGCTTATGTTTACAATCTCCAAATGCCTCCTGAATATAGCTTCTGTGATTATTTAGGAAAAAGATACAGATTACTTTGTTATTAGCATTTCTTCAAAGAATAATTTTTTTATATCTTCGTCTTTTTTTCAGCCAATCCAGTCTTACTGTTATAACAGACCCATCATTTGCCTGACCTACTGGCTTAGCCACTACAACTGCTTTTCAAAGAACACCCATATTTTAGCCCAGTTACTGCAAAGCTAGTAAGCAGTGGCTAATGACCTACATTTTGGCTTGTCTGTTGGTTTGCACATGAAGGATATTTGCTCTTTGCTAATTTGAATTTAGATTCTGTGTTACCAATTTAGGTCTCCATCCACAGTTACAAATGACACAGTAGAACAAGTACATGCTGGATCTCCTACTGCCAGGCATTCTGACATACGCTCAGCTCATACACTGCAAGAGTTTTAATTCTTCCCACAGGTCACTTAGGAACAGCCATAGGGACCCAGGGGTTTCCACGGGTTGTATACACCTTTGAATAGACATTTATATACCATAAATGTACATGTGATTTGAAGAGCACAGTGATTTGCAGTTTCCTCCCACATAGGTTTTGTCTGTGTTATTAACTACTTATTCTACTAGCCAATGTATCACAGGCCAATGAGCTTAAGGCTGACACAAGGCTATCAGTAACCTTGAAAAAGAAGAGTATTGCCAGCTGTACATTCACATTCCTCATCAAACACTCAATACTGCTTCCAGTGGAGTAACTCTTGTGCTTAATAGTGGCAATGGACTACTTTAGAGCAGTCTGTGCCTTTCCGTGTGTGAAACATCTCTTGGCTGATATCTCTCCTGCTTGACCACTTTGCTAACTTACTGATATTTCTAGCCTGAGCTACTCAGTTTAGTCATTTCCAGAATCAAGCCCAGCTTCCACACCTCTTCTTCCAGTCCAGCCATTCTTTGAGTGCTCAGAAAAGACTACGGCAATACTTCTCTAGCTTATCCCTCTTGAGGACACTGTACCAGACTAAAGCCATTCAGTGTCAGCTTGTCTTCCTTTCTTGGTTTTGAAGAGCTGACAGCACTCTGCAGTGAAATGTTTTCAAAGACCCCGCAAGGCTTTGTCTTAATAATTAGAATTCTCTTCCATGTAACAAAAAGTCAGTCCAAACAATCTTCTGGCTGTTATTTTTTTTCCCCAGAAGTGTGAAATGAGGGAGGGACAGGGAAGCTCCCAGTAGAAGCTTCAAAGAGGGAGGGTGGTGGTGAAAAACTGGCTACAGGGCTGATTGGAGCTTTTCTGTGGAATCTGTGGAATCAAGGAGGTGGGCAGAAAAAGAAAGGGATCTGTATACTTGTAGAGTGTTTTCTTATTTATTGTAAGCATAAATAGCCATTCAAATTTTCTGTGCAGTTCTTTCTCATCAGACAATTGCTAGCATTCAAAACACTGGATTAGAACTGGCAGGTTGGAACTGTCATATTTTCATATTTCCATTGAGATGTATTTCTTCCAACAAGTAAAATGAAACTAGACTGTGATTCAAAATATTACTTTCCCTTTGTTACAAAGCAAAATTTTAAAATAAAATGTTTTTTTTAATTAATTGTTTATTCATTTTTTACTTGAAAATGAAATTGTGGGACAACCTTTTTCTGATATGTTTTAAAAATGAAAAATAACTGCATTCTAAGGAGTTATCAATGGCAAAATTAAATTATTTGTAAAAATAAAGGGGAAATAAGGAGTGTTGAATCCTGCTTCTTGTTAAGGCATTCCAAGCATGTAATCCAGCTACTTCCCAGGTCACATTTTCTGGTGTCAGATGACAGCTAATGAAGTTCACATTTTCGAGGAAAATAGATTGAAGAAAAAAAGCATATTTCTTTTTCACTGGTAAAGCTTTACTTTGAGCTTACAAAACCTGTCTTCCAGAGAAAGACATATTTTGTGGTGTGTTTCTGATTTTATATACTGTGAGAGAGAGACACATGCCATTTACATTTAAAAGATGTTGTCGGATTTATTTTTCCATTGAAAATATAAACTTTTCAGAAAAAAGCTCCAAAACTCATGAAGTTTTCAACACAGCCCAATGCATTTGCTTTGAGATCTTATATGGTTTATCTTGAATTTTCTCCAAAACCAGACTTTTTTTCTTTTTTGGTAGCAATATTAGTCAGTTCAAATTTTGACCTGAAAACCTTTTTAACCAGGTATCATCTGCACTACTATTTTCTGGCTCCACCTACATAGTCTGGCTATTTATCTCAAAACTATTTTTTTTTTGCTTAATTTTTTTATTTTTAAATTACATCTGATTTGGATTCCACAAAGATATTCTTCTAACTAATTCAAAACCATACATCCAAGACACATGAAAAATATCTTTGACAGGAAGCCCAATAAAATTAATTTAAAATTGTAAAGATAGCAGTAGTTACTATTTTTTTTTCAATAGAAGCATCTGCTAGAATCCAAATTTATAGCTTATTCCCATAGTGCCCATCAAAGAAGTACAATGGTCAAGCAGCAAATTTTTAAGACTTCTAGTTTTCTAAAGGCTCTTGACAGCATCTTTTGTTATCCCCTCAGATATAATGTTGCTGCATACCTATGAATGCCACAACAGAATCAGGGGAAGATATACCAACGTTTTCAAAAAGAAAAAGGTAAGAACCACAGCAGAATTGTCAAAACAGCAGAACTTCAGCTCATTTTAATGGGAAGACATAAACCACAGAAATTTGTTTGAATAGAAGCAATGTAATTACCAGGTCAAGATAATTTCTTTTGTTTTCCATAAATAAAATTACATTTAAGACCATGTGAAGTGTTTTTCTCTCCTCCTAGGTAAATGGTGAGAGCACAGTTTTAATATTTATGTGTTTTTCCTTATAAAAATCCATGAACAAAGGACTTCACCACTCTAAAGGTTACACAGAATTTCAACAATAGGTTTAGTTGATTTGAATAGCCTTTTGGCATGTTGATTTATGCTATAAGAGTGGCCAAGGGCTTTAACAGTTTAAACAGGATAATGGGGTAGAGAAAGCATGCTGAGCAAATGCATTCCAAGATTTAAGGACTTAAAATGTCTGAATTAAACTAAACTGACATGTATTCATTCTTAGCAAATTTGCTATAATTATATTGGGAATGTCTGAAACAAGACCAAGATCACCTGCCAGCTGATCTGAGGGGGATACTGGTTTCCATTATAGGAATTACATTTCAAGCTGTTGGCCACATACCTAGACATTAAGCAAACGGAGTAATATCTCAGTATAAAAGCATTACAGAACTAAGGCCACTTCAGCTTTGGCCAATCTTTGTTGAAGATACAGGTGGCAATAAAATAACAAAAAGCCCAAATGAATTCATCCAAAGTAACGTAAAAAATATGTTAGTGAATTGATCAGCAATCAGTACACTAGGATGGCATAATCATGCAATGAATGAAGTCAATCACTTAAATATCTGAGGTCTCAGAATTCTGAGAGAAGGAGGATTAGTTTAATGAATAAATAAAAATGGCTATAAAATCAATTAATTTGTAATTTAATAAGCATTTTATAGCCCTCTGACTTAAACAATCTGTGAAGTTCAGTAAAACTCAATAAAATCTGGGTCATCCAGAGAGCTATTTCTCTTTCTTCTTGTACCATGTCGTCTTTTAACACTGTTGATCATCTCTCTCTTCCTTTTCAGAGAAATTTAGTGACTGCCAAAATTCTTTTCCCTGCAGTGCGTTTCAGCAACCACCCCAGAAGCCTTTCAGATCTGCTGTAACACTCCTCTCTTCTGTCTAGGACCTGGGCACATGCTAACATTTATAATCAAGAGGGTAACCCAAAATACTTTAAGGGTCATCTTTGCAGAAAATGAATTGGAATTTCTGAGGTTTCTCAATATGACCTACATTTCCTTTTTTCTTTTAATTGTGTATGATTTTTAAATTAAAATTGTGACTTTTAAATGTGTATGTCAAAGTTGTATGATCTATATGATACTCTATGACATGCTACCTATGCATGGATGGTTTCTTTTGTCTCTACTCCTCTTTCTCTGATCCCCAGCTGGTTCAATGGAAGAAGAGATTCCCTGGCATTTAACAGACTTGATTTATTCCTCTATAATGCATACAGTTCTACATCTAAATTGCTCCAGTTTTTGAGGATGGGAGCTGTAAATTGCTGAGAATTTGCATATGATGCAGGATTTGGCAGTAAGGGCACTGAAAAATATTCTTATGTTTGACATTTCCAAAATTAGACACCTAAATCCTCAGTTAGACTCAGAAGTATGTGGTCTGTTTGTTGAGCAGCTGATGGTCTAGCTGACATCAATTGACACTGCGGTTAAAAAGTGCTTGTGATATTGGAATCTCTAAATAGAGAGGGACAAAAATAAAGAGCAAATAAGAGTGCATTTTTAATTAGTACAAAACACAGTGGTTATGACTAGCAAAAAAGAAAAAAAAATTCAGGCTTTCTTTAAAATTAGGTAGTTGAATTTTCAATTTAGCTGAGATTTTTATGAGGATCATTACTCCTGACTTTATTCACTAGGCAAGCCTGGTTGACATGCCACACCACACTGACGTAGCTGCTGTATTAAATGTGAAAAATATCAGTAAAATAATAACAATATGGAACCTCCTAGTAATTCCGTTTTGTCTGTTTTCACAGCCCTGTTTGTTTGTTTTTGGTTGGTTTTTCAGTTGTTTTTTTGGTGTGACGTCTTTCACAGTGTTCACAACCTTGCATTTGTACAATTAATGTCTTCCTCTTTACCAGCCAGGAAACCATGACAGCTCCACTTGGAGTCTGCTGAGTCCTGCCTGGTCAGGGGTTCCATCCAGAATCTCCCTTCCAGGGGCGCCCCATTTCCCAGAAGATATTCCAACATGTACTCATCATAAGTCACTATCCTGTAGGCTTGGGCAGCTTTCTTCTTTTCATGAAGTATTTTATTTTATTTTATTTTACTTATTTATGCATGGAAACTGAAATTTTGGTTCAAGACGAACCTGGGTCATATTTCTCCTTTCTGTAAAGTACCAAAACTGTTCTGAGCAGCTTTCCTGGGCACCTACTGGCCAGTGTCAGGTGGATGCCTGGGGCTAAGTGCGATTGATAAGTGGTTGCCCTTATCCTCTTGGCTGACAAAGTGACTGAGGAGAAGAGTTTGCACAAATCCATTAGGGCACAGGTGTGCATCTTTGAAGGAAAAAAATTGCATTAAGATTCTCACATAATCTTTGTTACAAGCTCACTTACATACATAAAAACCTGCAGTTTATATCATTGCCTCTTTCTCAGGCATTTAGGCAATGAATCTGGTAGATTCAAATTGGATTATAACAGCTCCCATTAGAGAATTAAGACTACTGTTGCACCAGAGAAATCAAGCAGAGCTGAATGGCCAATAGGTAGTTATTCAGACTTGGAATGCAGCCCTAACCATGCATTTTTTAATTTCTAGCTCCTCTAGTATCAAGCATATCTTCTATAGCTGTATTAACACATCTTCTAATACCCCTAAAGTTAAGAAGTACATCTGTGTAGATCTGCATACGTAGGTTTCTTTCTTCCTATTACCATTACCACAAATGTCTTATTTAGAGAAACACTTTTTTCTTGTTTTGTGCTTTACCAATTCTCACATACCATTTTCCTACTTTGTGTTTTTGAATAGCAACAAGACCTGGAAGACTTTCACATTGTGATACATTTTCAAAACAGTTTTGCTACTTTGAATGTAAATTTTATAGGTGTAAGGAGCACTGACATAGCTGCTGTACAAATTGAAAATCTTTAAGCAGGTGCAGATTAATTCACTTTATTATAAGTACTTACACCTAGTAGAGAGCTTTTCTTACAACCAACCTGCATGAGATGGAGCAGCTTCCTTCCAAACTGAGACAAGTGCTTGTGCTGAGTTATTGAAGGTGAGTTCTGCTGCAGGACCCTCTTAACTCTGATAAGCAGATACAGAAGTATGAACTGATGGATTTGTATAATCTGAGTTTCCTAAAGACAAGTCCTGTAACTCTTGAGAAAAATTCGCTTTGGTTCTCTTTTTCTGTATTATAGAAACCATACATATATGTACATCAGGGATAAAAGCAATGTGATGCAATCCTAAAATTGGAAGTTATTTACAGTGAACTCTTTTAAATTAAAACCCAACTGTATGTCTCTGATATGGGTTAGAAATATGTATGTTTTCATGATGTTGCTTGATTTGCTAATCCTGAGAAATGCAAAAAAAAATTGCCTTGAGTACTTCATTCCAAATAGGTAAAATAAGTGTCCTGAATTTTAGAAGTCCTTCCTTACAGATACATAGTTGCCAAACAACTCTGTTTTAATAAGTTTCTTTAAATGTGTTATTTCTCTTCTACTGATGTGTTCCAAAGTCCTTTCCTATTTCTCCTCCTCTTTTTCATTTCCTTCATTCCTCTGCTCTTTGTGACTTGTTTACTGATTAAGAATCAGTAATATCTCCTCTAATATCTCCTTTATTTTTATTTTGGTGGCTATGTCTTATTGTACCTTTACTCTAGAGAGTATTTTTTATGTTTTCAGAGAAAATACATGGAATATCTGCCCCTCCCTTAACACACACACACACAAATATGGACACGCCCAAATCCACTGCTCCTCCACAGTTGACCTTTGTCTTACAGAATACTGGCTTTTTTTTTTTTTTTTTTTTTCTCTCTACTCAGCTCCCTGTACAGAAATCAATGTTCTGCTACACTGACTGGAGTGACAGTAATGCAGGAGAAACCAGACCAACAGCACGACGCACAAAGAACTGTTCTCCAAAAATTCCTCTCTGCTAGAAAAGGAGGAAGCCACACTTTGTTTCCTCCATGACCAGATTAGAAACCCCATTTTTTCCCTGTCTCCTCTGCTCCTCTCCTCCCCCCTCACTCACCCTCAAATCCAGAACTGAATAGTTTAGGCTTACAGGATACTAGTTCAAAGAAAGGATTTAAAAATGGTTCCTCTTTTATTATATCATAATCTGGTACAAGAGCCCACAACATAAATGCTGTTGCTCTCTGAAAGGTAAAGAGAGGCTATTACTTGGGCCAGCAAAATCTTTGTGGGGGATTAGTGTTTTGTTCCCTCAGATTAGGAGACATTAAAAAAAAATTCTTGAATCCTTGACAGTATTTCCCTTAGTTAATCTCCTCTAGTGGCTGTTGGTATTTGCAGTGTCTACCAATGTCACTCTCTTCTGGTTATACAGTGCAATCGGATATATTATGGAACTACCCACACCCTGATCATTCAGGAGAGTAAAATTACACTCTGGTGCTAGAAAAGGGGTGACAATGGATGTCATTTCCAGCTGGGCAGGCTTGAGAGATGATACAGAGGTTCAATATATTTCCAGTGAATTCAACATATTTGTCTTCATAAATTATTCTTTAGTAGTTCCTGTTTTTTATTACTTAGGGTTTTTTCCCCCCCATCATTATTCAATACATGATATTTTTCCCCTGTGAAATAATGCATTAAGGAGTAAAATCACTGTTTTCTGGGTTGTTTGTATGGGCATTGTCAATACTGAAAATCTAAGGCTGTTTTGATTCATTTTTCATGCTGAAGTATCCTTGGTTTTATTTCCTGATGGGGTGAAAAAAACTACTGGACTCAGACTCAATGCCAGGGTGTGTAGCTGGAATTGCATTGAGGAGACCAGTCAGGAGTGTGTTTAGACAATCACAGGCTCTGACCTGCAGAATTAAGGTTATCAGCCCTAGTGGATTTTCAAATGGCTTCTGTTAAAAATTGGCTGAGCATTATGTGGGGATGGATAAAGAGAGATTTTATTTTGCTTATTGAAGTGGTTCAACTAACCCTGTGCAAGACTAGTGCTTCACACTTGGCTGTTCTCTCCCAGCCTTTCAATAAATATATTTGATTTGAAAAAATGAAAGAGAGAGGATAAAGTAGACACTGTTAGAGGCTTACTGGCAAATCATTTAAGACACAGGAAGGTTAGACCTGTGCTACATTTTTTTGCTAATGTGACCCACTGAACTATTCTCAATGATCTGTAACATGGAAATTTGATCCAAAAATATTTACCACTGGGGTTCACTTTTTTCTTGGAACTATATTTGCTGTAATAGTACTTCAACACAGACAAATACAGAAATGCACTTATTCCAGGAAAAATATAGAAATTAAGGATTATTTTATATGCCGTCTGCAGTTTTCTATATTGTTTCTGAGTGAAAATACAAGCTTGAATTTTTTGAAAATTAATTTTTTTCTCCAAATCTTATTTTCCTTGTGTTTGAAAAACATTTATTGTAACAATGCTGAGCAATAGAAGTGTTTGTATTTTTTTTTTTATTTATTTTCAAAGCATTAAACAAGAAACAACTAATTGCATTTGCTGTTTGGCACAGGCTTGACACAGCCTTCACCCTTCATTCAATTAGAGCTTGCTTTGAATTTGGTGAGGTCAGACTGCATCCCAGTTAGGTGTTATGACTCAGATCATGTCCTACCCATATTTTTTGCAATTACTGAAGTAACACTAAGAACTGTTGACAAATGAGGTACATTTCATTAGGTCTGTTTAGCAGATGGGGAAAGCAAGTCACGACAAAAGGAAATAACGTAACAAGTGGCAAAACCAGTCATTAGTCCTGGTGCAGCTTGAAACTGTGTTTTGATATAGGAGAGGCAAAAATGGAAAGAAAGGATTTCATCTCCCATGTTCGAGCACATTTCTCATTTTGTTTGAACTGAGGAGATACCACAAACTGACGTACCCTAATTTGGTATATGTAACATAAGGAACTCTGATGGGAGCCCCTTTTTTTTCTCTGCTTACAGATGCACACACAGATGAACATTCTGTCCATATCCATACAAAAACTGCAATGGATTACACAAATTACAGACACCCACCTCTTTGTAGAAAATTATTTAATAATCCCAATTAAAACATTCACTGCCTCATCGTGAAGATCACTCCCATTTATAGTGAATATCACTTCATTTGTAATGACAGCCACACTTCAGTGCCTTACCCAGTGGTCCCAGCCAGTCCAGCTAGGTATCCTGGTTCTTGTATCTCATGCATTAAACCTACACGAGTCTGCCCTCTGACAGAATGGCCTTCACCTTAGAAACGAGCCTACCTACAATCAAGGTCTGAAACCTCTTTTTCTGCCCGGATTCAGCACCCGCCTCTGAGCGCGCAGCTGCTGCCAGCCCGGAGGCTGGTGCTGGCCCCGCGCCCTGTGCTGCTGTCGGCTCCCCAGAGGGGACAGCATCGTGGAAGCTTTTGGGAACACACACGGATGAAATGAACAATATCGAACTGCAACAACCCCGCGTGCTGCTGAGGGTTATTAATCTTTAAGCGGGGTCTGGTTTCAGCGCTCGGAGCGCACACGCCGAGCTGTGCCAGCGCAGCCGGGAGCGGGGCGGGGGCGCTGGGATACCGGGGCGGGGGCGCTGGGACACCGGAGCGGGGCTGGCAGTGCCGGCCTCGCCCGCGCGATGGCAGCAAGTCCGAGCGGCGTCCGCGCTGTGTCCGAGCCGTGTCCGAGCCGTGTCCGAGTGGTGTCCGAGCGGTGTCCGAGCGGTGTCCGAGCAGTGTCCGAGCCGTGTCCGAGCCGTGTCCGAGCCGTGTCCGAGCCGTGTCCGTCCGACCCTGTCCGAGCCGTGCCGCGGCGGGCCGGGGTACGGGCAGCACCGCGGGCGGCCGGGCTGTGCCTGGGGCGAGAGGCGGGGCCGCGGGCCCCGGCCCAAGGACCCGCTGCTTACCCTGCCCAGCTCCGAGGTTCGGTGCCTGGCCGCCCGGCCCGGGGCACCGCTGCCTTCTGGGGCCTTTGCGGAAGCTGCCCCGACTGTGCCCTGGCGTCTCCCGAGGGTCGTGCGCAGTTTCCCATCCGCTGGAACGGTTCCCGCGGAGGGACGGGGTAAGCTGCTCCGAAATTGGCCCGCTCCCAAACAGAATTTGTCATTCTCTTTCCAAGATGGGAACTGGGAAGGGAAAGCAGGAGCGCAGCGCGTTGCAGGGCGGGGATCCTTCCAGACCTGCAAGCACAAGTTAAGCTTTGAGAGATATGCATGGTTCTTCTGACCCTTTCAGCATCTCTGGGATTTTTCTTACCTGAAGACTTTTTCAGAGCTCCATGTATGAAGTGCCTGAAAGTCATCTGTCCCTGATCACTTCACAATTAGTCTGCAACTTCTTTTGAAATCAGAAGCACGCAGATATTCTTTTTAAAGGTGATATATTATTTTTCAAATTTTTTCCTCCTCAAGTTTGCAGGACTAAAGGTATTTTTACTGAGTTGATGTACAGGGCTTTCATGATATTGAAGTAATTTATGAAGATGGAACTGAAGTCTTTTATACTACTCTTGAAGAGTGGGGTAACTGCCTTTTGCTGGAATACAGTTTTATGATGTGCAATAAAATACTCTATAACCTATTTGATAGAGTGGAAAAATAAATTTTCTTCAGCATTGCCTTTATGTTGCCACAATGTACCATTTTGTGTATTACCTGAATCCTTATGCTTCGCATTCAGCAAGGGACTACTCCTTTTGCAGAGCTCTACTATAGCTGCACACAGACATTTTCAACATGGTTGGGGCAACAAGTTGCAAATAGTAAACTGTTGTTGCTATGTATGAAGTCTAAGCTTAGAAATCATCTAGGAAGCAAGATATTCTACACAATCTCCCAGTGTTTGTCTAGAGTAATTTTGATGAAGAAAATTGGATATTTGAAGAAGTTATTATAGGGATGTGCAAATAAGCTTTTGCTTAGAATCTTGATTTTTAAAACTCTATTTTAAACATGAAGTTCAAAACAAAGCCTTGACACAGGCAGCAGTTGCACAATGCGTTCAGAGAACTCCATTTTTAAAAAATTTTTTTTCTTTTTGTAGCAAAGACCTGAAGTTAGGGTATTTGGCTCATTAGTACTGAGACTGAATGCTGTGGAAGCAACTTAGGAGAAAGCAGTGAGTTATCCTGCCTTTTGTCTCTGAACACATCTGGCTTTTATACATAATCGCCAATGCAAAGTTTGGAACCAGGGCATGAATACCAGATCTGCCAGTCTGTTATTATTATTTTAATAGGGCCAATGAATAATGGAGAAGCTTCTGCTAAATGAATGGCTCAGAGAGAGGAAGAAACCTTCTTTAAACAGCCTCTTGGTATATGTATTCCATTCAGAAATATGAAATCTATGTTCAAATTCATTTGTGAGGAGATTTGAATTTCCTTTTCTGACATCCTGAGAAAGACTCTAAGACATCACATTTTTGTTTAGGAGGAAGTCACGACCCCTAGCTCTTTGAATTTTGGTCAAAACACAAACATTTGTTGCTTTGTCTATTTCATAGATTTAAAATTACAGAATTTTGAGGCAGAAATCACATGAAAGACACAAATATCCTATAGAAAATGAAAGACAGATTAAAGACTTCGGCCTAGAGTCCCTCAACTTAGTACACAGGACTTGAATGTCTAGTAGATAAATTCTGAAGCTTCACAGTTATTCCTAGGTGCGCCACTGTTGCCTTTGTATGTTTTGCCTTGAGTAGTTCTTTCTTCTCCTCTGTGTCATAATATTTCCCTTGGAAAAGTGAACCTAATGCCTCTGACCCCTCTTTTTATTACTTTGTTTTCAAATAAATGAAGAGAGTAATTTCTGATGGGTTATTTTAGCAGTCTCAAAAGTAGGGTAGCTTCAACCAGAATAAAGACAAATTTTGTGTCTTCGCCTAAATGGATAGAAATATTCAGTATGATGGTGGCAGAGCATAAAGAAATTAGACTTTCCTTTTTTTTTCTCTACTTTTATAAATCCTAAGGTATTAATGACCTTGGCCCAGTATGTCTTGCTGAGAATTAGTGACTGGATGAAAACACTTCCCTAAAAGGGACAGTGATTAATTCTCAGTAGAATTCACTAGGGATCAATCAATCTAACAAAGTCATTCAATAGTGTTTTGGAAGAATTTGAAAAGAGAAACTTTATGAATCTGAAAAGCTTTTTTTTTTAAAAAAAAGTAACACAGTTGCAAAAAGAATCTGTTGAGTAACATATACTGTTTAATTAGAAACTATGTAAATATGTAACTCAAGGGGCATTTTGATTAGCAGCTTTCCCCTGTGTAATGAGAACGTAATATAATATTATTGCATTCAAGTTGTGTGGAACATGGGACAAAAGCATCTGTGACTACACAGTAAACAATGGAAGAAAGCAGTGAGCTTTGTGGTATTGCCTGGAGTGTAATCATGGAAAGATAGGCATCATGGTTTGCCTTTTATGAATAAAATGACAACACTTCCTTAGCAGTTTTCCATTTCTGCTGTAAATTGGTTCTGCTGAGCTCCCAAATCTGGCATTCTGCTTGACAATGAAATGTACTCTTTGGGGAAAACTTCACACAACTATTAATCTCTGCAATCTACTTCAGCTTCTGAAGGTTCAAAATGCATCAAAGAGCATTTGGCTAGAACTAACCAATGTGCTAGTGAGGTCTGCCTTTTGCTGATTACAGTTCAATGTGTTGTATAAGGACATGCATGCATGCATATATTGCATGTTGGTTGTTCAGTTAGTGATGTAGCAGTCTCTTTGAAATAAAATCATCTTTGTACTGGAAGAATAACACTAGGTTTCATCTATGATGCCCTGTAGAAGATTGTTGCATAAAACTAGCAACATAGCCAACACAGGGTCAAAAGGTCTTAGTAACAGATATGTTTAAATTCACCAGTATTTAATCTTTGCAGCCTAGAAGTACTTTGGACCATCATAG
This sequence comes from Taeniopygia guttata, assembly GCF_048771995.1. Classification (NCBI taxonomy): domain Eukaryota; kingdom Metazoa; phylum Chordata; class Aves; order Passeriformes; family Estrildidae; genus Taeniopygia; species Taeniopygia guttata. The sequence goes on along the minus strand of NC_133026.1, from coordinate 26,792,948 downwards.
AAAATAAGACATTTTCTAGTCTTTTATCTCTGCAGAAGAGAGAAAATTAAAAAGAGAAGGTGAGACAATAAAAAAGAGAAGGTGAAAACATTTGTGTGTGTGGATGGATGCCGTGGCGGGAGGTTGTAAGGGCACCGCGACCTTCCTGAAGAGGCGTCCTTAGAAGGACGGCTCAGGGGCACAGGCACGTCCTTCTCCCAGCCCAGTGAGGGATGTTCAGCTTGGCTTCAGCTCTCAGGAAACACAGAGAAAAGGGACTGGAGCTCTGTATGGTGTTCCACAGAGTAACAACCTTTACTAAGAGCAGGGGTCTCTACGAAAAGAGCCCAGAACAGAAGCTCTCTGAACTGGGAAAAAAACAGGAGTTTATATAGGGATGGGGTAAAACTGGCAACAAACGGGATTCAGGCTCAAGGTTGGAGCGTGGGAAAAGGGACCAATGGACAGCAATGAATCAACATAAAACTGCAAAGGCCTCTGGGGGTGACAGTTGCTCACCCTAAAAGTTTGTGGCTCAGGGGTTACCCCTACAGGGGAGTGCAGCAAGCCCTTCTTTTGTTAGAGCATGAGATTATTTTATGAACTAAGATATAAAATGTCTCTCTAGTCTAAACGCCTATTTCTCTTAAAGTTGGTTGTAATCCCAGCCTTCATGTATCCCCTACAAAGGTCTTTATTACAGGAAAACCTTCTATTCTCCACTCTTCAAAGCAATTTATGAAAGCCTATCTTTTTAGCCTACCAAGCCCTGCAAGAGGTTATATGGATGTATGAATTGTACTTTGTAGTAGCAGAACTGAGCTTTTAAAGGCAATGGGGTTTGACAAGCTGCAAAGGTGGCCTTAACAGTAACTTCAGAGAGCTACTGTGTGCTATATTATTTAGGATTTATTATTTTGAATGTGTCTCAAATACATGGGTCCTGCTTGAGAGAGGAGCTGCAAGCTATGGCTAAGTTCAGTGACATTAGCTATTGCTCATGAGTTAAGGACAATTCTGAGCTAGGAAATGCCAGTCTCAAGGTGCAATGTGCTGTCAAGGCCATTCAAAGTTTGAGCTTGTTCAGTGTCACTTTGTTGTGCTGTTGAGTTTAAAGGCAGAGTGGTATCTGTGTTACATGAAGGAGATTTAGTTTGCCAGTAAATCTTAAAGGAATGCCAATTTTAGTCCTCTCAACAGCAGAATTCTTTTGAACTCCTGTTGGATACAGGGATCTCAGGGATCAATCACAGGCAGGATGTGTTCATTCAGTAGCACAGCTTTGGCACCAAAAGAGGATTGTTGAAACTATTTTCCTTTTAGCAGCAGGAGTAAGTACCCTAAGGAAACAGGGCTCAGTAAGATTGCATGATGCATAAACAGCGTGTAATCCTTTGAATGTGCAGGAAATTATACACAAATGAGGAATAAGAACAAAAATCCAGTTGTTGCTGCTGTACATGCTTGGTGTTAAATACCTAAATTTGAATTGTTAGTCAGGAATGCCTTTGTCTTCAGAGAACTCTGAAATCACATAGCACTTTCTAGCTCCTCCCTTGGGATTTAATGGATCTGCATTCAGTGGTTGCAGCTTCACAGGTTTGTGGCTTTTAAATCAGATAAAATTCATTCCTTTTTACAGGGAAAAAGTATTTATTGGATAGGTTTCTAAAAACAAACATAGAATAAAACCTTGGACTTCAGTAACTAGAAGCCAGAAGAGAAGGAAAATAAACAACAAAATATTTTCCTGTAAATATAACTACAGAATACCAAATGGCATACAATCAGAAAACAGAAAGAAAGTAGATCTGTTGAAAAGACCAGGTTATAACATTATTCTCCTTTTTTTTCCCACCAGGTTTTAAAAATGTTTTTTTTCCTCTTTCCTTAAAAATGCATGTATATAAGAAAGCAAAATGTTTAAAAATATCAAGGATCAGATGCATTTAATTTTTCTACCTCTTTTTTTTTCCACAAAGACACTTTTGGCAAAATATTCAAATGCTATAATAAAAGGATTAGAAAATATCTGCATACAGGAATGCCTGCATACCATATGCATATTCCCATATTATGTCTTGGGTTGAAAATTTAATTATTTTGAAGGAATAAATTAAGCACAGAAACAGAAACATCAGGAACAGAAGGATTTTGAGAAACAAAATACCTGCAGCTGCACTTCTGGTTCTATGAGACATTTGATTTGACATCCACTCATGTTAGCATTTGGAAGAGAATAAGGTTTGGCATATGCTACTATGTGTTTTCCTCCTACAGAGGAGATAAGTGGCAGGCATCCTGCTATACCTTTCAAATTGTTCCCCTACTGCACAAATTAAAAGAGAAATATTTAAACATACTTCAGAGGTTTATTTAAAACAATTAGTTTCTCTCTTTAAAGGCACTTTTGTTTCCTATTGTTTGATATTTATAAAAATACAAACCACAAGAGACTAGTAAAAGTTTCTAATTTCATAAAAAACCCTAAAATTTTCTTAAGAAACTGACTGTACCCAGTGCATGAAAAAGTAAATAATATCTCTATGCCTTTTCCATCTCAGGAAAGCAGACATGGACCATTCCCTCTCCATGTTAAGATATGAATTCCAGCATGCAGGAATTGCTGAAAATGGAAATTTTATTCCAGTTATAGCCCCAAATGATAGAATGCTGATGGTGCTGAGTTCAGAGGCTGTTGAGGTTATGCAGACTTACCAGTTATAAAGCTTCTGTCAATGACATCCAGCAACAAGCACCAGAGCAAGATTTGGCAACTAAAGCTGGACAACAGAAAATAGGGTCAGCTTTTCTAGCAGCGAGGGGCAGTTATTTGTCAGCTGTGCAGAGCTATTTGGAGTCCAAACCAAGTTTTCTTATCCCTTCAAATAATGCTTTCTAGCTCAGCAAGAGATTTTATGGCTTAATACGGGATTGATGTAGGGATTCCAGGTTTTTTACAGGTCAGATGAGGTTATATAACTTGTCTGGTCCTCAGCCCTGTGAATCTTTTCACCAGATAAACACAGGGTTAGATATGCATCCATCAGCCATCCCTCTCACTCTCCTTTCTGCATGCAAAGTTATACCACAGTCAGCCAGTATTTGGTCATGTGAAGCAGCTGTCTGTGTCACTTGGCTTTTAAACACTGTGATACTGCATGTGAGAAAATGGCATGCTTTCCATTTGGTAGTTAAACTTAGTGGTGAAAAGTTGTGCTTCACTTCACCACCTCAGGCAACGCGAAGCAACCACTGTAATATGGTGGTTATATATATATTTCTGAATCCCTGTATCAAATCTGTGAGAGTTCATCAACACTTACCTGAACAGGATTTGCTGCAGACCTATTTTGTCTACAGAATACTTAGACAAAAAGTCAAACCCTGAGTGAGAAACCAATTCATGTGTTTCAGGGAAGGAAGAATCATATTCTTTCCTAATATACTCACAGATTTTACCAACAAAAGTGTGTTCTGAGATTGTATTATGTAATACATAATTTTTTTTATTTAAAAATTCACTTTATTCAGTGCAACAGTGACACTATGCAGAACAATGAGCTCCATCTAAATAAAATTCAGGAACTCGATTTAAAAATGACTGAAAATTTAAAACCATTTAGTTCAAAACAATTTTAGTTCAAGGAACTTTGGATCTGCACCATTTGTTTTGTCAGCATTTAGTGCAATTTTTCCTGTAGAAGATTTCCTGTATGTAACAGGCCAGGAAAGAATGTAAGAAATTTCTGAGAGCTGATCCCTCAAGTCCCCATAGATTATAGCTAGAGAGATATATGCAAAAATAGTTGAATTCTCCTGTAAATGTGCAGAATATTTTGCAAACCGGTATGTGTCTCCACAAATTAGAAGAAGAAAGAGGCGACAGTGGTTAATATATTAGGCACTCAAAATGTGTGGAATAGTGGAGATAGACTTTTCCATGATGAGCATAGCTAATGCTACACTGTTGGAAAATTCACTCTTTAGATAGACAGAGAATGGAAAAATTTTAAGTGGTGTAAGAGTCCTGTTACCAGATTAAGAAGTCAGGTTATGCATGCTCAGGCTTGAGGACTCAGTTTTCAGAATTTATTTTTCTATAAAAATTTATTCTGTTTTCAACTGAAGCCAGGAATTTACTGTTATTGTTATTTGACCTAGGAGATTATCTGCCCTCTCAAGTTTCTGTCTCTGGTTGGACATTAGTTTTGCCATCTCTTTTTCATTCAGAATCACCAGTGACTTGTGTTTTCCAGCTCTTAATGTGACAGATAACAAGGACAATGGAAAGCACTCTGTGACAGATGCAACCCTTTTGGTATCTGAAGGTGCAAACATATTTTCAGTTTATCATGCTAAAGGGCAACAGTTCAGAGCCTTAGGTGGTTAGAAGCATATGCTGCTGCTGAAAACAAGAAATAAAACTATTTTGAACACAGTTGTAGGGGCAAATGTGTGGAACATTTAGCTCTCTGAACACTGAGAAGGAATGTCTAGACTGAGTCAAAGTAATGAAATACCTGTGATGATAAAAATATGCCTGCTAGAAGTCCTCTTGCAAGCAAACTATGTTAGTGGTCTTGTATACTGCTACAACACTTAATATTTTCTGTTGCAGCTTTTATAGATATAGTTGATATCACAGTGATATTTCTACTCTTCTTTATACCCAGACCCCTATTCTTAAGCATTTTTCCTTCATTAATAATTGATGCCTGTGTTTAAGGCATCTATTTGAAAATATCTCTCAAATCTACTTTATTAGGTTTTGAGTAAATGTTCTCCAAATCTCCTCAGCATTTTGTTAAAAATGAATGTCATATATCTTTTGATAAAGCCTACAGAGTTAAGTGCCTAATAAAATAGTACATGACTAAAATGACTATTAATATTTTCGCATTATGCTGAAGTATGAGTATTCTCCCAGCAAAGGTATGAATCACTGGTTTTTCATTTCTTTAATTCTTTATTAATTGGTACTTGAGGCAATAAACCATAACATATAACTTTGGCTTCAGATAAGGTTTAATGAGTGCCTGACCTTTGCTTGGATAATTTTCTGTCAGTGAACCAATTCAGAATAACCCTTTGAAGCTTGAATTCCCGTGTTGAGTGCTACTTGCTTTTCACTGTCCTTGACTTGAGCGGGTGGTACTGATAGTTGGTTTTTTACAAAGAAGGCTTCCATAAGAAAGCTTTATTTTAAATGATGAATTTAATGGAAATTTAAATTTTCTGTGTCTCTCTCTTTCATTAATTATTCTGCAATAGAACAGAAGTCTGATTATATCTGGAGCTGAAAACAACCTTTCCTAACATAACTGAGTTATATGGCCTACTACGATGTCATAATCTGCATGATGGCCCTTCCACCTAAATATACATCATGCTTATGGGTATACCATTAAAAACTCCACCAGAGTAAATCCTAATTCTTTTAGAGTCCCACAGAGTAAAACTAGAGAAATCAGAAAGTTATTATCTAAATGAAATTGTATATTTGGCACCTTTCAGGTCATCCGGAAAAAACTGCAGATATCTGGCTGGTACAAGTTCAGATCTCAGCTGAAGTCTCCTGAGAACAGGCTTCCCCATGGGAATCTCCAGTACTTTCTACTTCTGTCTGGATTTGAAATACTATGAGAACAATCACTCATGCTTTAAATTGGGATTTATGTTTTCTATTCCTCTCTGAATCCCAAAGTGCAGCTAGGCATGAGAAAATGTGAAAATGATCGAACTTATTCTGACTCTAAAAATATTTCATGATTGCACATACTACTGAAATATTAGGCAATGTATTCTCTACCTTAAAATACCTTATTTCTGGAGTTTCTGACTACTGTGTCCAGAGATAGTATCACCTCTAACATATTTCTCCAGAAAAAAAGTAGAACCTCATTAAAAAAAAAAAAATAGAGAAAGCAGCCAAATACAGAAGTAAACATATTATTTGGCACTGAGCCTCTCCAATCTGTCTCAAGTAGTGCCGGAGATGCCTTGTAAGAGCACCTAACACAGAGGCTGGCCTGACCTGTGTATACAGCACATTCTCTATTTAAAAACTGTGTATATAAAATATGTAATATTCATTAGTGCAGGGTTTGGAACTTAAGCCTCATGCTTTTGAGCCATTTTAACCCTCAACAACAAATACTGAGTGATTGAATGCAAAATATATCAGCTTCAATTCAAAATGCCTTTATGTTAGCAGTGCTTTAAATACATTCAGTGGTTCAATTCCAGTTTTGAATCAGAAAGCCTGAAACAATGATCAAGGATAAATGGACATAGAAGAGTTTATCCCTGTCCTTTTGTGAAAGCAGAGAATTAACATGTATTAAAACAAAATAACCATATTTGTATGGTATCAGATTGTATCAGTAGACCTAGCCTGGATAAAATAATATTTCTATTTATCAGATTCCAAACAACTTTTGGGCTTTGCTTTAGTGGTTGCTTTTGGTTTTATTTCTATACTTAGCTAATAAAATTTGTTGCAAATAATTCACATTTTCAGGCATTCACAATCAATTTAATGAATTACATTCTTCACTAAAACACTGAAAAGAAAGTATCTAGTCACAATAATATGCTTAAATAAACATGTTTCAGTGCTTTGCTAAAACTTGTGCCTCAGGCCCTGGTCTTACCATTTGCATATGTTGCTTCAAAAGATTTTAGAATATTTAGCTGCTCAACCTGCCAGTTTCCTTGTGGAGTCACAATCAGCTCTGTATGAAGATTTGGGCTCCCTTTTCATATTGAATGTACCATTTGCAAAAACAAGATATCAGGGCTAACAGGAACACCATAGAAAGGAGAAACAGATCCAGCTGCTTAGAGCTAATGGCATAAACCTATGGAAACAAGCTGCCTTCCCATGGTTAAGAGACTCCACTCCAGTGAACAAAATTAATTAAGTTCATTTCCATTCAGGACTGCCCTTGGTCCACAGAGAGTCAAAGGGCAGTTGAAGAGTATAATTACTTGTGTTAAAGAGAAATGGCAATGGGAGTCAGCCCAGCGTCACAATGTGTTTTAAAAGAACAGCATGCCTTTATTGTATTTTTAGTTTGATGTGGGTGAATTACAAAGCAGGGGGGAAAAAGGCTCTATGTGAAACAGTACTTACCAGATATAAATGGAAACAGTCATTCAAATGCTTCATTCGAAGTAGTGAAGAAGGAGAAAAAGAAAAAAAAGCTAGCAGTTCTGATAATATGTCCAGCAGTGGGAACAAATGCCATAAATTAAGGTTTGCTTGAGATTATCATGAAAATAAAAAACAACTGCCAAGACTACTAATTTTCAACCCTATTAGAAAATATTAGCTTTTGTGTTCAGTCATTCCCTTTGATCCCGTATGCATTTTTTTTTTTTTCCATTTTCACCTGTTCTGTACAGCACCATTCACCAAAGTGTTACAGGTATTTTAACAGCCTAATTTGACTCCAGACCTTTTTCAGAGCTGGTGTAACAATATAAATTTTGGTGCCATATTTTCAGATGATTGCCAAATTTCCGTTTTTATTTTATCCCCTACTCTCAGAGATATTTGGAGTAATTTAACACAATTTGGGATTACATTTTTACCTGAACAAAATGATATATATGATGTGAAAACTGGCTATTCTACTTTTATTGAGACCAGTTATTAAACCAGGCACATGGGAAGGAAGCAGTAGTAGCTGCGGTACCCATCCTGCTTGAACAACCCATCCCTCTTTTTTCCCCATCACATATTGTAAGGATTCAGATGCAGGGAGTTTGTCAGATACTGGCATAATGTCACTATTCCCTTTATTGATAAATACATTACACCATTACAGCCCAACAGTATTTCAGTGCCAGAGGCAGCTCTAAGAAACATTACCTCTTCATGCAAACTTTCGTTCTGGCTTGAGCAGATCTCACTGTGTTGTAGTGCCAGAAACTGAAAGCTGGATGCAGGGGAGGTTGCACCTCTGTATTACAGGACTAGCAAAGCTGCAGTATCCTAGCAAGCTTAGAAAAAAGAACATGGTGAACTTCAATCTCATATAGACAAGAGAATAATATGCAAGGATTATTTTAGGTGCTGGAAGAAGTTTCTCCAATTCATATTTCTAAGATGTAGTTAAAAATAACCATAAAAGATTATGCAGAATCTACAGAAGCTCTGAAATTTTTTCAATATGTTGATAAGAAATAAAGTATATTTTTTCCCCCTGGACCTCCAGTTATCTCAGTTGTCTACACCCTTTTTATATAGTTTGTCTGACAACTTTTAATCTAATAATATCCAGCTGCAATTCAAATCCATTCAATATATATTGTCCAGCTTAAAAATACAAACTGAGAAGCTGAAGGAATCATGTAGTTGTGGTATTTCCTCTGACTGACTCAGAGGCAAGTCTGCCCTGAGAAACTGTATTTTAACAGCCATCCAAAATGTTTATTTGGATCTCTTTCAACTGTTATATTTGTTTCTTTTTGTTTATCACTTCCAAAAAGGTATTCATTCCATGAGATGAAAATGGCAAAAGCCCCAAAATATAAGTTGTACCACTGTATGACCTCTTGTGGTTCTGCTGTTGCCATAGAGCATAAGGATTATGGTTATCAGCTGTTGATGTAATGAAAATAAATAAAATGTCATTGAAGGACTAAAATTCACTTGCTTGATTCAAGGTCAGGCAGTTATAAACTGAAACAGTGCTGTCTCCAGCCCCTTGTGTTGCTACTTTAATGCAAATATTTGTGGGTAGAGCTGTGTCCTAACTCAACATTCAAATTCAGAAATTTTTCTTTCAGTGTAAGTCCTACTAAATTAGGTCCTGTATTATTTTTTATACAAGACTGTGTAATTATATCAATAACACCTTAAAGTGTCTTTATTTTTTTCCTTAATCTTTCAGGAGATATGTTCCTGTTAGATGTTGTATAGTGAAAATGAGTTTGCAAAGATGATTTAGAGTATAAAATGAGAACTATGGTAAAAGAACAGGTCTGCAGAATTATATGAATGGAATGGAATTACAATTTGTTGAGATACACCTGTTAAAGGGAAAAAATAGCATATTTAAAACCCCTCCACCAAAAAAAACCCCAACAAACCAAACAATTATTTCAAGATGTCATTTCAGGATGAAAAAAAGAAAAAAAGAAAAAAAAGGAAAACAGAAAAAAGAAAACAGAAAAAAAGAAAAAAGAAAAAAGTAAAAATAAAAAAGAAAAAAGAAAAAAGGAAAAAGAAAAAAGAAAAAAGAAAAAAGAAAAAAGGAAAAAGAAAAAAGAAAAAAGAAAAAAGAAAAAAGAAAAAAGAAAAAAGAAAAAAGGAAAAAGAAAAAAGAAAAAAGAAAAAAGAAAAAAGGAAAAAGGAAAAAGAAAAAAGAAAAAAGAAAAAAGAAAAAAGAAAAAAGAAAAAAGGAAAAAGGAAAAAGGAAAAAGGAAAAAGAAAAAAGAAAAAAGAAAAAAGAAAAAAGAAAAAAGAAAAAAGAAAAAAGAAAAAAGAAAAAAGAGAAAGGAAAGGAAAGAAAAGAAAAGAAAGACAAGAAAAGAAAAGGAAAAGAAAGAAAATAAAAGAAAGAAAAGGGAAAAGAAAGAAAAGAAAAGAAAAAAGAAAAGAAAAAAGAAAAGAAAAGAAAAGAAAAGAAAAGAAAAGAAAAGAAAAGAAAAGAAAAGAAAAGAAAAGAAAAGAAAAGAAAAGAAAAGAAAAGAAAAGAAAAGAAAAGAAAAGAAAAGAAAAGAAAAGAAAAGAAAAGAAAAGAAAAGAAAGGAAAGGAAAGGAAAGGAAAGGAAAGGAAAGGAAAGGAAAGGAAAGGAAAGGAAAGGAAAGGAAAGGAAAGGAAAGGAAAGGAAAGGAAAGGAAAGGAAAGGAAAGGAAAGGAAAGGAAAGGAAAGGAAAGGAAAGGAAAGGAAAGGAAAGGAAAGGAAAGGAAAGGAAAGGAAAGGAAAGGAAAGGAAAGGAAAGGAAAGGAAAGGAAAGGAAAGGAAAGGAAAGGAAAGGAAAGGAAAGGAAAGGAAAGGAAAGGAAAGGAAAGGAAAGGAAAGGAAAGGAAAGGAAAGGAAAGGAAAGGAAAGGAAAGGAAAGAAAAGAAAAGAAAAGAAAAGAAAAGAAAAGAAAAGAAAAGAAAAGAAAAGAAAAGAAAAGAAAAGAAAAGAAAAGAAAAGAAAAGAAAAGAAAAGTATTTCTAGTTCTCTTAATGAGTCTGTTTATGATATGTTTATTATAATAACAGTGAAAAAGAAAACGATCTACTCCTGGATTTGCCATACCTACTAGACCTGTCATTTAGGAATATAGTTTAAAGTTTCCTCCTAGAAGCTATAAAGAAACCACAGAGATAGTAACTCTCTACTTTAGGCCCCAAAGTTGCCTGTTCAGCAGGTACAGCACAGTTATATTCTAATCTGGCAAGTGAGCTATGAGAATTATCCTATGGAACTGACTTATTTATTTGATATTTTGAGGTCTTTAGAGATACTAGCAGGTGGTTTGTGATTAAACATTAGCAATATAACTTAACAAATTTAGTAAATAACAAAGCCAAATAACAAACTGAAATAAATTTCCAGTGTTTAGAAACATTATTCATTTCAGTCCACTCAGATAAGTCTGCTTTCTCAATACAATATATTACTGAGTAAATATTGAGAGCATAGCTCCAAGAGTGGAAAACAGCAACATATACAGATGGATACCAAAAGTGGCTGAACTGCCTCTGGCAGTTTGGTTTCATCAGGAAGGAGGCTAGCTCCCAAAGAATTGGGTAAGGTGCTTGGAATCCTTCAACAGCTCATACTAGGTTCAAATACCAAACTATGGTAACTATTAAAAAAGCATCTCCTTCCTTTCAGGCCTTCAGACAAGCTATCTAGAGACAAAGTCCTAGTTTTGTCCTTCAGCAGCCCATCTGTACTGGAGATGTACCTGTTAATTCTGTGTCACAGCAGCAGGGTTTTATTAGATGCTGTTGCTTCATAAGACACAACATATTTAATACATGAGCAGATCTATTTATTCATCACCTGCTACGAGTTTATAAATTTTGTTCTGTTACCTCCACTCGTGGAATCAATGGTCTCTGTTTCTTGCTGTGGCTGCTGCTGTCTTTCAGTTAGTGTTATTAGGGATGAAAACTTCTTTCACCTTGATGTCTGCAATTCCTGGTTGTCAACTGCTTCTGGGAAGTATAAATATTTTTTAATGTTTTTACTACTTTTTATAATTTCCATAAAATACAAAGATAACTGAGCAGTACATATAAACTGTCAAAATTGCTTTCTATTTCCTTTTGGAATTAGATGTTAGGAAACAAAAAACCAACATAAGCATTTGGTAATAAGATAGTAACTCTTGAAAATAAAAAGAAATACTGGTGCACTTGTGTAACACCTGAGATTTCTTATACTATGAAAGACTTCATTTTTTAAAGTTGAAATCCTGGAGAGAAATAGATACCAAAAGAAATAATTTATATTCATCATTTCAGTTTGTTTATCTAGATATATCAAGATGAATTTTGCTATAGATTTCTACTTTTTCTTTGACAGTAACTATATCACTTCTTTCAGTCTGAGAGTTTTTTTCAGAATCAAGTCTGTAGCGGAAGATAGCATGATATTTTTGTGTTATTACTATCTGAACAAGATGCCTTTACAACCTATTTCCTAATCTGAAAGATACCAGGACCCTCAGATCCATTTTACATCTCACCCTTCCCAAACTCTTACATCAAGTATGTGAAGTTTCAGAATTGAAACTTCACACTTAGTGATAAGAAACATTTTGCCTAGAAGGTATGTCAGCTCAGTTCAAGTTTTCACATACCTGATTTGTCTTTGTATGAGAAAATGTTTCTGATTCACCTTCATTCCTGAAGGCTGATGAGCTATTTATTTCCATCAGGATTTCAGGCTATATTTTGAAATGTCTCTTTCACACACACACAAAAAAAAAAAAAAAAAAAAAAAATCCCTAGTGATTACAACTAATTTTTTGAAATTGGGTCATTCTGTCTTTCCATGCCTTGGGATAACCAATTAAAAAGAGTAAAGCAAAGGAACTAGAAGAAATTCCCCAAACTCTGAGAACACCAGCCTGTCATCTGTCTTCAACAGCATCAATTTATGTTTTCATAGTGAAAACTTAGTATCTTGGGACACTTCATAATAGACTTGACACAGTTTTTAAAATCAACAGCTCTAGCTGCTCGCTATGTATTTAACAATATGGTGATTGTCACCAGAAGACCTTAGGACAGACATAAAAAAAAGACATCACAATAGGAAAAGATCCACCTTTTTTAATGAGAGTTGAGTGAGCCTGTAACTGAATTTTGTACTTTAGTTCTGGATTCCTTAAAAAGTTATAATTATGGTGGAACTATACCTGAATCAGATGAAACCATTTTCTCAGATGGATGATATTTTGTTCAAGATCATTTATACATAGATTGGAAATGACTTTTCAAAATTTAATTTTGACAAAAAATAATAAAAATTGTTTTGCAATAAAGTTATTAGGTACTATTAGATACTATTTTGACCATTTCCTCCCCTATGTAAAAATTGAGTATTTTGAAATTATGGCATCCTATCCTCAGTTTCACAATATGTTATTTTAGTTGTCACAATGTAGTAGAATAAAAAGCAGATGTGAACAGTAAAATTTTTCTTTGGAAAATTTTGTATCATTATTCACCCAAAAGTAGTAAAATAATTAGTTTGAAACATATTGGCTATCAATTATCTTGAAAATGGTGTCTATTAACTTCTAGTAGATTTTTAGTATACCAACAGAACTCAAAAAAGCTGAGAGCAGTTTTAGAGTGGGCCAGTGTGCAAAGGAATGAGCAGGATCATCTGGATAACCACATAGCAGATGGTCTGCCATGAGTTGTCAGTGAAATAAGGGACAAGGTAACATGGGATTGAGTTTTTAAAGGACTAAGGGATAAATGAATAATTAACGTTGGTAAACAGAATATCTAATATATATATGTTATAATGGGGAAGGAAGCATGTGGTGTAGGGAGGTATTAGAAATTGTGAAAGTGATGTGCATGCAAATATTTTGTGCACCTGGGTTGACAAACTGGCCTTTACTTGGCAAGCAATTTACAAGTGCAATTAACTTCAAGCTCAATTTAGCTAATTTAAACATCTAAGTAGCAATTGTGTATTTGTGTCAGATCCCTTGACATGTAAATAGCTTAAATTAGGGTGCAAATAGTTGTGGAAGGAAAAAATAAGTGTCAGGGATTCAGAAAAAATAAAACTCTAAGAAAATAAATACCCTCAAACAAACCATATTATATGTTTCTTGTATTTAGATGATGATGGGAAAACTTCAACACAAATTTTCAGCTGTATCCAGATACCTTTTCATATTTCTTGCATTGTTGATCGGAAAGTAATTATACTCCTCCTGTCTTAAAGGTGAGCTAGCTTTCAATTATGCACCATCAACAAAATACAAACACCCTCACCTCTATTGCTTTGTAAATGTCGAGGCTATTTAACTGGAATGCAGATATCATTGGCTAGACATAGAAAGAGTTAATCCCCACCAGCAGCTTAATTCCTTACTCTAAATTGGTTTTGACTAATTGCAAGAATAAATGCAGAAAAAAAAAACAAACAAAAAAAAAAAAAAAAAAAAAGAAAACTGAGACAAATGCTCCAAGAAATGGTCTGTTCTGTTGGGTTTTTTTGCCACAAGTCCAGAACCTCATATTCTTTTTATGTAATATTCTTAGGATTGTGTTTGTTGGTAATTTAATAGATGATTGATGTTACAGAAGAATTAAGTGTAGAAAAATTATTTCCTGTTTTTTTTCTAATTAAACATACTTATGAACTATGTTTTCAAACAGGACAGTAATTTTTTTTCTTTTTCTCAGCTCCTTGAGAGTTCTCACAGCAAACATTGACCAAAGAACATGATGGCTCAGTTATCTGAGTAATTCAGAAAAAAAGAGAAAAATTAATACAATTTTTGGATAAGTCTCTTTCCAGTACCATACAGTAAAGGTGTAACTGTATTTATTGTTTTCATATTCAGGTAATCTGGGAATAAAATACTTGTCAAGCTTTATGTAAGTGACCTCTTATGGATATGAAATATTTCTTCATGCCCTCCCTCTCCCTTCTCCCAGTTAACAGCGAATTATATAGCTGTTATAAGAAACTGTTAACTGAGTTAAGAAATCTAAAAATAAAAGAAAGAAACCTCTATAGGAGTACCTAAATAATGGAAATCTACACACACACACATTCTGTCCTTTGTTCCTTTCACCAATACTTTTGATGACCGTTTTTCTTTGTTCATCTTACTCATTTCATAACTTATGCATTTGCAATTTCGAGCAACAAGGACTATTTTTCTTTTGGTAGCTTTTAAATTACTTTTGTGAGTTTGAGTTCCAGAAAACTGGAATTGCACCCACATCCCCTTCCCCAGGTTAAATGCACCCCCATCACAGAGGGGAAAATGTCCAAGCTGCACATCTCTCCTGGGGGAAGTTTTAAGTGCATCTATGCTTCTCCCTGCAACCACTAGCCCCATGCAGCAAGGATCATACCTGCACATACGTGCCACATCCCTGGACATTGCACCTCGTACTGTCATCCACCCCACAGGCTGCTCATAGCATACAAAGGAGGGGCTGCTCTGTCTGGCTTTGGAGTGGTTGTCGTACCCCAGGACAATGTCTGGCAGTGGTGAGCCTGGCATTGACTGCTGTCATTTCCACTGCAAGGTTACTTTGCACTGCTACCAGTGGTTGTGCTTTTATGCTTCTTTCAAAGAAGACTGACTCCTTCTCTGTTTAAAAATACCCCTTTTCAATTCTTAGGTCTAACCTTGGTGGCGGCCAACTTTCTCTTCAGTGTTATAATTTTTCTTCAATCTTTATTTTGGACCAAAAACCTCATGGGCAATTTTGGGTGTCCATGTGGGATCTACAGTGCACGCTCAAGTTCCTGTTTCAGCAACTGTGGCTCTTCAGCATGTTTTGCTAAAGATGTGAGCATCCCACAGATCCCAGAGGGACGCTGGCTATCAGAGGGACAAGCAGAGTGCCGGCACCTTGAAAGAAAAAGGAAAGAAAGAAACTGCCTGAGAAGATGTCCAAAAAAGGTAAATGAAAATGGTGAAAAGTCTTAAACACAAGTCTTACAAGGTGCAGCCTGGGGCAATGGTATTGTTTAGCCTGAAGAAAAGGAAGATCAGGGGAGACCTTCTAACTGTCTCCAACTACCTGAAAGGAGATGGTAGTGGTTTATATTGGTAGCTAGTGAGGAGCTGAAAACACATCAGTGTTTTAGCTACTGCTGGGCAGGGCCATCACAGCATCAGCGCATTCCCCTCTCACCAGTAGGATGAGGATGGGCAAGAACTTGGGAGGCAACATAACCAGAACAGCTGACTCAAGCTGTCCAAAGGGGTATTCCATACCATACGATGTCTGCTGATCAATAAAAGCTAACAGAAATTGTGTGCATGTGGGGGGTTGCATTAACTACTACAAAGTTTGTCTTCTGGAGCAACCTCTATGTGTCCTGGAGTCCTACTCCCTGGGAAGTGCCTGGAAATTGCTGCTGATGGGAAGGAGAGAATAAATCTTTTTATTTTCCCTCACCCTGGCCTACTGAGGTGAGGAATGACAGAGCAGCTTGGTAGGCATCTGGTTTCTAGCCAAGGCCAGCTTACCACAAAAATGCTGGAAAAGGCTGCCTAGGGAAGTGTTGGAATCACAACCTCTGGGTGCATCTCAAAGATGTGTAGATGTGGCAGTCAGACCTCGTTTAGTGGTGGACTTGGTTGTGCTGGGGTAACAGCTGGACCTGATGTTAAGCATGTTTTGCATCTTAAATGACTCTGAAGTGTATGAGAAATTGATCCCAAGAAGTACTAAGATGCTATTTCAAGACTTGCTCCTTTCTATAGTCACCTACTGCTTTTCAGTGAAATTTCTCAAAGTAGACCTTGAAATCTCACTGACAAACTTTGCTTTGAATCTAGCTTTTTTTTTCCATTGACTATTCTATGATAGTTGTTCATGTAATCACTCTCACCAAAAATTTCAAATAATTTGATCTGTTTTGAATAAAAAATAATCTCACTGACTCTGTTCATTCCTAATGATAGCTCTAATTCTCTGAGTTAAGATGTCTTAAAAACTTATTGATTTACAATTTTAATAGATATTTATAAATATGTTAATCAGTGTTAATAACAAATATAATAAGCAATAATCCTGTTCCAATATAAATATTAGGATCCTAATTTTGACAATTTATTTTATTTGCTTTTCTAATTTGCTGGAAGTTAAGCAGACAAAAGCATCTCTTGGCTAAACTGGTGTCGCTAGGAACAGCTGCTATTCCAGTAGATTTTACCACAAAAACGATTATTCCTATAACTGTTCCTTGGATTTGAAGGACAGTGTGGAAAGATATGTTGCTGTTTTCATGATTTGATTATCATAGTAAGTGGTTGGGGTAAGAATCAAAAGGAAAAATGAATGAGGAATTAAATGAAAGGAAAATGTTTTAAGCCCTTACTAAAAGTTTAAAAGTTCATAGCTATCCAACTCCAGACCAAATTCTAACTCTGTGCACATTCCCTTAGAATAGATGGAGATAACAATCTTTTCTCACTTTGCTGGAGGTGGAACTAAAGCTCTAAAGGAAACAGGTCTGGGTTGTGGATGGTTAGGTTCAATGATTAAAGCAAGGATGGTGTCAAGTGTGGGGAACAGAGATAGTTACAATGGTCAGGGAAAACCAAACACATGCACTAAAGATACACCTGGTGCAGAACGAGGGATTAAAAAAATAACAGGGCTGGAGGATGAACAAAACTAATGAGAAGTCAGATCAGATGTCCAAAACTTCTAAGGTAACTAAGGAGTCTATGTTGAAAATAATGATTCAAAAAAAGAACAGGTTTTGACCAATTTTAAATAAAAATAGGTTACTTGGATAATTTAAATTAAAAATAAAAATAAAAGAAAAAACTTAAAGGTAAGCAGTTTGCCACAAGAATAAAACATTTCTGGGACAAGTGGTATCCTAAAACAAAGGTAAGGTAAATATATAAAAAGTTGGTAGTGATAATACTCCTCTCTTGGAGTAGAAAAAGCCCAAAGTGAGAAATCTATCACAATCTCTTTTCCTCATTTGGAAGCATTTCAACCTACATAGTCACAATATTGTAAAGGACTGTATATTCTGGGGGAACAAAAACAGGTACCCCCTTCTCTGGGGAGCCTGTTCCAGTCCCCAGTCACTATTCAGGTGAAAAACCCTTTACTAATATCCAACCTAAACCTCCACTGACACAACTTCAGGCCATTCCCTTGGGTTCTGCCACTGGTCACCACAGGGAAGAGATCCTCCCTCTGCCCCTCCTCTTCCTCTCATGAGGAAGTTATAACTGCAATGAGGTCTCCCTTCAGTCTCCTCTTCTCCAGGCTGAACAGACCAAGTGACCTCAGCTTCTCGTAAGGTCCCCTCTAGACCTTTCATCATCTTTGTAGCTGTCCTTTGGACATTTTCATATAGTGTTATATTGTGGCACCCAAAACTGCCCTCAGCACTCGAGGTGAGGCCGCCCCAGCTCAGAGCAGAGTGGGACAATCCCCTCCCTTGCCTGGCTGGTGATGCTGTGCCTGATGCCCCCAGGACATGGGTGGCCCTCCTGGCTGCCAGGGCACTGCTGAGGCATGCTCAACTTGCCATTGACCAGGACTCCCAGGTCCCTTTCTCTGTGGCTGATCTTCAGTTTCTCATTCCCAACTCTGTGTGTACGTCCAGAATTGCCTCATCCCAGGTGCAGAATCCAACACTTTCTATGTTAAACTTGATACTGTTGGTGATTGCCCAGTCATCTAATTTGTCATGGTCTCTGTTCAGGGCCTCCCTACCCTTGAGGGAGTCAACAGCTCCTCCCAATTTAGTATCACTGGCAAAATTACTCAGCTTTCAAGTCCTGTGTCCAAGTTGTTTATGAAGATGTTGAAGATAACCTAGCCTAAAATGGAGCCCTTTGGGACCCCACTAGAAACTGGAGAAATTACCCAATGCTTTATTTTTTTTTGCTTTAATTTATTAAATTGTTTTATTTATTCTCACTGAAATACATAAACTGTCCCTTGTTAAAGCATAAGCTATACTACAGAGCAATTCTATAGAAAAAAATTTAGCATCCGCTAATTAGAAAAATGATACCTCTAGCACAATACAAAGTTATGCCTTTAGAAAGATATTTTAACCTTTTTTTTTCTTAAATTAGCATTTAAAATGATAAAAGAACCTATTTTTACCACAATATCTTAAAAATTGCATAAAATGCTGATAATGCAAAACATATGTTCTGTCAAAACTCTTGTAGTCTATTAAATGGAAAAGACATCATGTTTTTATATTATAAAAACAACTACTTGAAAACTCTATAAGAAATCAGCCTAGGGCTTCAGTTCTTTCTTCTGTACTGGGCCAAAACAAGTGTGCTTTGTGCATATATCACATAAGGATGCAGTTTAAAGAAAAATGGTGTAGAGCTGGCTAAAACGGATGAAAAACAGAAGGAAATATTTGGGAAGATGATTGACTGTGAGTGGTGACTGACAAGTTTAGCACATGGGTCATGCCAATATGTGACCTAGAAAAAGGCTACAAGCCAGAAAGATTGTTCTTTGGAACTAGCCTGTTCCTAAATTTGCCATTAACAAGAGTGACAGGAGTGACAAATAGTAAATAGTGAACTTAATTTAATTTGATACTTTGGAAACAGAACTATTTGATTTTTTATAATACAAGTTGATTTTAAATGGGAAATATTCCTTGGAATTGAAAAGTTGCAATTTTTGCAAGAGAACATGTCACATAAAAATATTGGACTTTCTTAAAATGATTTTTAGTGAGGATCCCCTCTAAGGCATTTATCTTGTTTTTTTGTTTTGTTTTTTTTTTTTTTAATTTTCTCAAAATTCCACATGAAGCTTTCTCTACAGCTGCTGCAGTAGCAAAGATAAGACTTTGACTTCTTGCAAGTGTTGCTGGAGCAGTATGGATGTAGAAACAAAGGATGTTTGCCTCAGGAAACTAAGTGTGTGGGAATGAGGGGAAATTGGAAGGGTGGAGATAAGTTCTTGAACATGGAGGAAGAGGTACCTTTCAAGTTTAGAAAAATATTCTGGGTAGATAAGAAAGGAAGTCAAAAAAGTTATGAGAGATTTAGCAGACAGAGAAAAAACCTGTATGAAGTTCTTTTCTCTCCATTATTGATATCTGGGTGAGCTCTTCACAAGGCATCTTTTTTATATTTGCATTTGACATGATCAAGCTGCGACTTGTTCACTGACAAAGGAGCAATTTCATTAATTGACTTAAGTGATGCTATTTACATTTGTTTGTAATCTAATACATGATGTAAAATGCAGAAAAATCCCAAAGAATGTTCTAAGAATGTGGACACTTCAATGAAGAAAGAATATTTCCTTATCTTGCTTCATCTTGTAGAATGAGCAATGCTGTTTCCATTTCCAAACTTAAAAATTTGAGATTATGAGACATCATCAATATTATAAGACATAGAGCATTAAAATATTTAATAAGAAAGATTTCTTAAAATATATTTTAGTAAAGATTTTTACCAAATGTTTAGATTTAGATTTTAAATTTTAAATATTAAAACAATAATAGAAGATTAATTGTCCATTTATTGTAACCACAGTAACTGCTGCTTAAAGGATTTTGGAACAGCCCCAGTACATTTGCAGTAGCTGAAATTTACACATGCAAATACAATGCATTCTAAATTTCTAATTAGTTGTTGATTTAGAAGCTGCTGACTGAGATATTCCCTGATTCTGTCTACTCTGACATTTAGTAAGTCATTACACTTAAAGGAAGACACTAAATAAAAGGACAAAGTAGTGCCTTAAGGTCTAAATGGAACATAACTTTGGGCTTTAGCACAGCTTTACACATTAACTAATGCCTTGTTTATAACTACTGCAAATGCTTTTGAAACTATTAAAAATAAAAATAAAAAAAAAAACTTATATTCTGTATTTTTAATTATTTCTGTTTTCCATTTATCTGCTTGGTTTGTAAACCAAATTTTGAGCCATTGGATTGACATCTCTGAAAGCTGCTGTAACACAAAGAGTGTAAAACAGTGGTTTAAAAATTGTTTTAAAATAATATTATTGTAATTTATAATGGCTAGAGAAAAAAAAATTAGCATTACAGGGTATGACTGAGTTAAATGGCTTAAAGGGCAACGTGGAAGTTTAAAGCCTTGGCAGAAATGATTTTTCCTATTGGACCAGAAAAATATAAGGCAGACAAGCCTCTTTAGACACTGCACCAGTAAACTGTGTCTTTAGAAGAAAATTTTATTGGGTTAGAGTCTAATCTTTCATCCAGAATTTGAGTCAAATGCTGCTCTGAGTTGAGTCACTGTGTAGTAAACCATAAAGAAGAGGAGATAAGCATCTGCTGGTAGAACATGAACAGCTGAGCCGTAAGAAGCTGTTTCCCTCTGTGTGTGGCACTGAATGTGCAGCTGGACTTTGTTTTATGACTTTCAACTTTCCAATACATTTTCTTTTCTAATGCTTTTTGCTACTTTTAGGATGTAACTTTTGCAAAGCACCTAAATTCTTTTGATTGATCTGTGGCTTATAAGCTGCTAACCTGAACGTTATTAAAAAGGTATAGACTCCATTTGCCTATAGCACACCTGGCCAAATCCCCTTGATGCCAGTTTATCACTCGCACAGGGGCTCACCAGGCTGCTGAACCTGTAGGAAGAAGCTGCTTGTCATCAATCAGCTTTGTCAAGACATGCCAGTTAATCTTCTCAACTCCTTACCAGTTTCTTAAAGCCAAAGAAAAAGTCACTGTTTATTTCATGTTTTACTCCTTAAATTATTTTAAGGATATAGAAGAGTACCCTATGTCCAACTATTTTTGAAGTCAAGCATATTACACAGTCTTAGTACCAGCATGTACAAAACCTTTTGAATTTATTTTCAAAACGTTCCAAAGAAACAGTCCCTTAAGTATCTCTACCAGCCCTAGAAAAATAGCTTTGCTTCCTAAGAGATCACACATGAATACAGCTTTCATGTTTTCAAACACCTTGGTATTCCTGGGTAACTCAGATACTTTTATTCTCATCTCCATTTTTTCAGAATTCCAGCAGCAGCAGCTGAAAAAGCTGCCAAAGGAGAGTCTGTATTGCTCTCCTTTACAGTGGATTTTCTTTGCTGAGCAGTGGCAAGGAGTCAGCTGGGCTGCACATCTTTCTTTTGAAACAACCTTGCTGCAGCTTCATTTTCTCTGTAATAGACAGATCTGGTATTGTGCAGCAACCATCTCCTTTTGCTGTTCTGAATAGCTCTATACATAAAAATTGGGCTCTATCTTAACCCCTCATATATACACCATGGCAGTGCTAAGGGCTCTCCAAAGAAGTAAGGGAGATGGGGATTTGCTGTGAAATGGCATCCAGACGCTGACTGCTTATCTCTCCTCTCCACCAGAAACTCGTTCAGTGTCTGTCAAATCCATATGTTTTGAAAATAAGCAGACCTGCAGTGGTACAGCAGACTGGAGGCTTTGTTTATGGTGAAGAACCACATCTTGGGAGGGCTCTGGAACACAGGTTTTCCCATCAATGAAAGGAGAAATCCTTTGGAAGTGGTTTTTGTTGAGCTATAGAGCCCAACAGCATTTTTCTCCTCCTCAGCAGCAACATGGGTGGGTCAGATAATACAGACATGTTTTATTGTTTTGGCTGAGCCCTCTGAAATACAGAAATCCCCCCTTGAATGGAGAATGAGGAAATGGTAACTAACCACAAGTCACTGATAGTCTACTAGGTAATTCATAGAAGTAACTTTGCAGTGAGTGATCATGATGCTACAAAGCACAGAAAAGGATATCAGATCTTTTCCCAGTGTATAAACAGCAGAAGGCCTAAAGACAACAAGCCTGTATGTGCTCAGCTGCAGCCTGACAGCTTTCTGCTGAGCTCAGAACCATTCCTGTCTTTACTCCCATGAAAATCAATCTAGCATTTTTATGCAGAAAGATACAAAAGGCATTTGCATGTAAGGGTTTGTCACTCTCCATTCCCACATGGATTGTTCAGTTTGGACCCTGGAACACTAAGAAACCACTAGAAAGCAAAAAACCCAAACCAACCAAAAAAAAAAACCACTTAATGGAAGCCCAAACTCTGCCTACAAAAAAACAAATCCCTAAATTTTTTTGAGATGTGCATAGGTTTGAGGCAGAGAATTAGAGAAAAGACAAATCTAAAAGTCACAAAGGAGAAGAAAACAGAGGAAAACAGATGAATGCATCCATATTAAGAAAAACACTAAATTAACTGCCTGTCTATATAACCTGCTTGCTTCAAATATGCTTATTTGTTTATAAATATGAATATGATTTTAAAATATAAAGAAATATATGCTTGTGACAGTCCTCTGGAGTCCTTTATCAAACCTTAGCTATTGTCAATACTCTCTAAGGAAAATGAATGTAATTTAGGGATAGAAATTATATTTTATAAAGGAAAAATTAAATAAATGGTTGAGATCCATTGCTCTGCTCCTCCATTTGATTTAATCCCTTCTGGATTTCTTGAGATATTGCCACTCTCTCTAGAACAAGCTTTTACAATAGTTCCCATTACCAGCTTTTTTTTTTTTTTTTTTGATGGCCAAAGCCATTGTATTATCATTTCATTTTCTGAGAATAGTCGTGTAACTCAGATAGACCCCTTCCCTTCCCTTCCCTTCCCTTCCCTTCCCTTCCCTTCCCTTCCCTTCCCTTCCCTTCCCTTCCCTTCCCTTCCCTTCCCTTCCCTTCCCTTCCCTTCCCTTCCCTTCCCTTCCCTTCCCTTCCCTTCCCTTCCCTTCCCTTCCCTTCCCTTCCCTTCCCTTCCCTTCCCTTCCCTTCCCTTCCCTTCCCTTCCCTTCCCTTCCCTTCCCTTCCCTTCCCTTCCCTTCCCTTCCCTTCCCTTCCCTTCCCTTCCCTTCCCTTCCCTTCCCTTCCCTTCCCTTCCCTTCCCTTCCCTTCCCTTCCCTTCCCTTCCCTTCCCTTTCCTTTTCTCTTCCCTTTCCTTTTCTCTTCCCTTTCCCCTCTCCCCTCTCTTCTATCCCCTCCTCTTTCTTTCCCTCTTCCCTTTTCTCTTATTTACCTTCTTTTCCTTTTCAATTCTTTCCCCATTTTCCTTTTCCTTTCTTTTATTTTTCATTACTGTATTATTATAAAATTGCCATCTTACTAAGCCACAATTCATCTTTCCCATTTTTGCTCACTTACACAGATGCAGTGTGTGAAACAGTGTTATTTTGATTTGGTCACAGTTCATATCTGTGAGACACAGGTGTGATCAGCTGCAGCACTGTGAGACAATGATGAATGGGCCCTTTAGAGCTTAGCTTTACATTTCAAGAAACAGCAAAAGAGATTAAAGGAGAGAGAAACTAAATATGTGCCAGTGCTTGTCCCTCAAAAAGCAAGAACACTAAATCTATGTACAGACACTTGCTTCAGCAACCACAAAAAGGGAATTCTAGGGAATTGTATTTTAACAAGGTAATAAGTGAATTTGAGATTTAAGATGGGGGAACAGATGGTTTATGCTCTAAAACATATCACAGGTGTCTCAGTAATCTTTTTTTTTTACTATTTACATATGTGTTCAAGGGCTTGATTTCCTCTTCAGTGAAGAACAATTTTCCCTAAAGAGTTATGAATAAACAGAATAGGTTCCTAAAGGACAAGTAACTGGAAGTCGGTTGCAATGTGGTATGTCAATCCCACTTATGCAGACATCTCCTGTGTTGGTTTATTGTCCAGAGGTTTCCATCCCTAAGCTCTGGTCCAATTCTTATTGATTCACTTCCTACTTATACATGTTTTTTCATAAAAGTAGGTTATACAGAAAATCTGGATCTCCCCTCCCCAGACTAAATATCAAAGAGAACAGAAGGACATTTAATATGAAAAGATTATTCCTTAAGTATACAAATCACAATGGACAAATTGTTTGCTGTGTTGTAATCCAAAATTTCAATCAAGAATCATTCTTCATACAATATCGTTAAGGGTGGTTTTAGAAAAGGATTTTTTAAATACTAAATAGAGAATCAATCAAACATTTTATTGCAAAATGCCATCTTAAGTAGAGCTTTTTCTAAAATGCTATATATTTTATATAGTTTTTAGTTTTCTGTTTTCTCCTATGTGCTAGAGACATTATTTAAATATCATAATGCTAAACAGAAAAATACCTTAACTTTGAAGCTCCAACTGGAAGTAAAATTGTATTTGTAAATGCTTCACTGAACAAAATTTTTCAAATATAATTCAAGTATAGTAATCACATTTAAAATACAATTTTTCATAGTTATGTCCCATCTGCTCAATACTGATAAGGAGTTAAAAAAAACAAGCTATAAAAATCAATGCCACTAAATGCTTATTAATTATAAAAGAACTTGCTTAGCTTACTAAGCACATTTAATAACAGGAATGTATATTCCCAGGTATAGATACAAATTTTATGCAATTCATTTAAAGCACAGTTAGACTGAACAGAGTTTATAAGCATCATACTCATTTCATTTAATCTGATTCTACACTGAGTGGATCATTCCAGTGCTGGTAGAGCACACAATTTCTGCCTGGGTTAAAAAAAAGTCACTGCATGTTAAAGGTCAGTGAGGCATAGTGGATAAAGTTGCATACAATATAACTTAGCCATTTTTGCAATATTATCAGTAAATTTAAGACTTATGGCTAATTTTATCATCTGTTATATTTAAGTTCAGTAGCATCCTGAGCTGATTTAACCAGTTGGTAATACATGAGGCATTCAGGGCAACTCACCTGGTACAAGAATGTTTCAAGGTTTTTCTCAGATAGACCCTCACAAAAAACACTGGAGAGAGATAAAAAATTAATGATATTTTTTCGACATCATTACACATGGCTGCAGAAAAAAGTAGTCAAAAAACAAAGCTTAATATATTGAAACAGCAAGTTTCAATAGACAAGTAGAAGTAGCAGAGTAGGACTGACTTAATTAAAAGCTTTATGAGCGCCTTATTGGGAGGTGTGTGTTAAGTTTTTATTACTGTAAAGCTGGTTCTGGCAGAAGCAAGCACACTTGAGAATAAAAGCAGTCAGTACACAGACAATACAAAGTGATAGACCATAAATTAATTTGTACCTTCAGCAGAACAGACAGAGCATGACACCACAACCCCACACCCACAAAAAGCTTTGGATATGTCTGTACCACAAAGGAGTGCTTCTTTCTAGAGCAGATCTGTGAGAGGTACATCCATCTTCTTCCTCCTTTTCTTTTACTTTGCCATTTTCAAATGATCAAATGTGTGGGACATGTTTTGGCACACGGAGAACTGTCTTCAAACACAGAGGGCATAGGCTGTGTATCCTACTGATCTATGCAGCTTGAGACCAAGCAAAATTTTGTCAGTTCATCAATGAATAGAAAGGTTTCACTTTGTTCAAAACTATTCAAGTATTTTTTTCTGAACCTTTGAAAGTAAAAATTGTAAAATCCTGTCCAGAATGGTATTTCTTTATTCCATTTATAATGATTTTAAAGCTACACTGATTTAATTTAATTTAGACCATTTTTATTCAAAAACATAATCTTCAATAGTATATATTTTGTGAAGCATCTTCGATTACTTTGCTATTTTTATGGATTAAAGTGTTTTGCCACTCACATAAGAATGGATACCATTAGTTTTGTTTTAGAAAAATGCACTGTAGCCACTGTTTTTCACCAGCTAAACTACAGTAATTGAATTTAGAACCATTTAATGACCTTTTAATGACAATAAAAGCCTTTATGGAAGAAAGAAATTTGAAAAAAATCAAAACAATGTAGGCTTTGAAGCCACATTAAATCATTTATATCATACATCTATGAGACACCAGTGATCTACTGAGATTTGCTGACACATACTTCATGTCAACCCTTATTTAAAATTGTGAAGCTGCAGGACACTGGGATAATAGTGCCTGGCCAGATGAATGTATGGTTTTTCATTTAAGCATTTACGGGAAGTACCATAACATGATCAAATTTCCTTTATATCCAAATGAAAAATATCCTTGGTATTGGGTTTGCTTAAATATAATAATCCATCCTGGTTTGAGAATTGCAGCTATAACCTTTTATAAAGGATTAAGATTTTGCAATTTATGTCTAATCTAAACTCCAAGTGACTTTCAAATTCCCATTTTTTGACTCCTAAAGCTTTTTTCTTAGGAGTTCACATACTCCCCAAATTCAAAGGTTTTGTTTCTTTCACAGATGTTTCTGAAAATGCCCTTGCAATGGTTACAGAGTGGTAGTGAGTCTCAAAAACTCTGTGAAATGAAAATAGAATACAGGTTATGTAGCAGAAGGGAAAAAAGGAAGATCAGAGCTCACAAGTATAATTTTTGCTATGTAAGTTTGTATTAGATATCACAAATGTACTGTCATGTTCTCAGTAATGTGTGCTTCATTTCTGATTACTTTGATCTTAAAAAGTTTTGTAACTACTACTTCCTTTTCTGCAACAAAAAATCCTTAGACTCCTTACTTCGGTCAACAAAGCAAGAACTGTGGTGCTTTAGCCATGATGAATTCAACTGTAGAGACTGAAATCACATAAGAGAAAAAGAAATTATATGTCTCATTGTTATTACATTTGAAGATGTTTGAGTTTGGTAATCCACAAGCAAACGGTAATTCAACTGGAATTGCAGGAAAAGAGAAGACAAATGCAAAATGAGGACCTGGTGCCTCAGGTAAACCAAGATGGGAAGTTTTTTATGTATTTTATATTCTATTCGTTGCAAGTCTATCAATACATTGATGCATTCATCTTCTGGTGAAGTCACATTGCTCTTTCTTCAAACTCAATTTTGAACACACAAGACTTTTACTGAGTGAAAGGTAAGCAGAGCAGACGGTGATTCACCTTCTAGTTGAAGAGCAGACTACTAAAGCCACAGAGAAAAGCCCTACTAGCATGAGATATTTAGGTTCTGGGGTAAAGTGCTCTTTCAAGAACCAATTTGATCTTCACAACTTAAACAGAAGTTTCAAAATTAAAATTCCCTTTTGTGATCCCAAACCTAACTTATTACTTCTTGATTAGAAGACAAACAGAAAATAGATATTGTTTTAGAGATTTTTTTATGTTAAATCAGATTTAGTCATTTAGTCTGTTCATTATTTCAGCCAAATGCTTAATTAAAACTTAACATCCAAAAAAAAATTTTGCAGGTCCTCCCAAGACCTTCTTACAGGCTGTGTCTGCTCTGATGAGTGTTGAGTTGGAGGGGATGATCACTCTGAAGCTGCTGGCAGTGCCTCTGTCCATACAGCATGGAGAACCACTGGCCTGTTTCCCTGGAGGGGCTCCCCATGGGCTCATGCTCAGCTCACGCTCTGCCTGGCCTGCCAGGCCCTTCCAGCTGAGCTGCCTCCAGCCAGGCAGTGCCCAGCCTGCACTGCCCCACGGGCTCTGCTGTCCTGCCTGCAGGGCTTGGCCTTTCTCCTCATCCATTCTCATCAAACCCTTGCCAGTCCAATCCTCCAGCCTGTGTGGGTCCATCTGGCTGGAAGCCCTGCCCTCAAGTCCTCAAGGCTCTTCTCAATTTGGTGTCATCTGCAGACTTGATGTCTACAACCCTTATTCTGAAGCACAGCCTTGACCATCTTGTGAGACTCCATTTACCACTTACCAAGCCCAGTCTAAGCCAAGGCCTGTGATGTGGCAGGGGAGTTGCTCCAGTCTTACAGGTTCTTATTTTTCTTGGTTTTCCCTGTAACTGCATCAACAACAGGGACACAGCATGATTGATTTGGGATTCATGTGCATATGGTGTCACTAGAAATAGTGACAAGAAAAGGAGCAATAGCGTCAATCAAAAAATGATAGATTTAGACTAGATATAAGAATTTTTTATTATGAGGATGGAACAGGAACAGGCCGCCCAGAGAGGTTGTAGGTGCCTCAGGTTTTGATGGTGATGGTTGTATTGATACCGTGTGGCTATGGGAGTAATCTCAGTCTTCAAGTTCTTAATGTGAACTGGGAAGGAGCAAATAAAGCCAAATGAGATAAGGTTTGGGAAGAAAAAGGTCAAAAGTGGGAAAATAGGGCAGCAGTGTGTTTCTCCAAAATTATACATTTTTTCCTGATGGTTTGCTATATGCAATTAAAATGCTCTGCATCTCTTAGCAAACATTCCTGTTTCAATGGTTGTGACATATGCTCTGTCACAACCATGACATGGCTGTTATATGAGTGTAAGTATTAAAGCATTTTTGTCTTCATATCTTCTTAGCAACCACCTTTATGATTATGCTTTTTTTTTTTTTTCTTGATCTTAAATTGTAAATTCTAAAGATTATTGGTCATGGTTCATACAGGTATCTACTTTTTTTTTTGCATTTCTAAAAGTATTACTCTTAAAATATCTTTATAGTTTCTGTAATGATGGCTTTCAGATTGAGTTCTCTTATCATGCATGACACAGGCTTTATGGAATCAGCAATATTTTCTTTTGAAAGGAAAATTGATATATGGTCTGGTGTGACTTAAACTGATATTCCTGAAGACTCCCTTGCTCCTTGATCATTGTCCTTCTTCCCATTTTGTTTTTATTATTTAATAAAAGAATGCTTACAATAGCAAAATAAAATATTTTAAAATTCAAAAATTACAGCTTCATGTGATTTTTTTTGCTAAATTTTGTTGGTTTTCTATTAACACTGAAATTTAAAATATTATTTAAAGTCTCCAATTTCCTGTTTTTCTTGTCATATTTACTGAAGATTTTGACTCTGCTAAATTCTTTTCAACATGCTTCTTTTCTTAGTGAGGAAAGAGGTCTGGACAGATGCCTATGCAGAATACAGCATAATCCTTGAATATTTGGAGCAGTTGTCAGAATTTTGGTTTATTTCTGGCTTCATGGCTGTGAGAAAGGGTTGGGAAATTAACTGTGTGGGGAAAATGCATTGATGTTGCCTAAGACTTTGGAACTTAGTAAGTTGAATGTTAAAACATATAGTCTATTTTTTTTAGCTACAGCTATTTCCTATGAACTGGTTAAAGGCTTTTCCTGCAATTACATAAATTATGAATTAATGAATATAATAGTATACTCCTGTTTAAAAAAGTAGGATTTAAAAAATCTTACCTACAACACTACTGGATGTTTCAGTGATAAAAATATGTTCCACATGAACAATTTATATCTTGTTTTCCACACTTCTGTCATGATTAGATAAAAAAATAGGAAAATAGGATTACAGTATTTATACATATTGAGAAATTAGGGAGAAAGCACGAAAATCTAGATTAAGTTTTTTAAAAGTCAGAGAAATATATAAACTCAGAAAAATTTTCTTCTCCCTTTCCTTTAAAGAACAATTGCCTCATTTAGGAATAATTGGTATTCAGTAGGGAAATGCACATGTTCTGAAACCTAGTAATTTCCAATTGCCAAGATACCTAATGAGTTATCTTAACAAGATTACCAAACATATAAAAGGAACTAATTGCATTGCATTTAATTCTGAAATCACAACTAGATGCAAAATAGGTTTTGCAGCTGGCATTTTGCTGGCAATGCAAGATGAAAATGAGGAGGTAACTAGAGATCAAGGGATCATCCTGCTCAGTTTTTAGGAAGAGTCACTCCTTCCTCCTCAAATAACACCAAAATTATACACTATTATTTCTTGAAGAGAGAAACATTTGAACAGTGTGTGATATGACAAAGGATTAGTCAAACACATCAATTATCAAAAAATGCATTTAATTAACTGTTTTTCATTTATTTATTCACATTGTGATCTGCTGTTCAAATAGCAATGGACAGGTAGTGTTTCATAAAATAATTTGAGTGTTATATTTTTCATTAAAATTTCTACTGCTGGTTTACTGTACTATTTGCATATTCAGAGATACAAACTCTATTAATTACTGATTAAAATAAGAATTCCATTATTTTTAAAAATATGAATACAAGATATTGCTATTCTCCAAAACAGATAAGACAGTTTATTATCCTTACCTGTGCTATCACATGACTTCTAGAATTATATTGATTTTGTATTTTCAGACCACACTACATCTAGAGATCCACACATCCACTCTGATATCGAAGGATGGATTGTTTTTCTTTTCTTATCAGTGTACTATAGTAATTATTATAAATTTTCTTATGTTGAATGCATTACATGTTTTTTTTTTAAATAAAACAAAAGAAATAGAATTTTTTTCTTTTAAAATATTTTTAAATTCCAATTATGACTTTGGTGTTATAAGATTTGGTTTAAAATCCTCAGAAATATCTGTGTGGTCTGGTTAGTTTAAAATCTTCCTGAAAAGTTATTTGCTTAAAATTATTTTCATTTTGGACAAAATACCTGTGATAAAACATTGTCATAATTTTTAACTGGTTGTATTTTCTTGTTATTTAGTCTTCATTTGAAGCTTACCATTTTTTAAATTCTAGATGTTTATAAAGGACTATTTTAATTGACAGCAGCTGTTAAGAGGCTCATGCAACAAAAAGACAGAAATTCAAGACTGAGGAATAAGAGGAAATGTGGTGAAATCCCCTTTCTTTCACTTTTTAAACTGGTCTCGAGATTGAGGCTGGCATGAGGTCCATGTGAGGGTTCTTCATAATTTTGGTCTGTACAATTTTAAATATTCATCACAGATGTTTACCAGTGTTGCCACTTTCTTCCATAATGTGTGAAACAACTATATTCTTCTTCAAAAACACTAGTTGTTCAAGATCATTTCCAAGAGATTAAGTACATTATTTGGAGACACTTAGATCTGTCTTGGACAATATTCCACTGTTTATTTGTGGTTTTTTATTATCTGCCTGAATCACAAAGCATTCCTTGTTTCTTATTATTTAACTTATAACTGCAAAATTAGAGAAAAATAATCACACTTGGTTGTTGCATTTTCTACTGAAAAAAACTATCA
Organism: Taeniopygia guttata; assembly: GCF_048771995.1. Taxonomy (NCBI): domain Eukaryota; kingdom Metazoa; phylum Chordata; class Aves; order Passeriformes; family Estrildidae; genus Taeniopygia; species Taeniopygia guttata. Next base: position 26,761,893 of record NC_133026.1, on the reverse strand, counting down.
AACAAGCCCAGTAGGAAACAGGTTCTAAGGAAAACAAGTGATGTGCTTTACCTTCACAGACCAGTGAAAGTTCAAGTAGAGATAAGAAAAGGTCCTTGAATCCTTCAGGATCTTGAGATATGTAGAAGAAACAAGCCATTCACAAAATATCTGACCCCAAAATAGTCAGAATTCAAAGAGTAGTAGACAAAAGCATCATATAGGTTTGGCTCATTTTTTTGTTTCCCCAGACACATGCTTACTGCTTCTTATGGTTAAATAAAGGGTATTGGGATAGCCTGACCTTGACCTCACTCAGCACAGCCCTTCTGTTTTCCAGTGGTGCCAGTGAAGTCTTTGAGGTCCATGAACATTTTCACCAGTTTTATGTACATGTCCGGTCTTTGAAATCATTCAGGGCATGATCACTGCAGTCACAGGAAATCTAACTCAGCCCTTTAACTCACAAATGAGATTTCTGCTATTCAGCCAGCTCTAAGTGCATCTATTGTTAAGGGCATCTATCAATTTCACTTTCAATTTCTCTTCCAAATAAGTACCAGCAAAAAATACTGTTGAAGAGGAATAACCAACAGCAGATTTTGACTTGATAATATCTTTCTTTATCTCATAGTCTCATTAAAAGATATTCCATATGAATGACCATAAATACTGTAGCTGTTGGGAACTGAGATGGGCAAATTGTGAAGTCTATGCATAATCCTTCTTCAAGCAAAGCAAAATGGATTTTTATACTTCTTGACAAGATGTAAGCCATATTTTCAGTAAATACACAAGACATTTCTTCATCTAAAAATTGCAAACCAAAAATGAATCATGCTTGTAAAATTTTACTATCATATTATTTCTCTGCACATCTGTTTGAGACTCTGCCACGATTGACTGAAAGGCTTGAGTAAAAATAGGAAAACAGACACAGCTGCAAGTTAGAGGAAAGCAAAAAAAAGCAACAAACAGTAGAAGACAAATGACGTAATGTATAAACTGTTGCTTCCCCCTCTATCTTCTCTTTACATTAACTCTTGTATTGAATTTTTCTATCTCAGCAATATTTCCCCTATTTACTTGTCATTGTGATTCCTTCTGTCTCTGTTGGACTGGCTTATTTTTGCACATGACAAATGGGGAATGTTTCAGGGGACCTGAACTGAACAAAATTTCCTTTACCTTGAAAGAGTTTTTTAAGACAGGACATTTCTTTCCTGATCCTTTTGAGGTAGTTAGAAGAGCTACTCTGTTCTCTTTTCCTTATGTTGCCATTTATACCTCTGCTTTCTTAAATGTGGCTTGCCCATTTTAGGCAATGCTAGTGATCATGCCTAGACATTGTCTTAGCAATGCAGTAACACGCCAAAGGAGAGGCAAAGAAATAGCCCTTATGTTACTTATGTTCATGCATTTGAGGGATCTTTCAGAACAATAATAATCTTGGCAGAGGAAGGCACACAAATACATCCATTCACACGATACCCAGGGGCCTCTCAGGGACACTGTTATGCAGAATTAGAACAGAAGAGGCAAAAAAAAAAAAAAAAGCATTTTTAAAATCTTGGATTGAGAGTTTTTTCATTGGTCACCTTATCTTCAAACTCATCTTTGTTGATTCCAAGGAAGCATAATCTGATCCCTATTCCAGAGTGGTGAAGCAGCCCCGTGCACTCTGTTACCTCTAAAGTGTCTGAGTGCCTGACAGGCAAGTGAGGCTGTAAGGCTGCACTGTGTAACTAACAATGCCAAAACTGTTGATCACAATTTAATTCTTATGAGCTGATAACTACATTTTATGATTATAGAAATTGAAGAGAAACTGGAATATATGCTGGAACACCATTGTAATCAAAACTTATCTCCAAGCAACATTGCCTTAAAATACATTGGCACTATCTCTTTCAATCACAACAAATCTTTGACTTATTATTTAATTTTGTTATTATGTGATTTTCTCAAAGGTGTTGGTCTTAGCTATTACAGAACCCCAATAAAACACTGTCTTAAAACTTAAAGTCTTAAAAGTTAAAACAATGTCTTAAAAATACTAATTTCTGGAAGACAAAAAAACATTTGACTTTTCAGACAGTGTCCAACACATAGAAGACCACTAGCAAAACCCCTGAGCATAATAAAATGACATCTACTCCTACGGTTAAAATGCAGGATAAATGTGGTAACCTATACTCCTACAAATTCCTAGGCTAAACCTAGGAAAACAACCAATAAAAACTATTGTAACCCGCTGAGTTGTCATGAGTATATATATATAGTAGTGAGAGCTCTCACTAGCTATAACACTGGAAAAAAAAACCACCTCTTTTCTGAACAGGGAAAGAAATTAAATGCAAACATGTTTAATGTAAGCATAGAGCCACTGCATACTTCTTGTATTAGCACTCTCCCAGTGTACATTGTCAGATGGTTAGTAAGAGGATGGTGAGAAAATGAGAGGAACAAAGCAAAGCGTATTTCCTTTTTCTCTTTTCAGACTGGATAGAAAGAATACGTATATGATATGCATATGGTGTTATTTAGTAATTTATAAGCTAAAAGGTGGTAAAAGATATGGACAAATAAAAAAATCTGTTTTCTTGCACATGAAGGTTCTAGTCACTGTCTTATCTTTCTGTGGGTAAAAGTGCAATGATATCTTGTTAACTGTTTCTGGAAATCCCTTTTAACTGTAATTAGTATGAATGTTAATGAATTGAGGTTTTTCAGATAAATATGAACATTTTTTAAATGTTCCTGGGTATTACACAAATTCTTTAGTTCTAACATCATTTCCCAGTATCTGTTTCTACTTTGAGTAAAAATTCCGTTAATTTACCAATTCATGTTGCAGTCTAGATAGTGAAGTTATATGATTAGAACTTGGTTGAATGTTACAATAATTAATTTGTGAACACTTTTTGAATAAAATCACAAGTTCGTCTTAGAGCAGATAAGTCTTGGGGCACCCCAAATTATTTCTTTTCCCTCTAAGAAGGTGTTGAAATTAAAACATTCATTCTGAAAGCTTGGCTAGAAAACCAAGAGTGACTTCTAGTCTCTAGTCTGCTAACCTGTACTGAACTATAAGTTCTGTATTTCAAGACTGCAACTAAATATGTTTTGGAAATCATCTCTAAAAGAAAAAAAAAAAGATGTTTTAAAAACCAAATATTTATTACTATATTATATTATATTATATTATATTATATTATATTATATTATTTATTACTTTATTATATTTATTTATTAATATTATTATTTTAGAATAAAATAACTTACTGCTCAGGATATGGTCTTTTAATATGGCTATTTTTGCTGCTATACCAGCAACATTTATGTACATATACATGAATGGATACAATCATGTTCTGGCATGCTGTGAGTGAACAAATGTATACCATGTGATTCCTAGCAAAAAGACTAATACATCATAGAGGTATAGGTTTACATCTGAGCACGGGTTCATAATATTCATGTAACCTCTGAGGAAATTTTATTTCCTTCAGAAGTTTGCCTTGTTTTGCCGTAACCTCTACAGTTTACTGCGGTAAGTTATTAATGTCTCTACCTGGGTTTGCATCAGTGTGCAAATTAAACCTGACTCTGTCCTAAAGTTGCTGTAAATCTGCTTATGAACTGCAGCACTTTTTCCTGAGAACGGTGGCAGGAGCCCTTTTGGTGGAGAGGATTCCAGATTAGGGTCAATGTGCAGCAATTGTGAAATGAAAGTACACATATAGCAAAGTTCCACCATGAAAAAGCAAGACAAAACCTAATTATGCTCTTTGTCCTGAATAGGAAAGGTAAATGTATAGTTTGCTTTATATTCAAAGTGTGGGACCAAACCATAGATCACACAGTCATCTAACAAAGTGATATAAAAACCTGACACCTGCTGCAGTGTTTTATGCCATTAGAAATGGTAATTAGTAATAAAGTCTTTGTCTATTCTTTGTAAAAACATCTGGCTGAACATCCATTGTACTATATAATGTAAATTATGTTTAGAAGCATACGGCACCTGTAATGCTTACAAGGACAAAGTGATTTCTCAAGACTTTTTGACATGTTTAGATATAAGTTCTGAAGCCTTGTAGTTGAGTTTGTATTTATCTCTGGTTGTAAAGCAAGCTGATCTGGTTACAAATATACACATGAGTTACAAGACACTGGGACAAATTAAAAATATGTGTGCTCACCTTCTGAATTTCTCATACATTTGAAATATGATGTTATTGTTCTTAAAGTTTAATATTTGTAAAATATTTATGTATAGATATTAATATATCTTTATGTATATATATCACTATATATGAATCTATAAATATATTCTATGTCCATATGTATCTACATAGGATATATGCATATATATTTCTATATATATATCTACATACATAGACATATATGTGAAATATATGTTGACTATAACTGGGTTTTGGTTTCAATGGGCGTGATGCCAAGGTTAAATCCCTCTGTTAAGTTTTAAAGTAATGTACAGGATAATTTAATTATTCCAAGAGATACAAAACAAAAACTTATTTGGTGTGATTAATTTTTGTCACCATTTTAGTAGAAGCCACAGACTCATTCTAATATTCTTCTAGGGTTTATCCAGAAGCAGTTATTTTGCTATTGTTTTTGTTAAGTGAATAATATTCTCCTTAAGAACTGAACTGGAAGGAGATTATTTGGTGGAGTGCAAAGGCACGAGAAAAATAAGAAACCCAAACCAGACATTTTTGTGTGTCTTTGTGGATGCCATAAGTAATATTCAGGATCTGAATTTTAACTTGCAAGCTGGTGATAACTGGAGTTTGAATTTGCATCAGGAAATTACATCCAAGTCATGTACACAGAACTGTTTTCTCTCATTTATGTCAAATACAGGTGCAGTGTATCAGTGCTGCATTTTTGCTGTACAGTTATTTGAAGGAGAGAGGTCTGTGGAAGGAGTGAAGAAGTGCTCTTGTGTATAAGCAAAGCTGTTTCACCACCTGATAGCACTTCTCCTCTAAGTCTTGACAGCTTCATACCATTACCTCCAATATTATTCATAGAGTAATGACCAAGTAATCTATCTATCATGAATTATGTCAAATGAGTCTTCTCAGAGATTCTAGTAGTAGCATTGGATTTGCCATATGAAAATATTTCCCTTTCATTTCTTTTCATTGAGTGATTCATACAGATTAGACACTTTTGAGAAGTTTCCCTGATACTTTTGGAAAATAAATGAAAAAAAACCCAAAAAAACCCCCAAAAAACAAAACAAAAAAAACCCAACAACAACAACAACAACAAAAAAACCACCAACCAAAAAAAAACCCCCAAAACCAAAACTCAGAACAATATTCCTATCACATTTTGCTTGTCTGGTTTCTTTTCTTTTGAAAATTCTGACAATTGGTGTTCATCAGCACTTTCAGGGAAAAAAAAAAACATTTCTGTAGTAAATTACACTGGAGAATAATTTGCACAAAGTATAAATCTAAAAAGGAAAAGGTCATGCTCATCCTTTTCTTCAGTCAGAAGACCTTCAAAAATAAACCAGAATTCCAATATCATAACAATAATAATATTCCCTCTTGATTTTAGGGACTATTTTACTTTGAGGACACCTTGTCACACAAGCATAGCTATCAAGTTCAGATGTCAAGAGATGTTGTATTCAGAAAAGAAAAGCTCTTTTAGATTTAAGAAATTTTCAATTAAGTTAATTCCACTTCACAGCAAGATACTTTTGACCTTTGTTGCATAAGAGTTGTAAATCTCCAAGTGTTAGTGCTTACAGAAAACAATACAAAAGTTACAGAACACTCATTAATGGACTTCTGTACAGATTAAAGGGATCATTACTGTGCACTCTGCCAAAAGTAAGATGAAGGGAAGGGTGCTGTTGATCATCACATTGTTTAATATCATCACTGTTGCATTAGATGGGTGAAAGCAGTATACTCTAGCTTGATCTTTTTGGCAGATACATGAGAAAAAGTTTCTTCATATAACCAATATGAATGAGTTATTTGGGAATCCTTGAAGAAAATCTAAGTAGAAAAGGATAAAATAATGCTTCTTCTGGCATCCATTTGGCACAATGTGTTGCTTGCTGCTATGACACAGAAACTGAATTTCCATACAATACAAGCTTTTTAACTGGTGCTATTTAACTGACTTCAAGCAGATGTGTAGAGAGATCTTTGAGACTGGGCACTCATATGTGACTTCAGAAATAATATGTGATTTCTCAGAAATGTACACTGTTAGACTGTCTAGAGTTTGTAGGAAAAGTTCTGTTTTCTGAAATGGAAGTGCTCTTTTTTGATACAGCAAATTTCTGAAGTGATATTGTTTGAGAGGCAAGCTATCTTTTGAAGAGAACCAGAAGCATCTTCAGCTCAATTATCTTAAATGCCAGAAAGAATAAATGGTTTTTTTTATTCTTGTACAGGATTCCTCTTTTCGCAGTAAAGCCATCTAGAGGCTTCCCCTGCAGCTCTGAGATGCCTGAGGAAATCTTAAGATTTTGCGTTTTCTGACATCCCAAAACTGAGACAAATAATTTAATTTTTTCTTGCTTTTTGTTTATCGTTTTATTATTAGTTTTGTCTCCTCAAAATTCCAGTAGGCAAAAAATTCTTCTAGATGAATCAAAATGAGTCCTTTCTCCCTTTCATTAAAGAAGCTCTGGACAAGTGTTCTCTAACTGCTGAAGACTGACCAACTCTAGCAGATCTACTTCTTTTCTGTTAATTTTCCAATTTTCTTCTAGAAATGCTTTGCAAACTAGAGAGCCTTCCACATTTTGAAAATTTATGTGTAAAAGTCTGGAAAAGCAGAAACCCAAAGTAAGGCAGAAATCCCCAAAGAGGAATATTCTAATTTCTAGTTATCAAATAGAATTATTTGCCCAAATTAAATAACAAAGTGTATTTTTCTAACTTATTTTCCTTGATCACGGAATGCACAATTTTCGTGGTTTAAAATTTCACTTTTCAGTTTTTCTTTCCATTTAGCTGTATTGTCCTTTCATAGCTGATCAATTTTGCTCTACTAATTCATATGCCACTGAAATCAATGGAGCACTTCTGTATCTAGAGAATTTAGGCCTATTAAAAAATTTTGAATTATACCTTTCTCAGTAGAGTTGCAGAGAACTTATATCATTAGTCCATACATTCAGCATTAGTATTGCACCCTTAAAAGACACATTATTTGATTAAGTTTGATTTGTGGTTTCACTCAAACAATATGATATTCTACCGGTCTCTGTAATAATCTTCTGAATTATTGGAAAGCTTACAGTTGATCCTTGTTTTCATATATATGTACATTTCTTCTCTTTCATTTTCATAGAGTATGTCTGAAAATATAATACCATCAAGGTTGCCCCTAAGAATTGAAAGTAGGACCAAAACAGCAAAAGAAGTGAAGTTTTAGAACTAAATATCTTTCAGATTACAGGTCTATCTATTTGCCTTCAGTTCCATTCAAATCAATAACGTTCTTTGGTTTATAAATATCCACAGTGGTTACTTTAAAAATTCATCAACTTAAATTTTAGATAGTGGCAATTTTCAAACAGTAAGTTAGAAGACTTCTTGGAAATCAGGTAGCCTTTTCAGTGATTTCTGTACTCCTACCACTAATGCTCTAAGCTCAATTAGAGTCGCTTGTTTGGAGAGACCAGCTTTCATTTTGCATGTTAAAAAAGTATGTCAGCATAATAAAGTCGAAGGCGCTGGAACTGATGTCAGTGACCTGAAGACAGGGTTTTGGACTCTAGTAGTTCTGACAGATAATGGCTCACTCTCAGGCAAACAGCAGATAAAATGCTGCTGTTCTCCTGACTAGTGTCTTTCAAGTAATTCTGGCTCTAGATTTCTTCTAATCATATTCTGGTTACACCTCTGCATCAGGTTGTAGGTGGGTTGAAAGTATCCCAACTCTTCTGTCAGTGGTGTCACCAAAAGGGGTGGGTTTTTTATTTCTTTTTCTTCCTCTATTTTAATCCTGTTTAGTTCTTTCATCCCTAAGTAATGTCAAAATGTTGATGTTCTGCATTAAAAAATCCCAAACTTCTAAATTGTTCTGTGATTTCCTCAAGACAAAATAGTTTCTTTCCTACTGGTTGAACCACCACACCTATTAACAGTGTCAAGAAGCCCAGACTACTACAAATTGCACTGTGCCTGGTGAGTCATGCAAACTAATTCTTTGAAACACATATCTTTGTTGTATTCTCTTATAAAATGAAGAATTATAAAACACATTGGCACATGGAACCGCCAGCCTCAGTTCACATTTCCAGCAGATCGTATAATTAAAATAACCAGCAAAAAATATGTCTGTAGAGCAATATTTGCTTAGTTGAAACAGTTAATACAAAAAGGTCCCATAGTGATGAAAATAATATTATAGTATTTCATACTTCAGGTTTTACTGAACGAGCATTTCCTTCTTTGTCCAAAAATTGCTGTGTACCAAATTGCTTCTTTGTAAAAGAGGTTCTACTGTATGTAGCAACAACTTTTCAGGCAGCTCTGTCCTCAGGGACAGGGCTGTTTCTTCCCTTTTTTCAGAAGGTGTTACTGTTCTGTATTAGTATAGTAATATAAATGATTCATAAGAATTTTTCAGTGTTAGTACAGAAAAAATGCACTTGTTTCTTCAGACACTTTTTGCACAAATACGTTTTGCCATGAACTCAAAATATTTGAAGATTAAAAGCTAAAAACTTTGCTCCTGAATTTTTTTCATGGTGTTATTATTTGGTGTTACCTTTGGGTCAATGGAAGCTGTGCAATGTGCATTGTTTAAAACTAAAATACTGCACTTTCTGGTTAAACTTTTTGTTCATTGTTGATAGGATAAAGAAACAGTAGGGAAGAAGAGTAATAAATACTATAGAGTATTATATATCTGCCATTCTCCACACCTCTTGATGTTACCTGTTGGTTACAGACAGATGTGAGGCCCATCATTCTTGCTGTCTTGAAAAGTACCTTAAGGTGATTGTGTTTATGATCAGATGGAAGACTTGCTCTGCTTCTCTGCCTAAAAGTCATTGGTCAAAAGGAATTGTCAGGTTCATTACCTGTGCAAGGCTTAGCGACTGGGTATGCTTAGTTCTGCAGTAACAGGGCATAGCAAGTCATCCATTTCATTTCAGTATGGGCAGGATGAAACCCTCACTACAGCTCATCACCTCCCTCTGGGTTTCTCGCCACACATAAGACGGTGGCTGACGTACCCTGTTTATGTTTGCCTGACCTGAAGCTGTCCTTACCTGTACCCACGTAAGACACAGCTGCTGCCACAGAAATTAAGCTATAGTAAAACAGCATGGGGAAAGTTATCTGTGAGGGCTCTGAAGTTGAGGAAGAAGAATTAGAAGAGTAGAGCACTTTGCTCACTCCTCACCACTCCTATGTGTTTAGACCTCCACGTGATTTATCTGACTTTTATTCTTAATTGATGAGAAATGGGAAGCATTAAATTTTAATCAAGATTTTTTAAAATATTGAGTGATGTAAATGTCATGTAACTTTGCATTTCATTGCCAGACATAATGTTAGGAAAAAATTCAGCACTGCTTATATCAAAAATTCATTTAGCCAATATGAGCTCACCTTTTGCTTAGACTCACATTTACTTTTACTCACACTAAAAGCAGCATATCTGTGTGCACATAGCAGAAAGGGAAATAACTCTCCTTTTCTTCCTTTTCCCCAGCATATTGTTGTGTGCAATACAGTGTGTTACAGGCTTATCTTAATCAGTTACCCTGCCAGTTAGCACTGTGACCTTTACAAGATTCCCTTGGCTTTCTGTGAAAGGCAGATGTCAGTATCATGGGTTAACTAAGCTGCATGATGTTTCTTTGGAAAACAGCCAAACCATATAAAGTTTTCTTCAGAGATAATGTATCTGTTACTTAAGATCTCATAATTTTACTTGTCAAAGCCCACAGTATATGTCAATAACGTTTAGGTTACCTTACGTGCTGAAGACCTTTCTGACTTGGGATTTATTAGAAAGTAAAAAATAAAATCTACCTCTATGCTGTTCAGCTTTATATAAAAGTAAAAAATTACTTCTACTATAGGAAAAAAATTATTATGGGAATCAAAACCATGCTCATTTCTAATAAAACACTACCATCCTCTTTCTACCCCAAATTTAATTTTGCAAGTATTTTAAGTATAGGGGTGTACTTAATATGAAACTGTGAAACATATGCCTAAATAAAATTATTTAAATATAATTAAATAATAATAAAATGATTCATTTTGATTACTGTTTTACTACAGTCCTGTAATACATATTTTGGTGTTTTCAGTAATATAACCTGAACTATCAGTGTCTATATTAATTTGGGAATATAATTTTCTGCATTGTGTGACATGGTAGAAAGTTATCGTAAAAGATCTATTTCACTGTTACAGAAAGGTTTTGAATTTCCAGTTATAATACACTGAGATCTTATTCACTGAGTTTTCAGGAGTTGCTTGTTTTCCTCCAGGAGAAACCCAGTAGCTTTTAATTAAAACCATTAAAACCAATAGATTTTAATGACTAGTTAATAAAGTGTGTAATAATGTTACTTCTTAAATGTGTCTAAATCAGAAATCTTACATGTGGAACCACCCTCTTCCTAGTAAATCTAAAATCTGAAAGCTTTATGGAGCTTGTCAAAATAAAATTGAACACGGAGCATCTTGCAGCATTTCCAAATCGCATGGCTATTTTGAGTGGCTAGGGCAATGGTTTCCAGCATGTACAGTGCTTATGCTTATGCTGCAGGGCCCCTGGGCCTGTGGGAAGTCAGGATCTTTTGGATCTCTGTGCAAAAGTTCTGTAATGCAAGCTCTTATGTTCCCCCAAAATGAGGTCTTCACACTTCTGCCTGTGCAGTGGCATAGTCCAAAGGCACAGTTTGGTTTTATGAACAGCCAAATAACTTGCCAGCAATCACTACTCACACTCCAAACAAATAGATTCCTGTTATATCCTGTTGCAGGATCAAGCCAATTAGATTCTTATTTTTCTGACATAAAGTTAATGGTTCTCTGTTGCAACAATTTTGAACCATTGTTTCACTGGGAATGACTTAAGTACCAGGGCCTGCTTTCCAGTTTATTCTCAAGCACTTCAAGTCCTTGAGATTTCTGGTGTATGCAGCTGCTGTATGTGTGCTAGTTGGGAAATCTGGACAGAGCATCACCAGAACTTGGTGTATTTCTGTGGAGATGGCTGTGCACAAAGGTTAGAAAGCTGGATTGTGTTAGTTGCAAAGTGCAACCTTCAGGCTGCTCTATCAGCTTCCCAGACTTGAATGATTAGTCTTTCTCAGCATATTTTTCATAACTGCTCCTTCCTGCTAGAAGTGCATGTTTTAAAGGATATTCCATTTGTGTAGTATAAGATGTGGGCTGAAAAGAGGTCATACTCTTTCAAACTGCCACTTCTAACACTCAGAACTCTTTTGAGATAAAATAAAGATAGTTCTCAGTGTCATGTCTCAGTCTGGTATCCCTTTCACCAGGGAGCTCAGTGTAGAAACTGACTGTTTTGAATGTTCCTAAATGAGGACAAGCCCTGTAGTTTCTTTCCTATGTTCCTCCTTAGAATTTTCCCACTTGATGTTTAAAGAAGCTATTAGTAAGATTTTTATTTATTTATTATCATATTTTTAGTGTGGACTGCTCTGACTTCAAAAATGCTCTGTCATGTTATCTAGTAGCTAAACCAAACCATGACTATCCAATCTATGTATTGAGGATGGAGCACTTAAGGACTTAAATGTTCTGTTTTTCAAAGATAAAGCACCAAATAAAATTTGTCAATTCATCCTCTTGTGCATAGAGTTTTTTTTAATAGAAACATTTTCTGAAACCTAATTTGGATTGACATAGTGATAAGTGTTCTTCACTATTACTGATTATATATACTAAACTCACTATTTTAGGCAAGAAGATCAGTGTATCATTTGTGTATCATAGATAGCAAAGACAATCCATCACCAGAATGATTCAATACTCTTCAGGGTTTCAAATTCAACTACTTCACCCTTTGTGAATAGCTCTTCTGCATAACACTCTCTCAACTTCTTTAAACCTAAGTCACCATTTGTCTTCCAAGTATCCTGTCAGGTACATTGAAGGCCTTTCTTTGCATGCAGCATTACAGAAAAGTCATTTTATAGAGCTATAAATGGAACTTAAGGTAAATAACTTTAATGGCGTAACACAAAGAGACTTAAGATCTGAAACTCACAGCTGAAGTTTCAAAATAATCATAGAGATGTATTATGAAGGAAAGAAAATACAGCAACTGAAGGAATCTGTGTCAATATAATGTCTTTTGGTAGCTGAGCAATGACCCAAACAGTATTTTAAGCTTAGATTCTTTCTCATGCTTTTGGCTGGAGAAATTTTCTTTGTTATATTAAAGTCAGAGAAGGAAAAGGAAAAATCTTTTTAGTCATGTCAATAAATTTGGATCACATGAGACCTTGATGTGAATCTTTGCAGTGACTCATCTGCATACAATTTAATACAATTCTGTTTCAGGAAAGGACTCCAAGTGTTCCCTAGAATTTTCAGAATTCTTGATAATGAATCTCCTATTCACTTATGCTAAAATGCACCATGTTAAAATATCATGGAGACATTGATTAGAATGAAAATAAAGCAGCAAGGAGACCACTAAAATTGGCATATAATGGATGTGTTTATTTTCACATATTTAATGGTATTTCAGGTAAGGTTCCAGTACATTCCTCATATATAGCAAGGTAAATCCCAAATTCATCTGGTTAAAGTGAGTAAGATAATTTCTGAAGAGAATCAGGTACTCTCTACTGTCTTTGAATCCCTGGCAGTGAGGTCATATTTTGAGAGATGCTGTCTTGAGAAATTCACAAATTCCTGTTGATTTACTTCTGCATAGAAGCACTACATTATGAGGGAATATGAGAACTGCCAAGGGATAACTCTTGCCACTAAAGCACACATAGTCTACTTTCACATGTAGGTCATTCACAACAGATCTTGTCTCATATAATTGAACAGAACCATGCTGTTCAAAAATTGTATAGAGATCTGCTTCATTCATTGCTTGAGTTGTACCTGATTATATCTCACAGTATGAGTCTCATCAAAGAAACAGTTCCAGCAGTACATACAAAATCCAAGTTCCCTACCAAAATAAAATAAATATTATTCCAAATTATATTTTCTTTCATATGGAAACACATGCACACATTTTCAGTAGTATTTTGATGGACAATAATTCTATCTATGCAGGACAAGGTGAACAAAACACACACTTATAAACAAATTATGAAACAATTGTAGGAAAAGAACCTTTTATTGTTATTTGATATCCAGAAAAGGGGGAAATTAGGCAGGATTATATCGAAGGAAAATGTCAAAATTAGCCAAATAATTTTTTTAAATAGATAGTACTGATAGGTCTGCTATAAAGACATGGCAGATCAGTTAAATGAGGTAGGTCTATTTATGTCGTTAGGTTTATTAATTTATATTTGTGTCTCTTTGTGTTTATGCTTTTCAGAAGATTTTGTAATGGAACCCTGAAGAGAATGAAATAAAGAAAGATCTTTTTTTCTCTTGAATAGATCAGTTCCTCAATGTTCTAGATATAGGTGGAAAATCAATTATTATGTTGTTTTTGCCTGTAAATGTCTCCACATGGTAAAAACTAGGAAAAGAAATAAACAGAAAAACAAACACTGAAATATTCAGTCCTGAGTCCAGAGTTTTCATCAGTGAGGAATATGAAGGTTTGTGTTTTGTAGTGAAAGATATAGTACCACTTTATAGTTTAATATCTTTCCATTACTGTAGATTAATTTAACACTTTCAAAATAGTTGCATTTAAACTATGCCAGTAATATTAAATCAATATTTTTGCTAAAAATATCATTACAAAATTGAATTCTAAATCATAGAGGAAAAACGATCTTGGTTTACTGGTTTATGAAAAACTCTTTGGTCACTTTAAACAGTGTTGAAAATCATAAATATATGATAAATTTTTCCCTTGCCTTCAGTATTCAGCAGGCACTGAATCTGGCCTACCACAACCTATGTGCAATTACACTTGAGAACACTTCACATCCAAACTTGCAGCTGAGGGTGATTTTTTGTTGCTTAGTAGTAATTCTTTGGATAATAAGGTTTATAATTAAAATGCTGACGCTGCTATAACTGTAGAGGCATAAACAGTGCAGCTATAAATAGTGCAGTAACTGCAGCGACAGACTTTGTCAAGTGGTTTGTACAGGACAGCTCGGCTGTGGCAGCTGGTGGGATGGTAGAAATTATGTTGAGGTCTGCTGATCAATTCCTTTTTGGAGTTATTGTTAAATCTTTTACTTCTTCAGCAAGAACTGAATTCATTTTGTGTCCCATAATTGGGACTTTGCTTTAAATGGACAATCTCAATTTAACTGAGACATGCATCCAAATTCCAGTAAAAGAACAAATTATATCTGACAGACCTTGGCCTTGACATTTAAAATTACACCATAGCTGATTAAACTCTATGGTATTTAGGGACACACATGACTTCTAAAGGGGAGTGAGTTCAGTAGAGTATTCAAAAAATTCAACATAAGTGGTAAGAAATAATGGAGACATTAGCCAGAGTTAATGTTATTGGAGGTTAATCTGGGACAATAGGGTAATGTGTAAGTTTTAAGCATTTAAAGATCTCATGAAGATGCCAAAAAGTAAAACCAGCATTTAACATATGCTCTCATGTCATCTCATTTGAAATCAATAAGTATTATTTTTTTTTTAAGAGCTACTTTTTCTCCCATAGTTTTCATCTCATTCCTGTGATTTTCTATTAAGGGTCATTTTGTGAAAGAAATCCAACCACTTTCTCTGTTTCAATACAAACATTTATGTTCCAATAACATAATGGTTGTCTATGACAGCATATTTCCTCTTTGTTAGACAATGCAGAACTTAAAGCAATTTAGGACCAAAGGTACTCTGCTTTTCTTTGTGTGTTTCCTTTTATCCTACTTACTGTCTTCATTTGCCTTATGGAGAAGTGTAGGTGGGGCTTGGTTGGCTGCATCGGCACTAGCAAGATCCACATGCAGGTTTGAGCAGCAGTTTAGGATCTAGACAGCTGTCAGTGCCTGCATATGGTTTGAGAACTAGTGCAGCCTGATGCTCATGTACAATATGTAAAAACCATCATGTCACCAAGAAAGGAATTAAGCCATGAAATTCTGCCATGTCACTGGCCTTAAGCAGCAGGAACAGATCTACTATAAAGGAAACACAGTTGGCTCAAGGGAAAATTATAGGACTCAAATGTAGTTACAGAAATCAAGTAGATGTCTATTTCTAGGACAGTTCATTACACTAATTTCAACATTAGTAAATCTATTGCACATACATAGAAGCAAGAATCTTAAGAGTCAGTTCTACATGCTCCTAAATAAGATTCAGAAAGATTCCCTTACAAACAATTGTCTGGATATCTAGATTTCTTCGTGGCCACTATTATAATTAGAATAAAATTAAACCCACTACATTGGACAAAAGTGAATCCAATTGTGTTGATCTCTGTATTGGCCTGAGACTCATTTGCACTGAAAGTACAGTTCTGGCCACTGGTTGCATGTACATGACATGAATTACCTCAGTGCAGTGATTAATCTTTTATTAGCTATAGAAACTGATTCTTTAGTCCCAAGAACCCTCATAATTATGTATTGAAAAGAGACACGGGAATGAAATAACAGCATTTTTCAAGGCAGTGAATTTCATTCCTGTAAAACAAACAAAAAACCCCCAAATTACAAGTCAGATAAATTGTCCATTTGGACTTTAACCCAAAGGAGTTTTAAATGCAGCATGGACTGTTCTTGTGGTTTCAAACAATGGTTGCTATGGGTGACCCAGAAATGAAACCAATCATGGCATTGTAATTTAAAAGTAAAACAGCTGGCAAAATATTTCCTCTCAAGCCTGCTGTCTCAGAAGAAAATAAAAAGGTCGTGAGACTTTTTATTTACTTCTGAGATAACATGGACTGCTTGAACTGAGGAACATATTAATGTTTTCAACACAGCTTTTTATCATGTGTCAGGAACTCTGTTTCAGGATATCACACTGGAGATGATGAAAAAAGACAGAAGATAGAATGAAATGTTTGAATCTAATGGAAAATAATCAACCATCATTGTATTTCTACTTTACATTTTATCAGTAGTCCCGATTGCATTCTATAGGTGGTGGTTTTTCACCTAAAAATAACAGCTACTCCAAAGCACATGGCTGTCCACACACTATAGAACAAAGCGATAAGGAGTTGTGTTTGATAGTACAAGCCAGTCATAGCAAAGTGTCATGATTTCTTCTCGGAATAAACAGTGGTAATATTGTCCAGACTCATACAATTGGTGACTAAGATTAACCAATACCTACAATTTAGAGAGGAAGGAAAGTCGAGGTGTTTTTAAGAATGGTTCATATTTTAACAGGATTTCCAGGAAGTAGCAATATGGTCCCAGCAGTGTTCTGATAAAGGAAACATTGAACAAACATCAAATAACTGGGTGACCATCCCTAACACAGACCATAGTTTTGGGAGGAACCGAGAGGGAGAATTATGTATGCATCACATGTCTTTATTAAACATACCTGAATCTTAATGCTGTCTTCTCATGATGCTTAAAATTACAAATATCTTTGGTGATTTTACTTAATGATTCACACATTATCATTGTATTTTTGCTTTGTTATTTATTTTGGGTAAGCTTTTCACACTTTTCTGGTTGCTAACATGTAGCAACATATATAATGAGTTTCAAAAAAAAACAACTTTAAAAGATACCATTTCAGGAGCAAGAATCCAAATTTTAAGAGCAAGAATCCCAGTACAGTCAGCTGGATAGAAAAAAAACCTCAAGGCACTTATTCTCAGAGACAGAAATCAGTGAATATATGTTTTTCTAGAAGAGCATTTTGGCCGCCTTTTTTTGCTGGAGTAGTGTTGTTACCAAAGTGCTCCCAGTAACAATGATGGTTGTGGTAAACCAGCACAATGAATAAAGTCCACAGCCAGCACATTTCCACTTTATTTTCAATCAACACTAACCAACCTCCCTTTTTATCTTTTATTTAAAGAAAGAAAATATCACTGAAATACACATGCTTCTTCCCAGTGCATCTTCATTAAGACTTCAATTTTGTGAAGTCTCTGATGAAAAGAACTTGAGGTGTTAAGGGATTTTGAAAACATGCAAAGAGACATATAAAATAGTCTGAACTAAGCCAACTAAAGTTTCAAATAGGGAAGAACCTGAAGTCCTTGCAACTGTGGAACTTGGCAATCAAACAGCAGGGACACCCTTTAACAGTAATTATTTTAACATTAGCTACAATCAGTGAGAAAATAGCAGAAAGTGCTTTTCTTCACAGCTATGACTTCCAAGATGCACTGCTGTGTGCTCTTTCTTCCAAGGTTTAATAAGAAATATGATGATAAATGGCATCTTTTGCCAATGTTGTTAAGACAGCCAAAATAGAATATAATGTTTCTTATTAATAATTTTGTAGCATGCTATGTAAGATGTGAGAAATCAGAATATGTGGAATGGAGAAAAAAAAAAGAGTTTAAGAAATACAGAGGAATCACTGCCTTTGGAAGGTGCTTTCTAAGCCACAAATACCAATTTTTCTTACCTTTACAGTCTCACAGCTGCAAAACAGCTGCAAAACAGGTGCCAAAGTTAATTCTCCATCTGAGGTTTCCTCTCTTCTTAAACTAACTGCTATGCATTAGTTGATTTTACATACTTAACTTGGTGGTAAACAAGGGATTTAGTACCTTTTACTCATTCCATTACAAATATTACATGTATTTGCTATATTCTTAATTTAAAATATGTGTACATAGCTAAATATGAAAGTAGCAAATGTAAATCACACTTCTCTTTAGATGACCATATGATGCATTTATCTGATTTCATAACTGATTACTTTAGCTATAGGCAATTACTTTCAACAACAGCAGGATCCCTTAGGAAGCTGTGTCCGATCTTTCAGGAATGACAAGATTTAAGTTACTTCAATACAAGATGAGATGACATCCTTCTATAGCAGAAATTTCCTGCTTTGAAGAGTTGCTGTGAAGTGTAAGGAGGAGGAAATGAAAGTATCAAGTAAGAAAAACACGTACCTACATCTGTAGGCAGCTTACATACCTTCTCATTTATTTCACATGGAATTCAGTGTATTTCCACAGTTAAGGTTTGATTTCTCTAGAGCTTATCTGGTCATGTTGTTTGTTTTCTGTGTGATGTTATATCTTTCTGTTTAAAGCTTCACAAAGGTTTCAGAGGCAAGAAATTGAGGTTCCAAGACACATAGGCACTGGAATATAAACACCAAGTTTTTGTTTCCATATGAATATTAACAGAAGTGATTGACAGCACAATGAAAACCAAGGAGCAGAAAATGCAGATTAAAAATCCTTCTTTATAATTTTATGAGTGTTAATGGGTATTTAAGTGAAAAAATATAAGGACATATTCTAAAATGCTGAATGACATCAGTGTGAACATTTTGGTGGAATAAATATGATCTCCCCTGTGCTGCCTAGGGCTTTTATTTTTTGTGAAAGCTTGAAACCACATCATGGGAACATTTTCTAAAAGAGAAGTGTCTGGATTGTTATTGTCATAAAGCTACAGATACCTTTAAAACCCCCATATGCTGCCATAAAAGAGCTGGCATTTCACTAATATGGATTTTCACAGAAATGAATGAGTCAAGCAAAATAAAGCAGTTTCAAATAGCACAGAAACTGAGTCAGAAATTCAAAGCTTGCTGAATAGCACCCTTCTGGACTAGATTCATTTCTAAGCCACAATTTCATCTTAGCTTTAAGGGTCAGAATTAAACTTAACGCTCTGAAAAAAAAGGCAATTTCAGTAGGCCCAATTGTTCTAACTACATTTCCACACAGGATTTGAGGGTTTTTAAAGATCTGGAAATCTCTGATGTCTCCTGTGGTTTGAACAACCAGAAATTCAATTCCAGTTCCTTAAACAACAATAAAACCAATTAAATCTAATGCCTACCTATTTATAACCAATCTCTGCAGCTAAAATTAAATATTTTCTACAGGAGAAGCTGTAACCCTACCTTTGTAATTTTTTTGTAACATTGTATGTTACTAAAATGGAGCAGGGGTCCAGATTTCCCCTTCCATTTTTCCCATAAATTCTGATTTCAGTATCATCAGGGACCCAGGCATTAGGTGCAGTATTTACGGCCCAGCTCTGACCCAAGTCACTTCATTCAACAGACCTTCTGAACAAGCCTCAGTCTTTTTCAGATCCATTTTTAAAGCTCACACTCGTGCAATCCTAATTGGACTTCATAAAGTCATAGAATTCTGTGGGTTGGAAAGGACCTTTTAAGGTCTAGTTCATCCCTCTCTGCAATGAGCAGTGAGCCTTTTACTGCCCTTATTGTAAAAAAATTCTTCCTTATGTCTAATCTGCATCTACCTCTAGTCCTATTACTAAAGGCTCTATTTGAAAGTTGGTCCCCATCTTTCCTGCAGTGTCCTCTTACATACTGGAAAACTGCTGTAGGATCTCCTCAGAACTTTTCTTCTCCAGGCTGAACAACCACAACTTCCTCAGTCTTTCCTCACAGGTGAGATGTTCCAGCCCTCAAATAACCTTCATGGCCTTCTTTGGACTCACTGAAACAGGTCTGTGGCTTTCCTGTGCTGGGACCCCCAGATGTGGATGCAGCACTCCAGGGGTGGTCTGACAAGGGCAGAAGAGATGGGAAGAATCCACTTCCTCTCCCTGCTGGCCATGCTGCTTTGGATGCATTGGGTTTTTTCCATTGCCAGTATGTGTCCAGTCTCTCATATACAACCCCAAATTCCTTCTCCATAGGGCTGCTCTAACACCCCACCTTGTGTTTATACTGGCAGTTCCTCAAGCATGGAAACTTGCAGTTAGCCTTATTGAGCCTTATGATTTTTCTGTAGATTCATGTCTTGAACTTGCACAGGTACCTCTGGAAGGCATCACAAATGACTTGGGTGTAGAAATTCAGACAATTCCTTAGAACCTTTGAAATCATTACATCATCATTTATTAAAACTTCAGCCTGTTTGCTTTTGAAATCCATTAAGTTCTTAGTGTTGCCAATAGGTTTTGTTCACAAAACATGCATGCAATCTCCCTTGTTGTTTCTACTGGTTTGCAAGACCTTATAAAAGAGCCTGTTATGGTTCAGCATAATTATGGGAAGGATTAAGAACTCTTGGTTCAGTAAGATGATGTTAAACCAGATCCAGATATCTTTCATCTTCTCATGGAGCTACCAAAATCCTTTAGCTTCCCACAGCTCTCATGTGCTTCAGGTGTTCATCTGGCCTGACTCCTTCACAGTTCTGCTCTGTCAAAGGCCACCTCCAGAAGAGGAGAACACAAGCAGTGAGAAACAGCTGAGGTTACTTCTGTGGGGAAAACACCCGTATGATAAAAGTCCTGATTTTTCATATTATGCTTTCTGGTTTGAATTCTGCTAAAAGTAAAAACAATTTCCCTTATGTTTCCTGAGCAGTGAAATAATAAACCTCAGGTATAACCACCCCACTTTGTCAGGTCAGGTACCAAACCAGGCAAAACTAAAAGCACGTTGGTTTCCTCAGAATCATGAAAATCACTAAATTGTTGGCAAATAAGGCTTTGACTAGGGAAGCTAAATGAGTCAAGTAATATCCTTTGTGATCTAACCAGTTTGAGTGGAGGCTGGAAATTCCTAGGCAAAATTTTATGTCCCTAAGGATTACTAACATGACTTCATATAGGACTTTTAATTAGTTAACGATAAGAATGACACAATGCATATCACCAACACTTAATAAATGGCATTATTGTCTCTGTAGAAGAAGAGATTTATTTCAAGACAAAGAAATGTGAAAACTAATTTGAAGACTATGAAAGCAATTAGGAGAAAGTTCTATCACTCATTATCACATAAGGTCCCTTATCCATTGAGCTCAGCATTTATAGTAAAATTTTCAGGCTCAAAAAATGGACTCTTTTAAGCCAGAAAAAAAAAAAAATTACATCAAAAAAGAGACAGGAAGTGGTATGTTATGTAGATTTGCTTAGCATAAGGTTAGACCAAACTCTTTTGCCCTGGATTTTAAGTTGAATCTGGCCATGTCGTTTTTATTACACCAAATACAAGGTACTATTTTGTTCTTTAGAGTGAGAGATAGGTCATGTAATCTTCCTTGAAATGCACTCAGGAGATACAAAGTGTAGTCTTTTCCACATATCTTGACAGTACTTTACTACCAGTCTGTCCTATTCCTTTGGGAAATCCTACTGTTCAGATCAGCCCCCTGAATGCAAGCTAGTGTCAAATATTAACAGTGAATTAAAACTGCAGGTAAAAATGGTGACAGTGGCGTATTCCTGTCACTGGGCTTGACAGGAAATTTATTTTGCTGTAGCTGAAAAGTAATTAACCTCCACTGTGAGAAATTCTATTACTAGTAGCTATTCTGCCATGCAAAGTACACTACATGGAAATGTTACAGGCCATCAAGCAGAAAAGGCAGATTTGTCCGCATTTTAAACTAAAGCTGCCCCTGCCCCCACTTTCCATTCTTATTCTCTCTCCCCTCACTCTATCTTCACTGAAGCTAGAAATTGAGATACACACATGGTAGAAAGAAAATGGAATAAGAATTTTCATAAGGTATTTACAGAAGTTAATTCTTGTGTGTGTGTGTGTGTGTGTGTGTGTGTGTGTGTGTGTGTGTGTGTGTGTGACATACAGTGGTGTGCTCCTTTTAACAAACCCAAGCTCTTAATGGAAGAAATTTTGCAATGATCTAGATTGGCTTTCAATCAATATAACTTTGTTGCAGACATGTATAGGAAAATATCAACATATCAGCTGACAAACCTCCTCTTATCTTGCTCTCCCTTACAGTCTGCTGTTGCTGGTGAAAAGTACAATCATCCTCTTTGTGAAGGGACAAAAACCGTCTGACACTCAAAACTAGGACTATATTCTGAGGGGGAAGTTAAGCTTTTTCAGGTAGGTTGAATAATCGTACTTTACAAATTATGATTGCAAAGCAGAAGAACCCCACCAGCTTCTCTGTGAACTTTTGCCTGCCTGAGAAAACTAGCATTTTTGGAGAGAGGAAAACTGTTATCAAGCTCTTCCCTCTGAGATCAGTGGCTGTCAAAATTCATTAAGTATGAGAGAGGATCTACCAGTTTCTGTGTGTGTTCCAGGAAATGTTGAGATGAAAAACAATATTGGTTTTCTGGCCTCTGAAAGAGAATTCCCTGGTTTTCTCATCATGCCATGGTTATACCATGAACTAGATGTGGTAAGTTACTGTAGTTTGGAAGCCAAGAAAAGCAAATCTAAAGAAAATTACAGGGGAAGGAAATTTTGACTATTAAAGACGAATGGTTTCAGCCAATTGCTTTGCAGGCAGGTTTGTGAGTGACAGCTGTTTATTAACAGCATGATGTCCTCCTCCTCAGGAAGAAGTGGTGGCTACAACATTGCAGGTATAAAATTACTTCAGCTTAATGATGGACTGTGGGCAAAAAGAAAAACACTTTAGATCTACATTTTAAAGTGACAGTGCTCTCTGGGAATACAGATTACTATTATTAATGAAAGAATGTTTAATACTTTTCTAGCAGGGGTTTCTGAATCATGCGCCATTTGAAAAAGATTTCACTTCTCTGTTAAAAAAAAAAAAATGTTTCTGGGAACAAATAATTGAAGTTTACAATATACCACCAAGGAACCTATTCAAAGGTCTTTTATTCCCTTTTTACAAACCCTCTGTGATCAAAAATGAGAAAATATATGTACTAAAAATGAGTAATAGACCATAATTGGGCTTTCTAATGATTTTTATATTAATGATGACTCCCAAACCAGCTCCAAGCTTTAAGTCAACATTTTACCTTGAAGATTTATAAACAAAACAAAATAAAAGGAATTTGAGGACATTGGTCTAAGACAACAAATTGCAAAAGCCTGAATACTAGGAGTTCGATATTTTATGTGATACAATTTTGAAAGCTCCAGAAATTACTGTAATGAGGAGGTTACTACCATGGGAAAATGCAAGCCACAATGTGACTCTGTATATAAACAAATATATATAATGTGAAAGTATATATTTGCCTAGAATAGATTTTCTGCAAGAAACATCTCTTGAATTTTTGAACTTAATACTGGGGCTTTTATCTAAATTGTTTTCACTTTCAGTATTTGTGCTTGCAAATCAAAATTTTTCTTGTGTCAGGCTACCAATGCAGGAATCTGTCAAAGATGGATTATCGTTCAAACAATTTTCATTGCATGTTTTAAGGTTAGACAGGCTACTTTCTGTAGATAAAAGTAGTGTATATAATTTTCCATAGCATTTTACAAACAAGGCAGAGCTTTGCTAAGATTCTGAAAACCCAGTGGGCTACCTGCATATTGTCAAATAGTACTTCCTGTGTTTCATCTTTCATATTTTTGTTATAAAGACAGTGATTTGGGGCTTTGGGTAAGATCAAAATATGGCAAGGTTCACCCCTACCCTCAGATAAAGAGAAAACACCTCAGCTGACATTTTGACGCATTGTATATGGTAGGACAGCTCTTCAATTTTCTCCATGGGTAGCAAAAAGCCAGACCAAATACAGCTCCCTTACTCATCTGCTCTTTGTCATCGAGACTTCAGTCTTGAATCCCTGGCTTTTGCCTTTGATACTTAAAATGTCCTGGTATTTGCCCATGCAGGACCCCAAAAGGCTGTCTGTAGCTGCCAGGACAATACACAAGTGAGTAAAAGCAGTTTAGTACAACTAGTGCAGGGTCTGTTCTGATGGTACCAGGAATCTTAGTCACAAATGAGTTTTCTTTGGTCATCAGTCAGCCATACACAATTTATTATTGTTTAATCAAAATAGCAGCAGCACTATATCACCGTGGCAGTATCTGAGAACCCACCCACACTGAAATCTTTGTTTTCCATCACTTGTTTGCTGTAGACCCAAACTTTCCGTGATGACATTTTTAATCTGACTTTCAGACAGTTCTTCTCTATTTCAGTAAAATATTTTCATAGGTGCTTCTTGGGTACTCTTCTGTAATTTAACAGACATAAACCTAGATTTGAGTCTAGATCAGTCCCATTGTTTCTTGCTTTAATATCTTCTTCAACTAGCCTTCTGGATAGGAGGTAAAGGAGGTGACCGTGATATGTTTGAACTGCATTTTGTTGAAAAGGTTCAAGCTCTTGTCCACTAACAGTAACTCATTTTCAAACATTGCTATAACAGACTTGAAAGAAATGACCCTAAAATAAATAGATTTGATAAAAGCACTCATGCATTTTAAGCTACATCAAGGCATAAAAATAAATGTTTTCGTTGTTTTTTTCCCCCAGCTATGTCAAACAAGTGTTTGCCTGCTTGCCTCTGGAAACTGTCAGAGTCCAGGACATCCCTCTGGCTGCTCTGGCTGTCTCGAGACCCTGGCAGGGGTCTCAGAGACCCTGGCATGAAGTCAAAAACATCTGTGGCTTCGATTTTAGCTTGTGGAAAACTGCCAACTCTGGATGAGGAATTACAAGTCACAAGGGCTTTAGTAGTGTGATATTTGAACTAACATAGCATGGAAAAGTAGAATTTTGGATTTTTAGAATGGGGTTCAAGGGGGTACAAGATGGAGGAATTTGGGCATGTCCTAGCCTTCTTCTTCTTCTTTGTCTTGTCTTCCATGTCTTGGTGTGATGGTGGCACTTTTCTATTGGTTTAAGGTAGACACACTGTCCAACATAGATGTTAGATGTTGGCATGTTATTATAAACAGACTGTATTTAACTTTCGATATAAAAGGTAAACACTGCCCGAGAGGGCTGGGCAGATGGCCATGGTGGACTTGCTAGCTAGAGCTTAGCAGGTCAGAGAAAGAATGTTTGGATAAGAAGAAATGAACAACCTTGAAAAAGCACAATCAGAAGCATTCCAGGCTCCTTTTATGGCTGCGTTTGGGCAAAGGGAAGCAAAGATTCTTTACGATCTCTCTTGGGGTCACCCTGACCTTCAGAACCCCGAGAGAGAAATCCACAGGAAACATTTTGGAGTAAACTGTTATCTCCCTAAAAATTCACTATTACACTTTTTCTGAAATATATATCATCCTGAGTTCTAATTACTCAGCACAATAATTGGACTGGTGACAGCAGCTTCTGTACTAGTTTCTCGATGGTACAGGTCCCCACTGCTAGAAAAACTCTCACAACTTTATTAAACTCACTCCATTGCCTGGTTAAGTTTTAGATAAGATTATTCTAGGAGGTACTGAAAACATCTAAAAGACAATACAGTCATTGGTCACACCCAGTGCAGGAAAGCAGGAAAGCCCCACTTATCAGACCTAATTTCCTCTTATGACAAGGTAACCCACTGACTTAATGAAGGGAAGCCAGTTGATGTAATCTTTCTGTATTTCAGTAAAGATTTCAATCCTGTTTCACATAGCATCCTTCTAGACAAAATGTCCAACACACAGCTAGATAAACACATCATTCAATAGGTAAGAAACTGGCTCACAGGTTGGGCACAAAGGGTTACAGTGAATGAGGAGACATCAGACTGGTGAGCTATCAGTAGTGTGGTTCCACATGGCTCCATCCTCAGCCTTTGCTCTTCAAGATCTTCATAACTGTTCTGTACTCAGGACTGGAAGAGATGATAAGCAAATTAGAGATGATACAAAACCGGAAGGAGCTGTTGAACCCTCAAAGAGAGGGATGCCCAGCAGAGAGACCTAGACAAGTCAGAGGGTTGGGCAGCCATATGAAGATCAAAAAGGGAAAGTTCTTTCTGCACCTGGGATGGGGCAACTCTGGATGCACAGACAGACTGGAGAATGAGAGGCTGGAGACAAGGGAAGTGGTCACAGCACCAAGCCTGACAGTATTCAAGAAGTTTTTGGATAAGATTCTAAAGTGCATGGTTTAGTTTAATTCTAGAAGGAAAGAAACCAAACTCATGCCAAAGCATAAATATTGCACACCAAGTGAAAATCAAATATAGGGTAAAATATCTTCTCAGATTCTGAATTGTCTGAATCAGGTTGACGTGGAGGTACATTAATTCAAATAAGTTCCTTGCATGTGAGAAAAGTTGTCTTCAGAGATTCAAAATATGATAAGCCTCCATTTGATATATACACATTATCTATATACACATTTATATACATATTTTATAAATTTAAATGTATATATATATATATATATATATATATATACGAAATACTGGAGTGTATATATATATACACCACATTAGAGTTAGTATAAACATTTCAAATAGAAAAGATGTAAGAAATACATCTGTGTTTGGTCACCCTGCTTCTTTTTTTCTTCACGGTATCCCCTCTTTCTCTTCTTTTGGTGTCTTTTTTAATAATCTGGAGATTATTTTATAACAAGACAGCTTTCAAACAAATTCCTTATCTTCACTCATTCTAAAAATAAATAGGGAAAAATAGGTATGTTTAAATGATGAGGTTTTTTGCTTTGTTGAAAGTAGAAATGTATCACAGAAGCAGCCTGACAGAAACACCTGGTCTTCTTGCCAGTGTAGGTTTCTTTTTTCTGCTTTTCATTGTAACTTGTTCCAAGGGAGATGAAACAGCGATGTCTCCTTAAGCTGGTACTGAGGTAATTGAAAGAGAATGCAATCACTGTCTTCAGGAGGGAAGAAATATAGAGGGACCAGTAGGGAACTACCTCTGCAACAGGAGGGAAGATGTCGCTTCTTCATAGTAGAATCAGCCTGAAAAGTAGCCAGGCAACCAAAGGGCAAAGCAACAGCGGGTTAATAATGAAGTTCTCTCTTAACAATGTATGCATCAACCTGAGCAGTACATTTATTTGTAATATGGGGGTAATGCATTTGATAATAGAAAAAGATGGATATTTCAGCAAGTGAACATCTTTGTGAAAAGGAAAATGGTATCTACAGTGACAAGAAGGACACTTCAACTCATGCATATTGTATAGTCTGAGTGTATAAACCATTCAAAGCCATGTTTACACTGCAGACTGCTGTACATTTTATGGAGAACACTCATTTTAAGCTTCCCATGATGAGGTCTTCAGTGTCATTATATGCTGAGAGTCTTTCTGAAGTACGAATTCTATCTGTACTTTCATCAACAATATTCATAGCATATGACTGCAGCACATAAACTATTTTACAGAAAAAGACATTATGTACATAGGCTTTGTTGTGAATATTTTTCATAGGAAGGTAATATTTTCCTT
Source organism: Taeniopygia guttata (assembly GCF_048771995.1). NCBI lineage: Eukaryota > Metazoa > Chordata > Aves > Passeriformes > Estrildidae > Taeniopygia > Taeniopygia guttata. The sequence continues at coordinate 26,734,509 of NC_133026.1, read as the reverse complement.
ACCTTCCTATGTCTTTTGATACAGGATTAATTTTCATTCCTGTCTCTTATTGCAGTGCTACTGTTGCCCTCCTATTCCCACAGTTATACACCTTAGCTGGAAGTTTAGAGGGTGTTTGACAAGATAACAGGGTACCAGCAGTTAGCAGTGGCCTTCCTGATGAAGATGCCTTAAGCACTGCAATTTGTAGCAAAAGGACTTGAAGTCAGCTTCCTGACTGGAGCACCTTCTTGCTCTAACTTCATTGACAAATGCAGGTGTGGGTGGAAATATTTCTTCTCTTCTTCAGTAGGTCATCATTTCAGGAAAAATGAAAATTAAAGAGGAGTGACCAAACAGGCCATTTCAAATTTGTTCCTATTAAAAAAGCAAGTGTACTGTGGTTTTAATAGTGGTTTAAAGGGTTCTAAAATCTCAAAATTGCCTCTGTAGAGAAATTATTTCCCTAAGGCTGAAAACAACAATTTGTAATTCACATTTGATATGATTTTATGACTTTTCTCTGATCATCATTGGGGTGTTCTATTGGTCCTTTAGCAAATAAGTCTTTGACATGTCATGAGTCAACCCTGATGACCACAGGGTTTTGTTTAGATGTGCACATCTCTGGGCAGTTCTGGTTTCTTCTAGTCCAGACTATGTATTCTGGAATACATATGTATTCTGCCTCCCTCAGCCTTACTAGCACAGCTGGTTCTTGGACCGTGCGGTGAACCAGAATGAACCAGTATTACTCTTCATTATACTGGAGTCTTAGATGATTCCATGTTGTCATAAGTCCATTTATAGCACAAAATAATTATTCAAAACTTAGAAGGAGTCTCCTGGATTAGAGACATATACAAGGGAGGAAAACTGTAAAAACAATTACAAATAACAAAACAAACATAAATGCAAAGATTTTAGAAAATTGAAAAATTTTGATAATCCACATAAATGAATTTGCATATTTTTTTGTTATTGATGTTCTTAGATAATTCTTAAATCAAAACACAATCGCAATCATTGCTGTGATCTTGAACTATTTTGCAGACATCCCTTATTTTCATAAAGGGAGCCGAGGGTAATTATCAGTGAAGAGCAAGAGGAAAAGTTAATTAAACCAAAATCTGGAGGAGCAGAAATCTGTGTTTACACAATTTTTCCCATATAGAATTGTTTTCCAAAGACAGAAGGAGTTTGTTTACATTAACAAAATTCAGACATGATTCCAGACATTCAGCTTTGATGGTCAAGTCTATTCAAAATTCAAGAGAATTAAGTTATCTGTATCTGAAGATATGTTTTCATTTACACCTAAGTTTATTTGTCCACTTTTACCTTTCATATCTTGACACATTAAATGTAATAAATATTGCAGCTTTAAATAAATGTATTTTGATAAGAATATTCTAGATCAACATCCACAATAACAAAAATGAAAAGAAATGAAGGAACTTAATTATGCTGATAACCAATGCATAGAAATACTTAAAGGTTTGCTTTTAGATAGCACCTTCTCATACATGAAAATTTTTTAGCATACCTGTTAACTTCTTAGGACTTAATTTATAAAAAAAATCTTGGAAAGTATGTTGCTGTGTTATATCTTGGGTTTTCTGAAGGCAGAAAAAAAAATCTGAAAAACAGAATAAAGAAATTAACCTAGTATTGCCAACCTTCTTCCTTCTATTCTCTCTGTCACTGTATGATGTACACAGTATCTCAGTTGCCATACAACACTTAATATAACTGTTATTCTTATCCCCCCCTTCTTTTTTTAAATTATAGTACCATGATTTTTCTAAAATGTGAGCTTAAATTCAAAGGCAGTGTATGAATCAGAGATAATATACAATTTCTCTGTATCCCACTTATTGGAAGTACAGTACTGAAAGCTTGTCACAAAAGCAGAATATATACAAAATAATAAAGTGACATAGCTGCTGCTGCTAGACTAGAAAAGGCTTTTCTTTTCCATAAAGTTTTATTTTAGTGGTAAAATTCTTACACTGTAATTCTAATCATATATTTACTTAAATTAACAAACAAGATTGGCAATTAGTTTGCTAACAGGCATTAACATATATTGTAGCAGTTATGAATAAAGTGTTGGATTTCCTGAACTTCAGTAAATAAAAAGCTACTTAAAAGGAATCCAGTCATCTGAAGTCATTTTAGGACATAAAAGCTATTTGCTGTTTGGTAATCATATGACTGTAGTTATCCAGATTGTACATATGCAATGTTAAATAAACCTCTGCACGACAGATGGGCTGTTGCCTGACTCTCTTTAAATTATCTAAACCTCTAATTAAGGGCAGTGATATAAACAGAAGGAAGGTATGCTCTTTTAATTGGCAGGATGCAGATGTACAAATAGAGAAGGAATAATATTAACTAAGATAAGTAGATAGAAGGCACTCTGAGTTTTGTAACTTCACATAAATTAAGAGCCAGTGGAGAAGTTTGAGTTCAAAATGGATCCTAATGGAAATTTTTGTTCCTTTGCAAGTGCTGCAGTTTAAAAAAAAAAAAAATAGGACAAACTTTTATTAAGAATTGCATCTCCTATGTCTTGTTGAAGTAAAGGTAGCTGAGAATGAAAACTGAAAAACTTCCAGTAATACTTAATCACATTGTTCTAATTAGTTTGAGTTTAGATTAAGACAGAACTTTTTCAAAGTATTGGAGCTGAAGTGTTCCTCATTTGTATTGACTAAAACAGTTTGGGAGGATCCATTAATTCCTTCAGACATAACTGAATATTGGTTGTTCAAAGTATCACAGTTCATTTACCTGGTGTTGATAAGTGAGGCAAATTTAGGGAAAGGAAGAGTTGTAGGGACTACGTTTTTTCACATGATCTGCTGAAATAACTCTGGCTTTTAATAATATAGATATTTATTGATAAATATCAATGATTCTGTCAAAAGCTACTTCCAGAATGAGGTGCTCTTGTACATAGTATCATCAAAAAGTAGATAAGACAGGCACCATCATATATACCTTTATTTGCATATTTTCTTTTCCATTAAAATTATTTTTTCTTTATGTTTCCCACCTAATTAGAAAAAAATACATCTTAGCATGTCACATATGGCAATATACATGTATATTTACTCACAAAACAGAGCAAAACCAAAAAGCAAGTGAAAACAGTAGTGAACCACTTTTATTGCAAATAGTTTGTCATATAGTGAAATTAAGAACATACCTAGAATTTACAACAGTCTTATATTCTAATATTCTAATATTCTAAATTCTGTGTTGAACATTCAGCTGTACTAAACCCACCAAGACCCTGAATTCTGGTTTTGTTATTTGAGTGTTGGTGATGTTCAAATACATATTCACTTCCTTATAGCTTTGTAGATGCATGACACTGGCTCTTTGAAACTTGGTGTATCCCTTGCTAATTGTGCAATATTTGATCTTTAATATGTACAAACGAATATATTTATTTATTTACCCTGTCTGGCAGTTTATGATCTCTGCTCCTTTGTTGGTTTGGGTTTTGTTTTTTTTTTTCTTTTTAAGAGATTTTGTCTTTCCTCCCAAGCTCTGTTTCTACTTACTGCAATTACTAGTTGTTTTATACATTAATACACCAATTAGGAATATGTGTTTTGTTGAAATGAAGAGAGAACATGCACATCTGTAATGACAGAAATGTATCTAGTTAAGCTTCTATGACAGGTAGACATCTTCCTTTAAAATTTAGATGGAAAATAAATTATATTTTAATTGTAGTTGCTGCTAAAATTTTCTAGCACAGTCCAGTTAACTTCGAGATGCATTATTATAAAACATGGTTAGACCTCCTGTGTGTTCCCATTAGGTTATAGACCATGCAAAATTCTCTGACCTCTGCAGCTTTTTATGCAATTTGTTTTCAAATATAATTAAATTTTCAGGACACTGTGTATCCTCAGCTATGAAAAGTGTTTAAAGTGCAGTCATATATGGTAATTATTTGAAGACTAAATTGAAGAAACAGAGGAAAGGAACTGAACATGAAATACATAACCACAGTATATTTCTTGCTGTCACTATAAGTGAATGCCTATGGCCTTGAGGCCAAGATTAATTAGGAAAAGCAAAGAAATGTTAAAAGCATAATAAATATTGCCAGTAAAGAGAAGTTTCTCCTCTTGTGAAAAGTTTTCTTATAATGAAAATATTTTATTTTAATTGAGATAATGTTTCATGAGCTTTTCTTGCTTTTTGTTTGAAAACCACTAGACTGTTAGATGTTATTTTACTCTTTTCTTACAAGAACTTGAAGTTTGCATTTCAGAGAATTTCAGAATAATTGAGTCTAGAAGGGGTCTCTTGCTCAAATCCTCTGATCAGAGGAGGGTCAACAAGAGCAGCTTGCTCAGGTCTGTGTCCAGCTATATTTGGAATATCTGACAGTATAGACACTTTAACAACTCTCTGAGCAAGCTGTTCCTGTATGATTTTTCCAATCATCATTTTTACCTTGAAGAAAGGGCCATCTTTCTTTGGAAGAGATTTCAAACATATCAACCAGTGTTAAAAATAAATGCTGCTACATCCAGTTTACAAATATGTGAAAAGAGGTTGAGTCTTGACCCCAAGAAGGAAAATCTACATTAGAGCCAAAAAACATTCTCTGCTGCATAATAGTTATTATCAATGTCACCATTTGTTAAGCCTCTCCATCATGGATTATCCTTCCAAAAAAAAAAAAATCACACCAGAAAAATAATTAAATTATAAAAGACATAGAAAATTTCAATAATCCATCAAGATATTCAGTTCAAAGACCTTCTGAAACCCTTATGAAATAAAATATGAAATGGGGTAATTTCATGTTCCTCATACTATCTAATGAACAGCAGTATTTAAAGACAGCAATTTGAAAGAGATGCAAGAAAAGTTGCTAACCTCAAAGAAAATTCATTATCTCAAGGGTGCCAAGCAGGTGAAATCTATATCGAACATTCTTTCCTTATCATATGTAGAAGAAGAGGCTCTGAGGAGAGCTTATCACTCTCTGATAACCACCTGAAAAGGGCTGTAGCCAGGTAGGGATTGGCCTCTTCTCCCAAGTAAAAAAACACTGGGCAAGAGGAAATAGCCAGGTGTTGTGCCAGAGAAGGTTTAGATAGGATACTAGGGAAAAATTCTTCAATGAAAGTGTTGTAAAGCACTGCCAGGGATGTGGCTGAGCCACCATCCCTGGAGGTATTTAAAAGACATGTAGATGTGGTAGTTAAGGTCATGTTTAGGGGCGGATTTATCAGTGTTATGTTAAGAGTTGGACTTGGTGATCTGAGAATTCTTTTCTAAGACTTGGATTCTATAAAAGGAATTAAAAAGGCCACAAGGTGTCTGTAAGACTTGAAGTAAAACAAAGGATTTAACTAAAAGCATTTGAATTGGACCATGTTTTGCCCAAACCCACCACATTAAGTATTTGTTGGCACCTACAAATCTACTAATTCCAAATGTCCTATGCTGCTGGGAAATTAATCAGACTAAGCTTCTGAATTGAAGGAGAAAATATGAATTAGCTCTTCCTTTTCCAAATGTTTCATTCCAAGACTAGCAGTGGTTAGCTGTGGTTATTATTGTACAATATTATAATTTAGAAACTTAAAAAGATTCACATGCAGCAGTAATAATTCAACAAAAGACTCTCATCACAGCAGATTAACTGAATGCTTTTTATCACAGGGACCTCAGATTTTCATCTGGACATGTCTATTTATTTATATTCAGATTTCTAAAACTTATCATGTGCTGTCCTGTTCCTCATAGAATAGCCCATGTTGTCTTTCAAGAATTCAGGAGGTATTTTGCTATATCCTCCAGAAACACAAATTTTGAACATTGTATACCTTGAGTTTTCTGGTAATGTTTCAAAAAAATAGTAAAGGCATCTCTCTCTCATGTTTTTGAAATGTAGTTGCTTTGAAATGGAAGCAAAACAGACACCTTCAGCCAAAAAGGCATTCTTCTAAAAAAGTTAGGAATAACTAAACTGTTGCAGTTGCCTTGGTTGGGTTGCTTGTTGCAGGTAAGATAAATCAACCTACCTTGTTGTAGGTAAGATAAATCTTGGGGTTTTTTTTGCCTCTACAATTATATCTTGAAGCCTGTTTTCACCCTAATTGTTTCGATTTATCATGTTCTGTTAATTATGTTAATTGTTTATATCTTTCATTTTTTTTCTCATTATGCTGAAGCATCTTGATTTGAGCAACACTTGAAAAATATTCAAGTTTCTAGCCAAATAAGAGCTGAATTAATTTAGTTAAAACTTTTCATGCTATTACATTCTGTAAATCTGCTAGGAGAAAAATAAGTAATTTTCAAAAAATAATAACTATATTATAAATTCTAGCATGTGAAATTTGTCTTGACCATGAAGAATAAATTTATTCACCTTGAATTTCCAAAGCCAACTATCATAATTATATGGACAACATCTATAAATGTTTAGAGGCATTAAGTAACTACTTATCCCATAGAAGGGGCAAAGCCATGTGATTCAGGACAGAAGAATTTCACATTGAAGAAGACACCCTTTAAAATAGGGGGGTTTTCACTCTCAGAGTCCATGTGGCGATTTTTTTTTTGGTATATTATTAATAGCAGAAAGTATGTCTTCTTTTATGTAACATAATTCAGCTATGTCTCAAAAATGGCTATAGTGAAGAACTAAATTTTTTCTGAATTCTGATACATAATGAGAGATATTTGGAAAGTTTAAGCCACTTTTTGCATCTAATTGTAGTGTTATTTATAGTCATTCAAAATTCAAAAAGTATGAATTATTTTTGTTCAATAAATATAAATTATAATAAACCCCAGGATAATTAATGTATTTGAAGCTAACTGTTTAATTTTTAAGCAGTCTGTTCCTGACATTTTCAGGTGTTGGTTTGTTAAGATGTGGATTTCATTTTCAAGGGACGCTAGTAATTCTATTCATGCCCACCAGGCATCTTGTAATGAAGTGGTAACATCCTACCTGACATACATGGGCCCTTATAGAGGTACAATTTTTGCTATGTACACTCTACAGTCCAAAATTCTAATTGATATTCTGTAACAACACAAATACTCTCCTCAGCTGCTAGGGAATTCAACAACAAAGGCTATTAAAAGTTAATTACCACTATAATGGAGGGCTTTCACCCATCTTTTCTTACATTTAGAACAAAAGGAAAAACTGGTTAAAGAAATCAAATAGAGGTTTAATGCTCAAAAGTGAAACCTCAGCGTATAAAAACTGGAGGATGCAAACAGTTGATAAAAAGACACAGCAAAGTGACAATATTTGATAGTTTTCAATGTGACAGATATCCACCTATCAATTATTCAAATATTTTCACCTGTTTTGCAATTTTTCTTCCCTTTTTTTCATTATCTCTCCCCCCCCCCCCCCCAATGCCTTTAAGTCCAGGTAAATCACTTGTCTATCTAGAAAAGAATTATCCTCAGTCACAGGAACATTTTGGAGATGGATTAACTGATAGATGCACATTATTTCTCACAGACAGTGGTACGTAAATGCAATGTGCCTATAAAGCATTATAATCCTCTCAGTTCTATGGTCCCTTTACATCAATGGTTTCCAAGAGCTGCTGATGAATTAGTCTCACATTGCTCCTTTGAAGCAGCAACATGAGAGAGAAAAATTTTGATAAATAAGTTTACCAAGTACAGTGTATGGTACCCTAAGTGCCTATGACTTGCCCAAGGGTTCACAAAAATGTCAGAGGCAAAGATGGAAAAAGCATTCCTTAATTCTGTGTCTTGTTCTATTGGCACAAGATCCTCTTTCTCCACTGTAATTAGCATTAATACAAATCATGCTATAATTTAACTGATTATAGCACCAGTCAATTAGTGTTAAGAGATGTTTCATTTTGTGCCTTCAAAATAATTTTGTTCAGAAAGATGGAGCCCTGATTATCCTGGGAATTTATGTGCCAAAGTATTGAAACAAGGCATTGAGAAACCAGTCATTGGTTTAAGTACTTGACCTTCTCATATGAATTTCTTGCCTTGCTTTTAAGGTGTTTGTATAAAATCCAGGAAAACAGCTCACAAATCAATGTACTAACAAAGGATTTGGTAAAGCACCATTCATTCATCTTAGCAAGAAATTTCCTTTTACTGTTATCTTGTTGTTTGTAGTAATACATTTCAGCCATCAGTAAAATAACAAAAACTACCCCAGATATCTGAATTTGTCAAACTAAGGAAACACAAGGCCATTTAAGTTTACCTACCACTTTAAAGTCCAAAATTATTTGGTTGACAAGTTGAACAAGATTGTTTTCCCTGATTAGACACGTAAAGAGTTTTCAGCACGAAAAATTTTGCCCCGGTTGGCTGACAGCTGACCCTGCCTTCAGTTAAAAGGAATTTGATTTATTAAACAGTAGGAGTTTTCTTTTCCCATTGTATAGCAGAAGCCAGAATGCCCAAATCAGGACTCCTCACAGCTGAGAACTGTACTTTTTCCCCCCTACATATAAGTTCTCTTTTTTACTGTCGAATCTTTTTTCTTTTCCTTTTCCGCCACATATGGCAACATGGTATTGTACGTGTCTGTCACACACATCAGAATCATCACACAGTGTATTTCACCACTCAAAACAAATTTCAAAACATCTGACCATAATTGACTGCAGTGTTCTCTCTTCTGTATACTTGCAAATTAAATGAATGCACTGTTCTGAAATCAAATTACAGAAATTTGTATTCTCAGCATGATACTCTGTTTCACTCAAGTTTTAAGTTCAAAGTGTAAGTATCTTGTTATTTCAGAGAAAGAGATGTTAAGTAGCTTCACTATTTAGGTGAAAGGAAACTACTATGCAGCTTTCATGTAGGTGTCTGAGCCTTACGCAACTGGGAATCTCTCAAATTGGGTTGAAGGGGAAGAGAAAGAGATAATAAAAAAATTTCTCTTAAGAAAAAACACTGAAGATAAAAGGATTATAAAGTTTTTTCTGTCCTGCACTACATCAGTGACATGCACTGAGTTTCTCTTGATCTCATTAATTGCCTGATAGGCATAGGCAAACACTGAAATCAAGGTTGACATCATGATACCTAGAAGTTAACAAAAGATCATGAAAATTCCAATGATATTTCTCCCTTATTCACAGGTCCAATTGACCCTATTGGCCAATCTAAGACACAGAGAAAAAACAGAGCATACCAACTATGAGACAAAGCTTCTCTTACACCCAGAATGTACAGAATATTCCAGGTAGCTCTGCTTTTATTTTCTGTTCATATAACCTTACACAATCTGTGACATTTGGATATTTGAATCACATAGACATTTTTGCAGGGGCTTGGAAGAGTCCTAATTGGAGTCCAGTATTTGCTGGAAGTGATAGAAGGAACAATTCTCTAGATTACTACTTCTGATGTTAATGGTCCAGATGTTGTTGGTATCTTCCAGCTGAGAACACAAAACCTGGGGCAAAAACCTTTGCATGTGTAGTCTAATACTGATGAGAAAATAATTTGACCACAACTAGCATTCTTGGCCCATATGAGTTTAATACCTCATTATTTGAGTCTATATCTTAGTGGAGAAATTATATGAGGTGATTTAAAAAAAAAAAAATCAATTTTAACTTCCTGCTACTCTGTGATTTTCACAGATCTCCCTTTTACTCAGGAGAATAGAATAAAAGCAAATTCACTGTACATAGATTCCAGCATATCTGTTCAATCCTACTGTCCTGTATGCTATTGAAGATTTCCCAAGTTTGTGTCTTTTTGTCATTGTTTCTAGTAAAACTGCATATTTATCACCTGAAAACCACAGGAGAACTACTTTTTAATTTTCAGACTGTATTCTGGGAAGCTGATATTTAAAGGTTATGTAGAAGGAATTATGGCTGATATATTCTGTCATTTCAGTTATATATGTCAAGTTTAGCATTTTCTGTTAATGTTTTTGAACACACAGAACTCCTTGTAATAGTAATGGAGTAAAAGTGCTTGGCACTGTTGTTATTAAGTGGCTCACACAACTTTCACATGCCAATGGGTCGCACAATGGATACTTAAGCCTTTTTTTTAATATATTCAAATTAGGCTTGTTAACACAAATTAGGGTTTTTTTGTTTTTGAAATAATATATTTTATGAAGCAAAATGCATATATAGAGAATCAATTATAGAAATCATGACAAAAATAGGAAGAAAATATTATACTTCATAGACCCTCCCTTTTAATTAGCTATATTATTAGATACTGATGGATGTGATCAAGAGAAAGACATGACTACAGACAATAAATAAAGGGCCAAAAACAATAATAGAGAGAAAGATATGCAAGGTAGACATGACAACATAAATTTCTAGAATTTCTTAAAGGGTAATGTTTCTTAACAGCAGTTTCGGTACAAACTATAGCAGAATGAAGATATTGAACTTATGTGTAAATTATATTTAAAGGTTCAATGTATGCTTCAAACTTACAATATAGATTGTATATAACAATCCCTTTTTCTTTGTACAGTGTAATGTGCTATATCTCACCAGATGAAACATAGTATGGATTCTAATTTATGATTATTTTAAAGTCTGAAAACAAAATGAACACATACTCACCTAGGAAAAAAAAAGAAAGATAAATTAAAAATAATACATTACTAATGCTATGATTCTCTGTAGTTATAATAATAAAAAAAAGCCAACAAACAAACCAAAAATAGTGCATATCACCACAGAAATACTAATGTTCTTGTGGTTTAACCTGTGTGGGAAGTTCAGTTCCACACAGCCTCTCACTCACTCTTCTTCCCCATGAGGGTAGAGAGAGGTCTGGGAAGGTTAAAGAGTGAAAATTCATGCGTTGAGACACAGACAGTTTAATAGGTAAAACAAAAGCTGTAGACTTCGGAAAGCTAAGTGAAGCAAGGAATTAGTTCACTACTTCCCATGAGCAGGCAGGTGTTCAGCCATCCCCAAGGAAAAAAAGCTCCATCACATGTAACTGTTCTTTGGGAAGATAAACAACATAACTCCAAACATCTCCTTCCTTCATACCCCAGCTTTTATTGCTGAACATTAAATCATATTGTACAGAATATACCCTAGGTCAGCTGGGGACAGCTGTGTCCCCTTGAGCTCCCAGCCCAGGCACTGTTGTGGTAGGGTGATGCTTTGTCAGTGCTACTTAGCTGTAACTAAAACATCCCTGTGCTGGCAACCCTGTTTATAATTCAAATCCAAACCAGCCCTTTATCAGCTACTAAGATAAAACCAGTACAGAATTCTACAAATAGTAGTCTACAACTAGTATATTTCAATAGACTTTCATTTCTATATATTTCTTTCTTATGTTTCATACCATGCCTGCAAGTAGGCAATGTTGAATCCAGATCTATATTAGCAGTACAGGTGAGACTAAATAAACAAAACCATTCTACATATTAAAAAAAAGTAATGAGAACAGAACTCCTCCAATTTAAAATGTGCTTTCCACATTAAAAAAACTCTTTCCACATGAAAAAAAAACTTCTGGGGTATAAAAAACTGTGGTAAAACTTCTCTGCAATGCCTGGCTTGTATATATAGGATAGACATGCTACATACTTGTTTCATGTTGAGCAATTCATGTTAACTAGAGGGCTGTCTGTCTATGGTGCTTGGCCAGCTAGGTCTTTCCAAGTGAATTTTACAACTTACATTGAAAGAACTTACTTTTCAGACCACTCCTTCTTTCTTTTTTCTCAAGATTTGATCAAGGATGTCCAATAGTTTGTGTAAAATATAGAAGGAGTAGCAAGAAAGGACTAGACAGAGACAAATCTTGTCTTCTAATGAAATCAAACTAATAATTTGTGAAAAATCCTTTGAATTTATGTTCTCATATTGCTATAAAGATCAATCATTCTGTCAGTTTGAATGTTGAGTATCTCAACTGAATAATGATGTTTTGCATGTTTTTACCTCATTCAGCTTAAGCCCCTTGTACTGTGGCATGAATTTAAGGGACATTTCCTATTTGTCATTTTACCTTGGTACTAGGACTACAGTGAATAACTACATATGAGAGAAGCCACAAGTGGAATCACAGTGGTCAAAACTGAGTTTTGGATTTAGGATCATCTGTAGCTGGAAGCAGCAGACTTGAAGTCTGTGAACCCCTCCCGCTCATTCCAGAAGAATATTTAGTGTATTGTAATGAGTTTTAACACGCTGAGTAAGCAGGAAAATCTGAGTATTTGAGTAATATGCTGAACAGATGTTGATAAAGAGGGTTGCCCTGTAGCTGGTATGTTTCTGGTGGGAAAAATAAGAATATCAATCACATTTAAACAGCTGCTCTCAGCTCATAAAAGAAATAAGTGATAAAATGCTGTGTTGCAGCTCTTCATGTCCTTAGCACTTTGCAGGATGCAAATTTAGATTTTGAGGTCCCCCCATGGACCAAGGAAATAAACCACTTTAGACCAAGTACATCAGACACTGGGAGGACAGAAAGAATTCTCATAACTTACCCCATAAGAAATGCAGAGGAAAGATTATGCTTTAACTGCACTCCACAAAAACATTCTAAATTATTGGTTAGAAGGTGAAACTCCATCTTTGCTTGTAAATCATAGCTGTGGGTGTCCTCTGCACATCACCTTTTCTTTAGAAAGTGAATTCCTGAAGGAAATGTTTCTGCTTTTCTTTCTCCTTTTACTCAAGTGCACATAGAATGTTCCTGGGATGGATGTAATTTCAACTCAGGCTTTTTCCCAAATTGATTAGGTTTTGACAGAAGTAATGAAATTACAGTAACCAATAAATTGGCATTCACTGTAGCTAATCTATAGTCTGCTCAAGCATTAAAAAACAAAACCAAGTCATCTAGCCTCCTAGGAAGCCTTTCTAGCTAATCAGCTATAGAATCACATTGCTCCCAAAGGGCTTTGTTCAAGTGTTCTGGTGAAGATGTTCACACCCTTTTGTTCCCCTATGTTGGCACCTTATCTCCTGCCACCATCACAGTAGTGAATTCCTTTAGGTTGAAAGATTGCCAACATTACAAATAGTAAAGAATTCTACAAGGATATATTGGACCTAGTTGTTGCAGAGCCTCAAGGAAGCAACTACTTTCCATTTGTTCTTCCTCTAATGAAATCTTTTTTGGGGTATTCACTATGAACAGACTAGAAAATAAGTGGAATGTACTAGTAAATCAAATTTAACCAGAACTGTTGAGATCTATTTGTAATGTCATCTAAATTTGAATAGCTGGAGTGTCATCCCTCACTGTCTTAAGCCAGTCTCAATTTTGTGTCTGTAAAAGGAAGGCTGAAACACATATACCAATCAAAAATAAAAGCATAAGTAATGTTTTAAGTGGCTTTTTGCTCGAATTGAAGTGAATTGCATTTAAAGAGGAAAATAGTGCATAGTTTCAAGTTCTTGGCTTGTATTTGCTGGTTTGTTTTGGCTGTATTCTTTTGTTTCAAAAATGTAACAGTAACTCCAATATTACAATAATAGAATTCGAATATTAGAATAATTATTCTATTATTCCAATATCATCAAATTTTTTAAAAATGCACATTTCATCATTGCTGATTTCATGCAGAAAAAACACCTATGGCAAAATACAGCACTTTTTTGATTCCTTTTATCCATGTGCCCTTGATTTTCCATCAAATACTTTTTCTCCCCATAATTCGACTGCATAATACCTTGAGAAAGAAAACCTTTGAGGTAGAACATTTTTAGATTTGAAATAAGAAGCATTATTTCAAATTTAAATCCGCTTACATTTATGCAGTAATTTTCTTTGTCTTTAGTTTCTGTTATCAAAATAGCTTTTCATTTTTCTACTGCTAAGTATTATTCCTGAATTAAAGAGATTTGAATAAGAGGAACCCTTAGAAAATATTTGCTCTTTTCCTGTCCCAGGGAGTGACTTATTAGAAACATAATTTTGCTGCTGGTAGGTAGTAAAGCAGAAGTAGATAAGAACCTTTTATCTAATCACAATTTTTAAAGGCAAAAAAAAAAAAAAAAAAAAAAGCCATTCTATAGAAAAGAAAAATCAAAATAAGCAAAAAACCCCTCTGTATCAATGTAAATGTTTACATGGCTTGGGAATTCAGTTTGCTAGTCATGATGTTATTCCCTTGTGTTCTTAACTTTTCACTCTTAAACAAATTTCTTCAGTTTGTAATGCTTCAGTTGTGGATTTAGCTACAACATTTGTATACATACAGAAAAATTGTTGCCTTGGAACCGAAACTTTATCCTGAAGATGTAGGTTTGCATATCTGACAATTGGAACTGTAGAATCCTGTGGAAAGCGTAATAGTAAGTTCAATAACATGAGTCACAAGCAGTAGTGAAACACTGCAGGCATTGAAGAAACCTGGCTTTCTATATATTTGAGCCTCTTGCCACTCAGCCTTCCCCTTATCTTTTCTTGTTAAGGGCAACATCAAGTTTTTTGGGTTTTTTTTGAGAATAATTACTTACAGAGAAGTTTACTGCCTGTATTTCAGTAGGGAGATGAGTTTTGAGTGCTGCATCAGTCCTGCTAAAAGACTTTCTGATACAATTTATTGCTTTGTAATTTCTTATGTATTTTCACAAATCACTGAAATTCATTACTCTGCTCAGAGGTGGGTAGAAAGGAAAGAACTTACAAATGGGCAATTAATAGATAGATTCCTTAAAAAACTGGACTTCTAAATATTCAACAACTCTTGCTGAGCCTAAGTTCAGGGGCTTTTTGCAAGAAATGCTATTATATTATGTGCGTATCAATTTACCACTTTTAAAAGTTTTGTATTTTAAGTGCTAGAGAAGAGCTTTGACAGCAACGTCCCTGTTCTTCCTTGAGATATAGCAAAGTATCTAGAGGGAATAAAGGTTTTATTACAGCTACAAGATGTAAAGCAGAATGATGCAGTGCAGACATACAAGAGAAATACAAAGGTGCAGAATAGGGGTCAGCAATCCATCTACCACAGTTCATCTCTTGTTTCTCAGGCTTGAGAAACAGACAGCAAAGGAGACCAGGACTAGCAGTATAAGTTTTCAATTTTGTGTCAGGACAGCCCAGGTCATGATCTAGAAATTGTGCTGAGAGATCATTTCTCTTAGTGTTACACTTTTTAGAGACAGATGTAATTGCCCTTTTCTAGAATAATGACTGATAAAGATTCATGCTGAGATTTAAAAGTGATTTTGAATTGATCATCATGTCACCAATTCATAAACTTATTGTGTGACTGGAATTAGGTAAAAATGGAAAATCTTGAAGTTATTTTTCTTTGTAATATTTTACAAAATTTAATAGCATTTCATTGGCCCCATAGCTGACAAAAAGCACAAAAAAGCTCGTACAGCTTCCCCTCATACAACTTCCCTTCAATCTTTGTAAACCTCTTTTGGACACTCTCTAATACTTCAATGTCTTTTTTATATTGTGGTGCTCAAGACTGTCCCCAGCACTAGAGGTGAGGCCACCCCAGCTCAGAGCAGAGTGGGACAATCCCCTCCCTTGCCTGGCTGGTGATGCTGTGCCTGATGTCCCCCAGGACACAGGTGCCCCTTCTGGCTGCCAGGGCACTGCTGAGGCATGTTCAATTTGCCATCCACCCGGACTCCCAGGTCCCTTTCTGTGGCACTGCTCTCCAGCCTCTCATTCCCCAGTCTGTCTGTACATCCAGCGTTGCCCCATCCCCGGTGCAGAATCTGGCATTTTCCCCTGTTGAGCTCCATATGGTTGGTGATTGCCCTGTTCTATAATTTGTCAAGATGTCTCTGAAGGGCATCTCTGCCTGAAACCAACAACTTTAATAATTAATTAGAGTGAAAATGCTGACTTGCTTAGTAGGGACTCTCTGAGTAATCATATGTTTGTGTATGAAATATATGTGTACATATATACATACCATGTTTTCAGACACTTTTATAGCTGCTATGCACTTCTCAATGTGTGCACTAAATGCACAATTTACCCATAGTTGTGAAACACCATGTGAAAAATTTGCCCAGTCTACTTTTTTATAGATTCTTTTTATGATTATTAAGAAATAGTTAATTTTCTTTCTTAATGAGCATTTCACACTAGTACATTTGGTTTAAACTATGATTCACAAGGATAAACCTATGCTGAAAATGCATGATTTTTCAGGTAAATGCAAATAATATCAAGTAGAAGTAGTTTACTACAGATCGTGTGGTAACTGCAGAGGGAGGCAGGTAAGGCCAGGATTTTCTTGAAACGTAATTTTGATTTAGCTAGTGCCCTGGTGTAAACAAGGAAGGAAGAGCATAAGACAGGAAACTCAGGATAAGAAAGTGGTCAGACCATAAAACAAATACTGACAAAGAAAGAATTTACATTCCAGGTTATCTGTATGCAACAAATCTAATTTTTGGGGGGAAAATATAAAATACATGAGTATAATTACATTATGTAATAACCAACAACATAGATAGCCACAGACATTTCTTTTGGAGAGCATTCATAGGAGATTGTCCATCTCTCAAAAGATCTAGAAAAAAAGCCAAGTAATCTCTCACTCTCCTTAAGGGATAGAGAATAGCAACATTTAGTAGGGACTCTGGAGGAAAAAACGACCTTGGGGCATCTCCTTGCATGGTGTTTCCAGTATATAATTAAGATTTATCATTTAACAAAGAGGTTTACTTTTTTTTTAAACATCAAATGTGTTTTATTTGTACACATTTCCCTAGTTCCTTTTCATATCACTTTCAGTTAATTCTTGCATATTTACATCATTAGTGTAATTACACCTAATTGCCTGTTTTAGTATAAATACTTCTCCTTGCATAATTAGAATGTAATTATGACTCTAGCATATGATGAATAATCACATCATTGCAATTTGGGATGATGTCACAAAAATTCATAGAAACTCAAAATTTCATTCCAGTTATTTTTTAAGAGGCACTGAATTAAGGGCTGTCCTGAGTCCTCTTAAATAACCAAGTTAGCTGCATAATTCCAACGCAGAATATGATGCAGGTAATTTATTTGCTTTCCCCAAAGGTAATATGGTAAAGCATAATTAGAGTTTCGAGACAAATGTATACAGAGAAAATCAGCATCATTCTGACGGCAAGCTATGATGGAGAAACAGATAATATGCACATAAGCATCTAATTGCAAGTTCCAAAGCAGAGTGTGTTAGTATGTTTCAGTGATTTTTTTTAAGATTTTTTTTTTTTTAATCACACATGTCAGTTCTAGATTCAGCGTTGAGCAAAATATGGAGAAGAATGTTAAATATAGCAATAGTGCAGTGGCTTAGATCTTATACAATTCCTCAATCCTTTACAAAAGAATGCTGAATATTACATTAAGTGACACAGTTTTTAATGACACATAAGAAAAAAAACTGTACCTCAGATAACGTGGTCATGAATAAGTTGGCAAATGGCAAATACATATGTAGTTCAGTCTCAATCTATGGAGAGAAATACATTTCTCTAGTCCAACAATGTCTCCAGGTATCTGAGGAGAGAATACGTACAGTAGTTTATTCATGATAGTGTGCTACTTGGTTTGGGCTGGGGTAAAGTTAATTTTTTTTCACAGTGGATGGTGTTGGGCTGTGTTTTGTATTTCTGTTGAACACAGGGTTATTAATATAGAGATATTTCAGTTATTGCTAAGCAGGGCTTACAAAGGTTTTTTTACAAAGTATTTTCTGCTATTTTGTGGTGCCACGCTGGTGACGGGACTGGGGGATGTATGGGAGGTTGGGAGGAGACACAGCCCGGGCAGGTGAGCCCAGCTGACCAAAGGGATATTCCAGACCATGTGACATCATGCTCAGTATACAAAGTGGGGAGGAAGAAGGAGGAAGGGGGAGACATTTGGAGTCATGGTATTTGTCTTTCCAAGTAATGGTTACATGTGATGAGGCCCTGCTGTCCTGGAGGTGGCTGAACACCTGCCTGCCCATGGGATGCAGTGAATTAATTCCTTGTTTTGCTTTGCTTGAGTACAAGGAAGACTTTAACATGCTGAAGAGATAAGGGAGCAGAAACCTCATGAGGTGCAACAACAGTAGTCACTGCATCCCTCCTAAATGCAAGATTTAGATCACCAGCTGAAATTTATAATTCTTTTTCTTTTTTTTAATTAGTTGTACTAGCCAATATACAGCAGATCTAACACAACATGTACATGAAGGGCTGTGTCTCATGCCCTGCAGAAAAGTTCAGAAAAGTATTTAAATTCCTCCATTAAAGGTTGTATACATTTCAGACCAATTGTAAGGGTTAAATGAAAATAGAGACTGCTAGGCAAGTCAAAATTAGGTCTTTCAGTTTGAGGAAATACAAGATATTTGCCTTCATACATAACCTTCTTCTTTGAGAATATTGATGTATGATGCTTCTTATATGAGTCTTTCTAGGTAAATTCTGGAAAAGATAGAAAGACTCATAGCTGAACAAGAGAGTGGAATACTGTTGAATACAGTTGAAGCTGATAGCAACACATAAAATTAAAGTGGACTGACACTTCTCATTAAAAATCTTGCATTAAACTGCTTATATCTTTGTCAAGATTTGCTCCTATATGTTGAAATTTGTTGCAGAAAGTTTTTGCCTCAGGCTTATTTTTTTCTCTTCTTTTTTAAGCTCTGTAATAGGTCAATTTTTTCCAAATACAGGACTAGATAGATTATATCAATATAAGACACACATGTCTATACTTAGGAAACTATACCACCTGTTTTGGTTTTTTTTTTGGTGAAATATGCTTGACAGAACTGCAAAGAATGAACCATCCAGTAATCTTAAAAATCTGCCTAAATCTCAAAAACTACAAGATCCTTAAAACTTTCTGTCTGCATATTCATGGAGATGACTGCTCTACTTAGACAGCTATAGCCTCTGAGAGCTCTTTGTGGGCTGATCTGCAAAATCTTTTACAATTTCCATGACCTAACATCCCAAGTATTCTCTGCATTTTACATGTTCTTATCTGTGCCGAGCTGATGGAATATTTTGGCGTGTTCAACTGATATTAGATATTTTAGATTTTATGTCAAAAAGAGACTCAAAGTTTCAACCCTTTAAATGAATATGATCAAAATACGTTACATTCTACAAACTTCATTCAAGTACTTCAGAAGATGAACTCATCTCTGCTAAATTTCCTTTATTTATGTTTTGGATTAAAGCATTTCTGGAGATTTGAAATGCATAGAGGAATCTACCCTAGTTCTTAAAGGTCTAAATAGACTTGTAATTTTTGGTATATTAACAGCTCTGAGTTTCCTTACAGATGAAGCTGTTAGCGTTCAGGAACACACATAATCACGGGATAGGATTCTATGCAGGTGCTTTTATTGAGAGCTCTGGAAATCAGGGGTACAGACCCAAATCTGATTCCGACATGGCTTTCAAGCTGAACATATTTTATATTCTATCATTATATAACTTACATATTAATTACTAAACATATATGTTTCTATTGTATACTTTGGCTTTATTCAAGCACAAGTTTCTCGTGATCTTTCTTAGGCCCCTGATGACAGTTTCGCATGATTATTCTTACGATTAAACAGTAATTATATTTAATTACTAAACAATCATCACATCTAACAATTATATAATTTATCATGTACTAGCTATACAGGTGCAGTTCTAGCAAGGTACAAGGCCTTCATGTAGCTAGCGTATTTATTTTTTTTCAGGGCCTACTAAGCTTAATTTTCCTTTTAACCCTAAATCCCCATGATTTAAAAACCTTTTTACAATCAAAGCATGATACAAGATATCAATCCTGAAAATTGGTTTTATGGAAATTTTTTCTGTAGACTTCCATGCATCTTGGATCCATTGTAAAGTCCAGGGACTCTGCTGGGCTTTATGCTTTATATAGTGAGTCACAAAGTTGCCTCTGTTTTCAGCTGCAGCTTTTCCAGTGCTAAAGTATCTCAAAGTACTTTTCCCTGTGCCCTCTAAGTCTATTTGTATGGTGTCTTGCTGCATTCTCAGAGCTTGTAGCTTTTCATTCCTCATTTCAAATGGCACCACAAGTTTTACCATTTGAGTCTGGGGGAGGGGGAGTAAAACTTGACCTTTGGCTCTAATGCAGAGAGTATAGTTGGAACAGTATTCAAAAGAACCTCTCTACCCTTTGGGGTATACATGTTTCTTTTGATTTATTGAACTGTTGTGACAGTGTAATGAATTTCAGTCCAAGAAATGCCATGGCCATCAGCACGGTCATCTGAGACTCCTGCAATGGATGCGCTGCGTTGTTGGGTCTCATATTACGGTTTGAGCTTTTCAGGCAGAAAACTATGAATGTTACAAGACTTGCTTGGGGATACATGGAACATTAGGGTGGAAGCTGTAATTATTTATTTTAATAAAATAAAGAAGAAATTGAGATTTAAGAAACCAACCAGCTTGCTTGTGAAAAGTAGCCGATGGTAGCTTAAATTTCACCATTGAATGTCACTTAGCTAAACATTAGGGGAACCTTCAGTTCCTTAAGATTTTCTTTCAGGTCTTCATATGGTCCTTTTACCTTTCCTAATTGACCTGAACCTCTAGAATATTTTATCTTTATTCTAAATATGCTTTCAAATACTGAATATATATATTTTTTTTATTATTTAAGTCTTTTGGGGTTTTTTCCCCCTAGAAGTATATTGTGATAATGATGCAGGTGCAATAACAACTGGATACAAGTAGGTATTGAATAAACTTCACTAAAGAGTAAGAGAAGGATTAGAATAAAGAGAACAATGATATTCTAATTCTGCCAGAATCTGAAGCAATGGGAAAAAGCAGTGTCTCTGGTTTTATTGGGGTACATTTTTCACTTATGTTGAAGTTGCTACTACTTATGAGGTCCTTTCAAGTCCTATGCTCCTAATAAAAAAATTACAAAAGCAAGTACTTAAAAATATTCCTCAAGATGAAATTTCAAACAATTTTAGATTGCTAAGATATCTTATATCTGTATAATGGAAAATAATGCTCTGATTTTGAGAATCATTGACATGTTTTACTGTATGTTGTGTTTCTTTTTCTTTAAACAAAATATATAAATTTGACAAAAGGTAAATTTAACATGATGTTGCTTTTTTTTTTTTTAACCTCTGAATAATCACTATTTTTTGAGTGTAAAGTCTTCCATCACCATTATTTCCACTGAACTCTGAATTGGTTTGGTCAGTACTGATATATAAGCAATTTTCACCAAAGGAAGATCTAATCATGATCTTGTAAGGTTGATGCACAGACAGGAACAGAAAGCTTAATGACTTGTTTTCAGTCTTTTATATTGTGTGTTGTTGGGCAAGGTCACACCACCATTGATGCAAATGTTATGGGGTTTTTTGGTTTTTAATTCCTGGGGATGATATTTTCCCTTTGTCTTAGGTATTTAATGTGAATTTACTCTGTTCTGTCTTTTCTTGAGGGAGCCTATCAAAACTTCTTGTTACTTTGCTTATTCAGGAAATTCTTTATCATAAACTGACAGGTGTGAATGGTTGGCCTAAATGGTTTCCTATAGTCTCATTTTCAAGGGAAGTCTTGATTTCTAATCCTGACAGCAGTACTGAGGAAAGAAATGGAATTCTTCACCTCCATCTCTCTCAGCAAACCTGAACAAACACAGCTATTGAGCTCCTTAATGCATAATCTTGCTGGATTTCCAGTGTTAAACTCTGACCTTTGAGAGCCACGTCACAGATCTTTTACTTATATTTAATCTTTGCTAAAGCCAAGGCTTACAACTGATTTGATACTTCTTCATATCTTGCAATCAAAATGGATCAGCAGCTCCATCTACTTTATTTCCCTTTTCACTTTTCGTAAAGAAATGTTATCCTATTCTGTTGTTTATGTATCAAATAATTACAAAGACTCTCCTCTTCCTTTCGGTATATTTATCCCTGCCTCTCAAGGAACTGACAATGTTTTTAGTCTTCTTAGCCTACTTAGTCTTTTTCATTTGATTTGCATTTTGAGTAAAATCTTTACAAGAGTTTGTTTGGATATTTCCCTATGGAATTACTATCAATGTTAGGGATCCTCAATACCAAATTCGTTGTCTATTCATTCACTGATTGTAATGAATTAATTTGGTAAAAATCTGACTGTCATTTTGACTTATGTAAGGGAGTCACTGTAACTCATCTTGGTTAAACTTTCATTAATCTACAGAATGTTGCTAGAGTTTACTCAAATTAAATTTATAATGCTTTTCTCATTTTCAGTTCACTAATTATGGATATTATCTTTTACATTAATTTCGAAAACACTAGTTATTAACCTTTAATTTTGTACTTTTAGATTTTAATTCGCCACCAATATATTTTGATTTTTTCTAATCAGAAGCACAAAAGGTTAACATGTTCCTGTCAAAAGATGATGCAGCCTGAATTCCTACCTCTGAGATTTAATTTTACCTTACTCATTCTGTTAAACCTCTGGAACAGTAGTGAATAAGTTTTGCGGAGTGTTTAGCAGGTTAGCATTATGAATGAAAGGATTACTATAAAAGAAAACTCCCCATCTAAAAAAAACTCATAAAAGAAAATAGGTAATCCAAGAGCAGGACAGAATATTTCAGATTCTCTGTTTCCAGGGTTTCACTGATGGCAGACATAAGAGTTCTGAAAGACACATGATCACAGCACACTGCTATGAGAAGTGCTATACTTTTCATATAACTTCTGAGAGTCTGGGATTTGTGCTACGAGTGCCAGGCTCCTTAGTGCTGTTTAGTATCTTATATGAATCACAGGCTGTCATTGCAATCAAGCTTCTTGCTAGTCGTTCTCTGTCCTGAAAGAAATACTATAAGCTGATTAAATGCACATTTCCCTGTGCATTGTGGTTTTTTCTAAGTCATTTCATAAAAAAGGAGCTTTTCCAAAAGGTTATCTTGCTGAAAAGTGGTATTTGAATATTACCAAGGCTAAGGGGTTCAAAGGTCTTGCACAGAAGCTCCTTTCAAACCCTGTAAAGAGAACCTTTTACAGGGTATATAAAATAGTCATGGTTTTCTAAACAGAGCTTAAGTTTCCATAGAGACCTAGAAGTACTTCTGTAATTAACAACACAGACTTCATGAGAAATACTGTTTGTGAGAGAAAGCAGTGTGAACTCTTCAGTGAGGCAAAAATTACTTAGCAAAAAGATCAGGTAAATAACTTTTCTCTTGGCAGAGATATAAATTTATCAGAAAGTTTAGGTGAGCAGATGGGAATGAGACTACTGTACTATAACATAGGATCATAAAATGAAAATTCTCACCCTTCAGTGGTAATGAGCTGCTTGTGGCACATTACTAAAAATCAATCTATGCTTGAGTGAAAGAAGCATGTCAGAGGGAAAGAAACAGTATCCAGTGAGGAAAGAGGGAATGTATTTTCAGAAACTAACTTGGGTGAACTGTGAGAGTAACATTTCTGTAAGAGAAACAAAACTCATCTGTTGAGTAAACTTTATTTCGAGGAAAGAGCATACTGATGGATGTTTTGAAGTTGAATATTATTGCATATCTTGCAACATATACACTTACATCCAGAAATAATGAAAAAATATGCATACATACAAATACACATACAAATTATTCCTTCTTCTCCAAGGACTTCAAAGCAGCAGTTTTGGAGGTAACAGTGATGTATTTCTATCCTCTCTGTACCCCATATTAGGAAAACTATTATGACATCTAATATCAAAAACCAATAAAACAAAATGTTGCCCAAGGTGGCAAGTCCTTGGACCATGTCTCTGTCTTGACCACAGAATCCTCCTTTTAAGACCATGGAACTTATATGGTTGAACTACCAAAGTGGGCCAGAGAGAATAATTTTCTTTTGCAAAGAACCCCATGATCCCTACCACGGTGATTACATTTCAAATTGTAATGAGTCATTGGAGACTAATCTTTTTAAGAAAGGTGTGCAGAAGAACACTACTGATTTATAGAGTCATTTCTAGGCTGCTGAGAGAAAGCTGGAATTAAAGAAAAGATAAGCTCAGATTTATTTATGCATAAAACTGTTTTATGAATAGAAAAAAGGTTTTATGTTCAGTGTCAGGGAATAGGAATCCATTTAGCTATACACTGGCTGGAGTAGCGGAATTTCTTGGAATGACACATTTTGTCTCCATCAATAGCCCTAGAGAAAGATCTCCTCTAACCTGCATGTTCTCTCACATTTCAGTGAAGTAGTCTATTCTCTTTACTATTTCATCTACCTATCTGCCTATAGGAAATCTACCTATATTTCCCATTTTAATACCTGGAAAATATTAGAAGCAAAAGTGGTGTCATAATGTGGCTCTAAAACCTTTGAGGTTTTAGTATAGGGTTTCATCTTTTCACCTTTTCTTCCTAAAAATTGTCATCTCCATCTCAAAAGCATGATTCAAGCAGCAAGCAATACTAATGTTCAGGAAAACACCATGTAGTATAATTATACCTTACTTATATTCCCTTATATTTGTCAAATTTTTGCTGGATACTAATAGAAATATTTCTGCTTTCTTGCATTTAAAACATTATCAAGTTTAAAATAAAATCTTCAAATCAAAACTAAAAATTTAAATTGAAAAATTAAAACATTAAAAAATGTTTAAATGGGACATTTTCCTTATCCATCTTTGTTCCCCCTCATTAATCAAATACTGTCAGAATTCTTCCTAACCTTCTGTAAAGTTTCAAAGCACCTTCTAAACAAATGTTCATCAAATTTATCCCTCAAACCTTTATCTCTTGGTGTGAACATTTGAGATGAAGAATCATTAGCCAGTAAAAAAAAAACACAAAAAAAAGTCACAAAGTCCTTACACAGTGTGATATTGCTGAAATTTTTGGCAAAATTTAATCTTATAATGTCAAAAAATGCAAAAATATCGGCATTTTAAAAATTATTTATATATGTATTAGCCAAGCTATAGTATAGGAAAAATGCTTTGCAAACAGAAGTCTCTAGAAAAGAGTATTTTAAAACAAAGGGAACATGCAGTTTTAATGCATACTACTTTATATTTTGTGCTACAAGACATATGTTTTTCTTATTACACAGGGTATATTCTGTCTTCCATAGAGAAACAGTTTGAATGCATGGGCTATTTTCTCATCTGTTCAAAAATTGGGATGAATATATTTTAAAAGATTTCAGGATGGGGGAAGAACTGTCAGCAAGCAAAAAACCAAGATGATGGTTGCTGTGGTTTTCTTTACTAACCTGAGGAATACAGAATTTTTTATATTGAAAAAAATATACTTTAAAAGAAAATGCAAACTTTTAAAGTGAGATTTTTAACATATCCTTTATCAGTACTTTGTTTCATGAATGAACAATAGAAAATATAATATTATTTTAAAAATAGGAAAATCACACTGAAAATGCAATAAATTCAGAAAATATGAAGAATGCAGTTCACTAAAGCCCTTGACTGAGAATTTGCTTAGAATTGGTCTTCTAAATGTTGCATAAACGTAATGCACTCAGCACATTAATGGTTAACAGAGACCTACACAAAATCAGTTCACCAACCATGTGCTCTTCCCTTAGGTTTTAATATATTTAATTTGTAAATAAGAAAAATAATTGTATGCATTGCAAATGTCTCTTTCTTTACACTTTAACAATTATAGCAAATAATAATATTATTACACTTTTAAACCTAAAAATGAAATGAAATTTATTCCTGGAATGAATCCAAACTTTTGTAAAGGTAATCTATGGAGGTACTTGTGATTTATCCTTTCTAACAGACCATGTTATTCTTTATCCTTTTCTTTTTTGTTTTAGTTTATAGCTTTATTTTTTTTTTTACCTATGGATCAAATTTTTTTATAAGCCCTGCTGTGTAAAAAGGATAAATAAAGCTGAGAGCAGGATAGAAATTCTGGAATGATGGTATGACAAACATAAAATGTGCAATGTGCATATTGTGGGGTGTAGAGAGAAGAATCTCATAGAAAATATGAGGTGGGACCTGGACAGAGCATTTCATCTGTTAACTTGCTGCAGGGTAGGATCAACCATACTTAAATTGTTCCAAATAATTATTTGGGTAATGACAGACATTCTAAATCTCCCTAGGCAACCTATTTTACTGCTTATCTGTTCTCCCATTAGGATCTTTTTTAAAATGTATAACTTAAATCTCCCTTGATAACATTTAAGCCCAATTAAGCCTTGTTCTATGCATAGTAGACAATGTCTTTGCAAAAATCACTTATTTTAAGACTCATCTCCTTTCAGTGTTGTTCATTTTTGAGTAAACTCCAAGCCCTTAAAATTTTCCTTTTATGTTATTCTTTCTGACATTCTGAATATTTCTGTTCCTCCACTTATTCTTTTGTTTCTTTTCAAATTAGTATGAGACTTACTGCCAAATTTTAATGCAAATTGTCCAGCTGAGCCCTTAGAGTTTAAGGATTGCTTTCTATGTCTTAGAGAGTAGGCTGTTGTCAAAGTTCAGAAAATCATGGCTGCAGCTTGTACCTGATAGACAGTACACAGGAGCTTGTTTATCTTCAAATCAGATGTATATTTAGAGTAAATGTGATATTGTTCATCATAAGTTTTTCTGTATGCTGGCAAATACCATCAGTTCTTGCTTTCAGTCTAGGGGCTTGGGACTCTGAACTTCTAAACTCAATTATGAAAACTGCTTTTTGAGAGTTACAAAAGCTTCATGCATTACTGTGCAATGCCTACCGTACAGAACTGTGTGATGGTTTGACTCATGGTCTGCTTGTGATTTCTTATAATCCCTGCATCCTGCAATCAAGATATAACCAAGTAATATTTTGCTAACAGAATTTTTTACTTCTTTTGTTCAGATTCATCTTATTTTTTTGTAAAATTCTAAATCCAGTCCTATACTCAAATACAATATTTGTTCCTCTCAGCTTTATGCTCTTCTCACAGTGGAAATAATGAGGAAACCTGCACACACTATCTATGTAACTATTGAATAACATCAAACATGACATATCCTTGCAGAAACCGACTGACTGTTTCAGAGGCATCTTTTAGTCTGTGAATACTGTTTCCTAACATGTTTCTTCCCCATCTAAGTAAAGTTTCATCCAGGCTGTCTTCTCCACTTAGCTATAAGAGTGCCATAAAAAGAATGCCTTCTAAGTAAAACAGCTCTTATTCAAATTAAGAAATATAACAACTGCTTCATTATTCCTCCTGGGAACAAAAATTAGTCCAATTTAGTCAATATAACTTCTTCCTGAGGATTCCACGTTGGCCATTAATCTTGCCTTCTGTTTCTTTTACATTCATAGCAATATGTGCCATGAGTCAGTGCCATTTATTTTGAAAGTGTTGCTCTTAGACTGCTTCAGTTTAAAATTCTCTGGTGCCATTCTTATTCTCTTCAACAAAAGACTCAGTATTTGTTCCTTAGATTGTTACAGTATTAGTTGTATGTCAGTAGTGTTTAGAAATTTACCAACAGAAAGTTCTGGATTCTCCAACTCAGACATGGCAATATGAGTTATACATACAAATGAGAGGATAAGAGGGTGGATGGTGACCAAGGTGGTAAGAGGTCTCAAGGGAAAGACCTAACAAAGAGTGTTTAAGTATTCCTGCAAGGAGCAGAGAGTTGGATTTTATGATCCTTATGGGTTTCTTTCACCTTTAAGTATTCTATGATTCTATTAAATAATTGTTAAATGCCTTGACAGCCTCCTAAACATCTCAGCTCAAGTTTCTTGAGAATATAAGAAATCTGAAGCAATGAGCAATTTATGACCAATTTATTCTAGGCTGAGATTCTCAGTCTCTGATATTTCTATTAACTAATTATCTCTTTCCATTTCAGGGAAATGTTAAGTAGGAAAGAATCAGACACTTCTGCTTTTCTGGCTCAGAAAATATAAATCTTCCTACAGTTTTCCTTCAACTATTAGACATAAAGTCATTCTTTTCATGACACTGTTGTCATTTGCCAAATGCAACTCCTTTTCTCCTTGTACTTCACAATTTTAACTCTTGGCTTTTCTTTCCTATTCATGAAAACTACTTTTCATGATTTTTTGTCTTCTACATTCGTGCCTCTTAATCTGCAGTAGATCAGAATTCCTGTGCACCAGTATAGTCTCTTATTGCTATCAAAAAATTAAGCTAAATACACCAAGTAAAAATATAGTGATATTTTCAGAATCCCTTTTAAAAGTTGATGTAAGCAACATGAGGTCACCTTCTTTATCTCTGAGTATCTGCAGAAGACAGGGAATCTTCTGATGTAGAAATACAATACTTTTATTTCCATTAGGTCTGTCAAAGATATTTGAACATGATAGATGTTGAGATTTAAGTTCTACTTATATATAAACTCATATCTATATGTCTATAGATTTTTAAAAGAGTCTTAGTGTTTTTAAGAAGCCAGGTTTTATAACTCAGAATGTAAGCAATTCCAGAAAACAAAAAAAATATTATTGGTCAGGGACCAATATTATTTAAGGCATTGTTAGTTATATAATGTGACAACATCAATGTAATGGTCCTGAAAGGTGCTGCTGTTGCAAAGCAAATAAAACTGTTAGATTTTAAGAATATCCGGTCATTAATATCCAAACTCAAACAAAATGGGAAAATTACAGATTGATATCAGGTTATATCTTTATTTCACTTTTCTTTCTACACCAAAATAGGACTCTTAGTAGAGCTTTTCATGTTGAGGACATAAAATAGATACACTTTAATTACTTCCTATATGATTTCTGTGTTTACATATGGCCTATATGTAAGGAGTAAAAGGTTCAACAGAATGCTATTTCTTTTCCTTACAATAGCTCAATATAATTAAATATGATCCACATTTTCCTTTAGTAACATATTTGATATCTGTATATTAGTCATATTAAGGGGTGTTTGAAAGGCTTTGGATGTTATCTCACAAAGATAAATTGATGGAATTTTAAATTATCTGGGAGTTTGAACGTGAGGTAAGAAATATCACCAGAAATTAAAGTAGCTTCAGAAAATAGGTCTCATGGGGAAAAAATATCTTTCCTGAAAAAAAAATCATTAATGTCAACAAATGCTAAATTATTTGGCTTCTTGAAATTGGACACCTGGCACTGTTAAATCTTGAATGAATTGTTTTATTACGTTAGAAAACTTGTATTCACTGTTTGCTAAGGTGATACATAACGTGCTTGAAACCCATATTATTCAGCTCTTTTTCTATTTTTTCCTCCTTTCAATCTGAAAATCCACTTGCAAAACCTCATAATGCAACCATTAATTTGACCTATCAAATGCATCAATTAAGATTCCTTGATTTCTTTCCCAGATTTCCTAGGCAGATATTCATATTCATGTATTATGCAGGACATGCTCTGAGGCGCCTGGGTCCGGTGACCACCGTGAATGCCACAGGGTCAGGTCCTCAGGAGCCGGATAGCAATAACAAGGCTTCCACCAATGGCGGGATGACGCTCAGACAGCTTTATTTCCTCGAGGGTTATCGTAGGGAAAGGTGAAGCAGGGAGTGAAGGGAAACAATCTCTTGGGAAGAGAGCTCGCTCTGAGAGCCCTGAGCTGAGGGCGGGGTAAGGAATATAACTGCAACAGGGAAGGAGGGTCAGGATAGGGAACAACCAATGAGGGAAGGGTTCAGGGGCAGAGTAGAGGATGAGTGACTGGGTGACAACCAATGGGGACAAGGGGAAGGAGTGGTTACAGGGAAGGAACCAATGGGGATACAAAGAACAAAGAAATTTCCAGAACCGGGGAATGGCTTACATAATGATGGACGGGAATGAGGGGAAGGTACAACAGAAGATTGACAACAGGGGAGGCGGGAAGTTACACATCTGTTGCCTCCCGCAGCAACTCAGGGGGACTATCTCCCAAGTCCCCCTCCCACAATGCTCAAAGATTCTGGTGTGCTGAAGGAGTATTTAGACCTCCTTTACACAAAATGCAAATACTTGGACAAACAAACTTATTTAAATGCATGTACATTTAAATGTACCTGCATTTAAAATCCATTGGATTTTAAAAGGTGCCATCAGAGAGTGGACAAAGGAGGAGCTAACTGAGAAAATCCACATATTTCGCAAATACAATCACAATAGAAAGGCACCTCCTCTTCTCAAAACCTAAACATCAAAAACCCCCAAAACCTACTGGTTTTCTTTTGCTGTGTTTGTGTACTAAAAATGAGGAACCCAACAGCCGGATGTCTCGAAGAATACTGGTTTTGTGATTACATTTAGATGGACTAGAAGTTTCTTTTCCATCAACTTTTGACCTTAGTCCTGTTGGGTTTTTGGCACTGAAAACATTTGAACTCCATCCTTTTTGCTTTTAATTATTTTCTTTGTTGCAGAAATATTGCACAAACCCTCATTGTGAAGTTTAAGACACATGTTCATAAAGGGTTGGCTTGCTCTTTTCTACTACCCTTACACAGTGCTGGACTATTGTTAAAGGTGCAACAAGCTACTTGAAAGCAAGTTTCAAGGTCAAGTTGCAGGACTGGAAGGAAATAGGCATGCTCACATCAGAAATAAATATTCCACAGAATATAGATAGATAGTGAAGAAGAGGAGCTATGAAACACCTAATAGGGCATTGCTGTGTATAGAGAAACTGCTACATTCAAGTGTAACTAAAATGTCAGTGTTAGTCATACCAAGCTTCCTCATTTTTCTTTCCTTGAGAGCATTTTTTGTAAGAGAAGTAGATCTGTATTGTCTGCCTATTGTAGGGTAGGAAGTAATTTACAATAGCAAGAAATAAAAAGCTATAAAATGTGTTACTAAAGTTTTAGTCTTCCCAGATACTGTCAAATTCTTATGGACAAAATTCTTTTCACAAACCATTATATTGTGCTATGTGCTGAAAGGCTTTGGCCTGCTCCTGTAACCACAAGCAGGGGTAAGAAAAGTTTTGGTATGCTGATTCTGCATCCATTCAAAATAATTGTAAGAGATAGTCCAAAGTTCCCCTCATTTTTGCCTCACAATCGTTGCAATGGTAGAGATTAAGATCCTGAAGACCCTTACTGGAGTTCTGGCCGGGGTGAGGTGGATGCTTGCCAAGTGATGGTTTGCAGGGGTGTTTGCTGTGTCGCCACACTACACTGCTTCAAGCAGGGCCTGGCAGGGAGCAGTTTGCTCTATATGCTTGCACCTGCTCCACAATACCTGAACCCACGAATTCTCCCACATCTGGGGTAACTTTAGTGATCTCCCTTGGAAGATCTCTCATCTGCCTCATGACCATCGTGACGGATGGAGATTGAAGCTCTCTCCCAAGGACTGAGACTAAGACCCCTATAATCTTAACACAGGGGTGCTGGCCTGACTGAAGCCAGATGTTTGTCAAGTGGTGCCTGCAGGTGTGTTCGCTGGACCAAGAAAACAGGTCTCGCGCACGCTGAAATTGACTTGCCCTGCTTCGGAACATGGACTGTCTGTACCCATTTTTCAATAGATTCATTTCTCCATTACCTGTTCCCCCCACTCAGCAGAGGACTATTAAAGATCCCTAAATTAACCGACTTTGGTGAACTCCCATGGATGACAGTGAATCTATGTGGCTGGACCATCGAGGATTTTGTATCTCCGTTTGGTAGCTATATTCCTCCCCCTCTTTCTATGTCTCTCTATCCTTTATCTCCTTTCTGATTCCTTCTATTGCATTTGCTGTGGGCACTCAATAAAAGGTGTGTATGTTGTGATTAAACTGATGGTTTCCTGCTGTTTGCCTTTTGCATTTTTCAGATAGGTAAAATGAACCATCATGACCCCTGCTTTTCCTAGTGGATCGTGAATGGATCAAGAATGACCCAGAACTATATTCAAAATCAGCACAATACAGCTCATTATTGTGCTCCTTGTACACTTCTACCCACCCACTCCTGTGCATAAACTCAAACATGTTCCCTTTCCTTGTGCTAAATGTGAGTACTTAAGATGTGTTGACACTGCAATAAGTGCACATCTCGTACATAAATTTTAGTATGGATAAGTTTCGGAAACCACTGCCCATAATTCCACTTGGGAGACTTCTGATATGTGTCTCTTATTTCAAAGTATTTCCTGTACAGATCCAGTGGTGTTCAGATTTATGAATCATAGAATCATTAAGGTACAACTTTTGACCAAACACCAACCCTGTCAACTAAACCATAACACCAAATGCTATGTCCAGTCATTTTTTGGCACTTTTAGGGATGATGGTTTCCAATGTGTAACCACTCTCACAGAGTAGAAATTCCTCCTGATGTCCAACCTGAATCTACCCTGGCTCAGCTTGAGGCCATTTCCACTTGTCCTGTCTCGGTTCATGAGAGGAGAGGAGCAGAGCTCTGTATCATTGTTGGAGGTCATTTGGTATTAACCTTCTTTTGCAAGTTTAGGGCAGTTGCCTTCAGCATGGTATGAATTTGTGCTTTGTTCTGTGTTCTGGTTTTGTGTTGACTATGCATTTAAAAACTTCTTATCCATATGGTGCCATCTTTGAATAATACATCGGCGTGCCTCACTTTAATGATTTACCAGGTCTATAAATCATTTGAAACACTGTTCAGGCTGATGATGTATCTGAGTAATACATCATCACAAGGTGCTGCTGAGATGAAATATTACTCTGAAGATGGCGCTATAAAGAAAGAATACATTCAGTTACCCACCACGCTCATTTTAAAAGGAGCTGCCCCTAATGGAGCTACTCTTATTCCTTAACTTCATGTCACAGCTACTCTCAGAAAAGTTTAATAAAACCTGCTTTATATTTTCTAGAGAGAGCTTCTGTGAGATTACCAGTTTCTACCACAGTTCAGGCTATTAAAAATTCTAGATATTTTTTATTTTTTGGTTTCTTTGCTAACAATCTCTTTTGGATATTTGTTCTGCAAATTTATAAATTAACCCTAATTTAGATATAAAAAAAATTACAATGTACATCAAAATCAAAAGAACAATGATAGATATAGAAAATTTAAGAATCTTTAGTGTCTATGTTATATAAGACTTAATAAAAAATCAAAAAATAGTCTGTGATGAACGTTGGATGAATACCCATCAAGTGAAGAACCATCCTCTAAGATGTAAAACAGTAGATGCACTTTATATCAGAACTTTTAGTTTCTTTCCACATAGAAACAATCTAAATCTAAGAAAATATAGAGAAACTGATATAAAGACGTTTGAATAATTAGGGCTTTAGTTCCATAAAAATTGAAAATCTAAAGCAAAACCAAGCTATAGTATTTTCTTTAATTGTGGAAAAAAACCTCCAAACAACACATCCCTCCAACACACACACACATGCACACACACACACACACACATATGCACACACACACACACACACACACACACACACACACACACATACACACACACACACACACACACATATACAGAATCAGACCAAAACAAACTCCAAGATATTGTAAGTAAAACGATTAAATAAAATATGGTATTTGTGTTTCGTCCAAATGAACATATCTCATTCAGTTTTTCTTTTTTTTTTCCTTGTATTGTTTGAACTTTATCTAGAGAAACATTTGATTCAAATTAATATTAGCAACAAAATATTTCAATTAAAATAGCAAAAATATAGAAGTCTTCTGTTGGAGATTATTCCACAAGTTCAACAATTGTCATTTTTCAAATTAGGGTAGATTCTTGTGTAATTCAAAGAAAATTTTGTTTAGAAACACATCCAGATCTGTATCCCTCATTCTTCAAAGTGAACTGGATGGCTCATTGCAAGTTTGGTGAAATAGCACTGTTTAGGAAAGTGCTTCTTCTTTCACTTCCATAGGGCAGGCTAGTTTGTGCCATAGAGCAGTAAAGAGAAAACTTACAAGAAAAATCATGAATGCCTACACTTTTGATACATTGGGCTAGATACTTGACTTTGATGAAGCCCTTCTCAAAAGCTATGCCTGTGAATGATGAGCCCTGCAGTTTGGTTGAATATCACCATTTATCAAATGGGAAATGAAGAAAAGTAAGAACAACTATATTGAATTAATACAAATGAAATTATGGAAAGTGATGCAGGAGTAACAGCATCCCTGAAACTCTAAAATCTACAAATATGAAATTGCATAATTGTTCTAGTGAGATAAAATGAGACATCTGGGAGAAGAAAACAAATCAGAATACACAATAATTTAAAGAAAACTATAAAATAATAATAAATTGCTGTTCATTGTGACAAAGACAACTCTTCACCAGACTGCAGAACTTGGCTGAAGAGGTTTTTACTGATTTTGAGTTCTTCTTACCATTGAGAATGACCTCCAAATGTAATTTATTTAGAAGAGAGATACGAAAACTAAACATTTATATTTCAAGTTGTATTCTATTTGTGTTCCTACTATTTTTTCCTCAGAAAAGAAATCAAGAAGATCAAAAGATCAAAGAGGAACTACTATGATCATTTTATTCAATTGTGAATCAAATGGTCTGAACAGTTGTTTGCGACAGAGATATGGTGAAATTTAAAGTGTTTGTCCAATGTGGACTGACCTCAAAGGTCAAAAATTTGATATATGTTTGTTGTAAAACAGTGACAAAAAAGTGAAGTTTACTGAAACCAATATAACCTCAACATAAAAGGAGATTACTGAGGAGTTTCTTTGTTGTAGCTCAATAAGAGGTTTTGATATATGCATGTTAGCATAAGCTGTAAACTGTTCAATTGGTTAGCTAAATAAAAATAAATTATTTTTAAAAATAAACATTATTTTGATGACAACTTGATCACAAAAAGGCAAATGGGATTACTTGTCAAGTTTCTGAAAAGTTCGCAAATACCAGGCTTAGTGGAAGCAAATAAGCCCTTTTCTAATACATAAATTCTTATATGGCCATGAATATTATATCAGCAGTGTAGAAGAAATATAATTGAGCTTATAAGCAGCCTCCAAAATTCTGAGTAGCTGATAGATATTTTTTGTTACTAAAAAGCCAAAGAAAAATAA
Source organism: Taeniopygia guttata (assembly GCF_048771995.1). Taxonomy (NCBI): domain Eukaryota; kingdom Metazoa; phylum Chordata; class Aves; order Passeriformes; family Estrildidae; genus Taeniopygia; species Taeniopygia guttata. Next base: position 26,699,548 of record NC_133026.1, on the reverse strand, counting down.
GTTCAAAGTTTAAATTAATATTCATCCCTCTGATATTAAAAAATAAATATATATAGTTGACTGATTACAAAGTCAGAGTTACTCCTGTTGTTGGAACAGATAATGATTAAATACCTGTTAGATAAAGGGGTAATAATCATTATTCCATATATGTAGCATGTTCCAAGTTCTTTTTGTAAATTCTATTATTGTATCAGTTATATAGTTGGGGCTTCTCAAATACAGACATAATATAATCAAATAATAAGAAGAAATGACTGAGTCTTCCTATTTTTATCCAGAGCTCCCCTCAGAATTAATATGTTCTGTCTCTTGAGAAGTAAATATATATATGTAGGACAACATATGGCATTTCATTTATGACACAGTAAGAAATCAGAAAAGCTCTCTGAAAGGGTGAGAGAGTATTAAGACATTATCAGAGAGCAAATAAATTACTGAAATCCTGTTGGATCTTCATTGATCTCTGTTCAAAAGCCAGTAATAAAGATATAGGATCCATCTTTAACTGCTGTCAATTTACTGTATTTCAATCAGAAATAACAGAGCTGAACCAACATTTAACATTAGATCAGTGAAGTGAGGTTCTGTGGGAGAGGTACAAATGCAAACAAGCAAGAGAATTTATGAACTGAATGAAGCAATTATCTCTACTGACAACAGTGGCATTAGGGAACCAATGATTTCACATATTTGATTTTATGTACCTTCTACTGCATTGCTTAGGGAAAAGTAATCTTGTTTTACACTGAAGACAATGAGGCAATTTTTTCCTAATATCCTACATAAAACCATAAAATTTGTGATTATGGTGTTTGTGGATCCTTAAGCAATCAATTTAGCTTATGAAATCTGAGTATAAAGATGACTAATAAGAGATAGAATTTCTGGTTTAAGCACTAATTACTCAATAACATATTGTGGAGATCTGATTTTATTGGATGCATTAGATGTACTTTGCAGGACTTTACAAGTATTAGTATTTGATGAGTTCCCTTAAAGAGGAAATGTATCAATCTTTAAATTCACCCACTTCCTTTACTCATAGGCAAACTTTCTAGCACAAAATCCTTGTATAAAAAAATAATATGGAAGATAAAATCTGCTCTAGGATAATGAATTCATAATCTTTTGATGTAAAAAATCTCTAGATTAATGTATTAAATATTCCGATTTTAAAGAGCAAAAACTTATATGAGTGCAACTCTGTGTTTCTGGAGTGAAGCTTGTGTTTAGAGGGGTAGCCATTCATACTGAATAACAACACCATAAGTAAAACTTAATGTTGTTGGACTAAAGAAATAAGTGAGAAAATTATTCGTATGGTGAGCGAATTCTTTAGAGCATCTGTTTTTCCAAAGAAAAGCAAGCAAGGTCTCAGGTGGAGAATCAGGTGTGTGGGGATGTGTGTAGCTGAAAGCTGTCTAAAGCCACACACCAGTAGAAGGTCCAGCCATGTGTACAGGTATCCAAACCCTGTTGGGACATAGCCTGGTTTTCACAGCCACTTAAAACACGATGGATGCTTTCTATGGATGGCCAGGAAGTCTACCCAGTCCTTTAATAGTATCATATATGTCTGTACCTGTGTTGGGTTGTTCCTACTAAACAAAATCCACCTACTGTTTGTCACTCTTTGAGAACAAAATTGAACATTGTGAAGGTTTGATTTGCTCTCAGATTTTATGGAGAAACTATGGGCTAATCATCATGTCATATAAATCACCAAAGTGCCTTTGATTGAGTGTAAGATCTACAAAGGTTGTCAGAGGCAGGATGATTTTTCCTAACACTTGACCTTGGGGTTAAAAAACATAAATCAGATTTATATATTGGTAATATGATTGCTCTGTTAAAGGTTTGACATTTATATTTTGTACAAAGAAAATATCAATAAGAAAAATGTTTAAAAGAGCTATTTGTCAATTAATTTAGGCAGGTCATTAAAAAGGAAAAGACTAGAAGATGCTCTCATGATTTTTAGAACTGTATTCTTTTCTAGTAATGAAGCAATTCAAATGTTTAATGTTTGGATATGTGCACACAGGCATGTGTACATGTTGTGAAAGTGTGCATTTTCCAAGGAATTTCATTGTTCTCTGTTTGATTCATCATTTAACTTTTTCTGTGTGCTAGTTTTACCATTTCTCAGAGGGGCATTTCACTTAGTTTCCTTTTGGATTAGCTGCTGCTCTGAGTTTGAATTTAAAGTTTAAAGGAACCATTTGATTTTAATAACTTTTATGTGTAGTGCTCCATTGAGTTTGGATTTTAGCACATAGCACTACTTTTCCATAAGGTGATTTTTAGTAAATCCCTGTGTGTAAAAGAAAGATAAACACACATCAGTGAGTTTGTTACTGCAATTAAATTATTGGATTTTTACATTAGAATATATTTTGAACACAGAAAAGCATGAAGAAACTGTTTTCTCATGTTGGTCATAGACACTTTTCTAAAACTTCAAAACTTGAAATAAGCCTGTGTGTTTACTTCAATCTCAGAGAATATTAAAATACTATGTCTTTATATATATATATATACTCAGCCAGTTCAGGAATGCAATGCTTCTTCAAAGGCACTGTTAACCCAAATTCTTAAGCAGTCACCATATCCTTAGATTTTGCACTCTTAGATAAATATTTATCTGATTACTTACTTACTTGAATTTCCACACCTTGCTCAATCTTCCTGTCCCTACTAGCTTTGTCTTTCCATTCCACTTATTTCTACTAGCTGTAAGGCTCAAAGTTGCTTTAAAGCAGAGTCTAGGCAATGTCAAACACTGATTCCAAGCCCATTCTAGGATTTGCAAGAGCTTTCTTTACTCATACTGCTTTTGTTCTGTTTTGTTTTGTTTACTTACTTCAAAGTATAAATTAAATACAATCATCTATAAATCTTGGTAAACCAGGAGATGACTGTGCACCTTTTGACATATCACTCTATTAGAAAGACTTTGGTCTCCATCACAGCTGTGGCAATATTCCTCTCTTATTCAAAGGTAAAACCAAGAAGCCAAGTTTCTCCTTTCTTCGAAAAGAAAGATAGTCCCATAACTTTGAGAGACTTTTCCTGTTGTTTTTTCTGTGGGTAGTTTTGGTTTTGTTGGTTTTTTTGGGTTTTTTTTTTTTTTTTTGTTCTTCATTGTGTCAGTGGCTTATTGTGAGGAAAAGAGAGACCACCCTTGTTCTTGTTCATTTCCCTTACACATTCAGAGAAGCTGCAACTTGTGACGTGGGTGTCAGAGTGGATCTTCATAGATCCTGACTTCTGTGTGGACATATACGGAGGCTCTTGACTAAGTGTTTGATTTATAAATTTTGGAAAGAAATATAAAGTCTTATCCTTTTGAAATTGCAACTTTTTATCCAAAGACAATCTCTCAGACAGTAAAAATACTTTTTACAGGTGCATGAAGTGTCATATGTAACACATCCAACACTTGTGAAATCCAAAATTTCAACTAGTGTGCCATCTTCTGCTCTCTCAAAGGTCTAGGAGAAATAGAAATCAAAATGAGTTTTGTTTGCCACAGATGTACAGTATTTGAGGCACAATGGGACATTATATGAGCCAGTGTAGACATGTTATTGACATACTACCATTCTTACCTGCAGGCTTGTAGGATGGGTCTGCAATCACACTCTGTTTTTCTCATTGATTTAAAGGGGCGATTTTAGCAGTGCCAGCACAGGTTTCACAGTATCAGTAAGTTAAACTAAAATGTATGCTTGGAGCTTCGTTTTGCATTACTGAAAAATTTTGCGATTCAGGAACAAAACATAAAATCATACAAGTTCTTTTTAGATAAAGAGAATGCAATGAGGAAGAGAAAGATCCTGATACTATGAAGAGAGTTAAATTGTAACTGGCTGATGTTCAACTGTAAATGAACATATTTTTCACAAGTCATTACTCACAGTGGGATGTGCTACAATATTCTGTACCAGCTTTTCCAGCTACTTATAAACTCACTTTCTGGATTCCTACCTCTATGCTGAAATTTATCTCAGCATTATTTAATTTCAGCCATTCTAGATAACAGACCCCAAAAATTTGCAAAATTACAGTAACACATTAAAATTTTGCTTCTTACCTACTGGAGGATTAGGTTCTGCTTCCTTCCACAGTTCTTCTGGTCTCTGAAGATAATGTTTTTAAACTGTAAGAATTCAGAAAAGCCCTGTTGATGCTCATGATAATGAAATAACTAGTCACTATGATATTTAGGACATTGCTCCCTGAACAAAAATAATGAATGTATTGGGAATAAATAAACATTCTAAAGTCTTTCTGATGTACCAGAGAATTGGCATAAGTTAAAAATGAAGCATTGTTTAAGATGTGATTTTACTGTAAAAAAAACACACTGAATAATTCTTGTGTAGATGAGGAAGATTTTCTTTGCTTAAAAGTAAGGTCTTTGTCCTTCAAAACACTACTGCTTCTTTCAATATCTTATATTTTGGTAGTTAGAAATCTTGTAGGTACTCAAATTTTGGTGTTCAGAGGAATCTGGTAGTAGTCGAGGAAGCACAAGATACTAAGAGAATATTTGTCTTTGGAAATGTGTTTTTGTGTCACATAACAAGGAACGGCACTATTTGCCGTCTCTTTCCCTGCTTCCAGTTGTCTTGAATCCTGCTCATCATCCATCTAAAATTCAAAGAATTTCCCTGTGTTTAAAGATGAATACAGACATTTCTAAAAGGCTATTAAAATAATCTTTGTACTCTTCAAATAATGTAGTCAAATGAAAATGAGCTATCACAATAATAATCTTTACACAAAACCACTGGAAAAATTCCATTAGCCCCCTCAAGGAAAATATGACACTAAGAAACATAGTAGTGTGAGGTATTTTAAAACAAAGTGCAGACTCAGAAATTCACTTTTATCTGGTTCATACTTCCCAGGTGTTATTCTAGCATAGTGTCAATAATCTCAGATATTTATGATAATTGTTTATACATTATATTCTTCTATTCCACTCTTTATCCATAATAGTGGAATAATTAAAAAGAAAATTTTAAAACACCTCTTTGGTAAATTCTGCTAATAGTTCTGAAGAAAATTCACCTATAATATAGAATGCATCAGCATTTTAAGAGTACACTGATCTTAACTTTCAGGAAATAAGTATTTAGAGAAAAAGCACAGGAAATTTATCTACTCCAGTTAATAATGCAATTGAATATTAAGCAGGATAAATGTATTATAACAAGCAAGCCTTATAATGAAGGGAGAAGAAAATTTGAAAAAACCCAGATAAATGATCCAAATCAAGGTCAATCTTATGAATCTTTGATTAAAAGAATATCTAGTCCAGGACTTATCTCTCAACTTTAAATAAAAGGTAAATAAAATTTTTTAGATTTGTTTTTATTTGCAGGACCCTTTGCTATATAATTCTCCTTCTTTAAAATTTATCCAATGCAGGAGCAAGCTTATTCAAAACCTAGTACTGGAGGTTGGATTTAGTGAAACTCTCCTTTTAGCTTAGCTCATGCTCCCCTCAGGATCTTGAGCTACACCTGAACTTCTCTGATTTCCAAATATAACAAAGAAGGTGAATTTAAAAATTGCTTCTATTTTCACATGCTTTCCATGTTCTAACAGATATGATGGGGAGTTATAAATACAGATACTTGCGGGGCTTTTTTAACACCATTGCTGTTCAGCATGAAGTTGTCCTCAAGAATAGCAGGGGCATTTGAGGGCTACCATATTGTTTTTTAATATGCACTGGATCCTTTTGTCTTTCAATGGCACCCGTGAGACCCCAAAATGCCAGACAAAAGAGGATAATTTTTTTTTGGTAGCGTCTGGCTTCTTGACTCACTCCCCAGATAATATTGGCAGCTTAGCATTTGCTTTCAGAGCTGTCATGTATTTGACTTTCTGATAGGCTGTTAGCATTACCTTGCCCTTTTAGATGTGATCCTTTGACTTACCCTTGTTTCAAACAACCTTTTTATCAGTAGTTTAAAAAAAATTTAACACAGCTGCATTCAAAGGCATATGAAGAAGCAGTTCAAGTTGCTATTTGCACAAGTGAAACATTTCATTTTCTTAAAAAAACAAGTGCATGTGAAATGGATCCATTATTTCATGCTATGTGGCTTCATTTTGCCATTAGAAATCAGGTTTCAAAATCCATTTGCAAAACCACAGATTGAAACTACCCAATGTTATTTACATCAAAGATTTAGGAAACGACACGAAGGCAAATCCCTTAGCGGATGATAGGAAACCCACTAAGTCAATCACATGCCAATTTTCTTCTAAGTTCATGCAGAAATTGGATCAAAAGAACACTTCACTGTCCTTTGGGCAAAGGCTTGGCACTTAGCTGCAGCCCTACTCAGGGTCCCTGTAGGGTCTGCTTCTCTGCTGGAACCACTGGACCTGGAAAGAATCCAGGCAGTGGCACTTTGAAGGATGCATATTTGCTCAGCCTGTGATCACATCATAAACAGAATAGGCTATGAATGCCAGCATACCACAATGTTGTTGGCGAGAAACATATGGGTTGAAATTCTAATTCACTAAGGTCAAAATTTACTGCTCTGACATTTTTAGAAAAAAAAAAATCCTCTTTTTTATGATTGATCATTCAATTTATATTGGGGTTTTGGGTATAGATATTTCCTCCCCCCCCCCATCAGTTAGATTAATAATTTCTTTATCAAAAATTCATTGAAACAAACTAATAAAATATAATAATCTCGGAGAAATCCCCGGTTCCACCTAATTAATAAAAAAAAGAAATAATTCTAAAAAATTTTTAAGTCAATGTATTTGAAGGAGATCCTTCATGGTTTATCTTTTATTGTTTTGAAATTAGATCACTATCTAAGTTTATATGAGGAACAATTAAATATTTAAAACTGCAAAATCTTAAACTAAAAATGAGATAAAAAAGAATAAAACATTTATTAGAACTTTAGAGCTAATCAGAAGTAGCTTGTTTTGGTGAAGTGGAGTAGCTGCTAGGTAGTCTCCAAAAAGGAAGAAATTTTCAAATATAATGGTTTTAAGAACAGGACATATTACCTTTAACTGATAGTGATGATTTGTACCTTGTACATTTGACAATTCACTTGATGCATTTGGATATTCACTGCCATGGTACTCAATTAAGATAAAGTGACACTTTATATATATACCAGAATGATGATTGTATGGTTTTAATAACACATTTTTTTCTGCAGCTCTTTGGAAACCTGTCAATAACTTGCCTTTGTTTTATGGTCCAATGTTTAATTAATGTGAAATGAAACTAACTTTGACAAAACTTTGAGTGAAATCAACAGCCTGTGCCTCTAGCATTTGTCTTGCAGCTAAATTGGTAAACCACAGCACTCCACATGCCAACAGTTTTGCTCTCCAGCGAAAAGGACACAAAAGCTTCCCCTGCCTGCAAGCAGGACCTAAAGATCTGGAACCCCTAAAGCATTTTGTGAGCGATTGCTTTTCTTGAAAGAAACACTTGCAAAGATTTGAGTTGGCTCTTCCTGTAACTGCCTGCTATGAATTCAACTGACTTAGCTAAAATAGAAAAGAAGTTAGTGGTATCTTAAAGAAAACCCCAAGACCAAATATCCAATTTCCAATCAGAAATAAATATCCAGTCAGAAAAACATCTTTGTCATCTACAGGATAAAGTTGCTGAAATGACTTTGAGTAATTACTGAAGCAATCAGAGAGAAAGAAATAAACCTCTTTAGACAATGCACTGGTAATATCACTCACCAATGTTTATCAAAGATAACTTTCCTGGTGTTCAGTCAAAACTTCACTATTTGACCCTTCAGAATAAAGAATAAATTGAGATTGAAAACAGTGAAATTTAATGGTTAATTCACTCACCTACTCAGTTGAGTTTTGACTTAACCATTTAAGATGAAATTTCAATTATTGAACACTAAAATGAAGTTTCTTGGGATACTAATTTTGATTTGTGTCCTTAATTTCTTGGATGACCTGCAAAAAGTCTAACCTCAAAATACCTTACAGAGAAAAATGGGAAGGAATAGATAGAAAGAAGCTATCTTAGTTTCTCCTAGTTTTAATTTAAGTAAAGAATTAAATTCTCAAAAAATTCCAAGAGTCTATGCAAATCTACATGTATAATCAGAAATAAGAGAGAAGTGGAATACATTTTTGAATTCCTCCTTGAAATGCTCATACCTCAGCTAGTAATTAAGGTTGAATAAACTAGAAGAAAATCAGATCTTATTTTATTATAAATATTTTCAAGATTTTGTTTGTCATCCCTAGATTGTGTGCAATATGACAAGATATCAGCAATGAAAAACCAGAGTTTGATAAATGTTATTCCCATTAATTCTGAGATGCCATAGTATTTTCCTCTAATAAAACCCCATTACTTTATGTTGCGAAGTTACTGTGATGCAACTACTGTTGATAAATGCTAATTTCTTAATGGAGACCACCATCTTTGAATGTATATGTGTGTTATATAAAGGTAAAACTCCTAATTCTATGTTTTAATTGATATATAAAACCAGCAAATATTTTTTAAACTCTGTATTTGTCATTAGTATGACCAATCATTTTTCATTCCACTTAGGATACAAAACACATACATAAGATATAGCAACATTTAATGTAATTTAGAACTTCTGTACAATGAGAAAAAAAAAAAGACAGGCCTGCAGTATTCATAAAGGTCAAGTGACAACTGTATGAAACCTTTCCCAGATGTACTTCAGCAAAAAAGGCATTCAGAAAACTAATATATATCTACCTGCAGAGTGCCACTGGATAGAATGTATTTGCAGAGAAACCATCAGACGTTATTGCCTATTAACTCATTTTCAGTGTCAGCTTTCACCCCTGAGATTTTTTTCAGCTGTGTTGTTAAATACTGAGTATAGGAGCTTGACATGGAAATATTAACAGATATTAACTACAGTGTTGCTGGTGGGTGACGCTCTATTATACATTTTAAAAACCACCTGAGACAAGCAAAGTTGTGGTATCAGCCACTTACAGTACAGTCTAACTATGTAAAATGAAATGGAAAACCTTTGAAGGCAAGATAAAAATGCACAATACTGAATACTAAATAGTCCTCATGGGATACAGAAGTAATGCAGGTTTTTTCATTGATAGCAAACAGCAGGAGACTGCCAAGACTTCGGTGCCTGAGGGCCAGAAAAACTTACTTATAACTTTATCCAGATTAACTCCCCAAGATTTGTGTCAGTGACATCCATAAAACGCATTAGAAAAATTGTTGAAAAACAATGATGATTATCATTTTATGAAGTGAAGAAAAGCTACACATTTTTTTTTTGGTAATATATTTTTTTATTTCAGGATTATCTATACAATGACTTGCTTTTCTTTTGTTTTGCTCTTTATTCTGCTAAAATATGTGCACATGCATCTGCTGGAGGGTTTGTGCTGCCTGAAGACTACACTGGAACCACATCTGCCTTGACTGGAAATGGCAGGGAATCTTTCTTTCAGCTTCAGTGTGGGAATAGACATTATTTGGCTCTAAAAAATCTGAAGTATGTGTAGATAATGGAAATTACCAGTTATAGAATTCTTCCAATATTCCCTCTTCATAGTCTTTAACTTTGAATATAATAATTCTATTGAAACCTGAGGAAAATGTTTCACAAATTCACATATAATGACACTTCATATTATTCAGCTAGACCAATATGTGTTTTTCAAATAATATAACTTCCAACACATATCAGAACTCTAAATAAATATTGCTTCACTCCAAAAGAATTATTTTGATTGTTTGAAACTAATAATTTAGATGTATTAGATAATATGAAGATATTTGTTTGCTGAATTACTGCAATACAAAATTCTTAATGTGGTCTGTTGGTTATGCTATTGGTTTTCTTACATGTTTTCTCAGCTAAGTCAGTCAGGTATAGTTCCAGCAAAATATTTTACAAGAGGTAAGAATAATACTCTTAAACATTCATAATTATTTGAGATTGTACCTCATATTTGTATTCCTACTTTTTAGTTCACATTAGTAATTTTGCTAGAAAAATCTGAACAGAAAATTTTATTAAGAACTTGAGCATTCTTCCAGAAACTAAGCTTTTGCATTTAACTTTTTCAGAGCTTAGCATGATAGCTCAGAATTACTATTTACTGATACGTCTAATTTGTAAATGCAGGAGAAACATTTGAAAAAATATTTTGTAGAAGAATATATATGGTCACTATAGGAAATCAGACAAAGCCCTCTGTAGATTGGGCCTTTATAATAACAAGTCCTTGAGGAATTATTTATAGTAAAAAAAAAGAGAAATGATCCCTGAATTGCCCATGTAAATGTTTGCATTTCTTCTAATATTTATAGATACTTAATTCTAATTTTGGTCTGAACTAGAAGGCAATATTTTTTAATATAAATTTTGACTTAATGACCACTAAAATTTCCTTTTTTAAATGAATAAAAGTTTGTGGCAGAAGTAAAATTTTATGGACTAAATTACAAGCAAATAAGCCATTTTCCAGTTTTCAAGATAAATAGATGCAGTAGACAATTACCTGGCATTTTATACCATCATCCTAATCTGATAAATGAAGGGAAATATGGTTGAATTATTATTTTTATGATGCCTCTGATATTATTGCTTTTTATTATCCACATCCTTACTGAGACAGTTTTTGAGGCCTGTTGACAGGAGCAACATCAATTATGTTCTTCCAAGCTACATAACCATGAACCATATACAATACTAATAGGTAAGAAGAGATTAAGAAATTTTTCTGCTGTCTCACAGTTATGTACAAGATTTCCTTTATGGACAATCTGAATTTATATTAATATCAGAACTCAAAAAACACTAAAATAAATAAATAAAATTTCATGCAATTATTACAGTTTTTCTATTAAATTATCCAAACACCTTATTATTTCTTTCATGGTGTCACTTCCTCTTTATTTAAAAATTTACTTCATTATCTTCTCTTCAATCTCAACTTTAAGAATTGGATTTATAATGCTGCCTACAATGCATTGATAATAGGTAAACCATCAGGTATTTCATGGTCTATTACCTCTTCAGTATTCCCCTCTATGGATTTTTGTGCCTTATCTCATCTCATCTTATAGGTTGCTTTAGAAAGCAGTAAGACGCTTGGTTTTTTTCCCCAGCTGGTGAGTGTCTGGCATGTTGCTGCTTCCCACCCATAGAATGCTAAGTTACTATGCAACAGATCCCTCAATAACAGGACAAAGAATGAATACACAGGTTAAGGCTATCAAATAACAGTGCTAGCCTGAGTATGATCCAGAAAGAGTTAAAATGATAAAAAATTGTCTAGTAAAATTGTCTCATTTGTAAATCAAATTTTTTTCCTAGTATCATTCCTAGTCAATATGCTTTAATGTTGTCTCAAACTCTTGGCTGTAGGCTGAACTAAATACAAATGGAAAATTAAATATTCACACATTCACTGTCTGTAAACAATTTTCATAGCTAAGGAAGAAATCAGTGAAGTCTTCATTTAATTTATGAGAGAATTTTATTTCTCAAAAATAGGAGATATAAAACTAAATGTTGGAGATGAGTGAGGTTCATCAACAAATTTAACCAATACTATTTGACCAATGAAGTGAACAGTGGAAATCAAATTAATTCAGTTTCAGAGCTGAAAACCAACCAGCATCCCACATGTTCATTAGCATTGCTGATTACATCTTAAGCATGGAATATATTCAGATGCGATATTGTTAATGAATTTTCCTTAATTGATAAGAAACATACAGACTGCCTTGATCATCTGCTAATGGGATGGGCATAAGAGCAGTGATGAGGAATCTCAGAATCCTATTTCTTCTTAGCTGCAGGTATGAAGAACCAATGTTCTAGATTCTATGCTTTAGAATATAATTGCCTCTTTGCAGCCTTGTGGCTAGTCAGGTAAACATTTTGGTGCAATGCAAATATGAAGAACTTATCAGTCTATGAGATCCAGACTATGTCACAGCCTATAGACTTTCAGTTTTTTACAAAGCCATACCAGATATAGGCAAGTGAAATAAGAACACTTTACTCAATTCAGATACCGAAATATCCCTAAACTATCATATTTAATTTAAAGTTAATTCAGCAACACACATTGAGGCACTGTAGGGAGGGAGATTAATGAATGCCTGGGAGTGGCATATAACTTAAAACCACATTTTGGGTTATAAACCCTAGTCAATAATTAGGCCTCACTAAATGTCCTAGTCTGTGGCTAATATTATCTTAGGGGAATTAACAGAATTATGAAAAGTCTTAAACATGTGTGATGTTCTTAACAGAATCATACCAGAAACAATTGCAGTTACTTTTTGTAAGCCTTAATATCCTTCCTCCACTCAATAAGACCCTGATACCTTGTGTAACCATCCAGTATAACTTCTTATATATACATGTATACATGTATACTATACATGTATACCCACACACATATTATGCCTATCAGGTTTAAAAAGCAGTTATTTCCCCTCCAGATTAAATACCTGAAAAAAAATTCCACACACAGCTGGAGGCCTGTTTCCACTGTACGCGGTTTTATTCATCCTAACTGCTAAGAGCTCAGAGATGAGGTTCTACGAGGTAACCTCTTGTTTTTGTTTTACACTTCCAGACTCAAATTTATCAATTTGTGCATAACCATTTTTTGGAGTTTGCTCAGACAAATGACAGAGCATCAAGTCTGGTAGCTCTAATTCACACAAGGTAACAGCTGATTTCCACAAAGCTTAATTAGGAATCTGTAAACAATAATCCTATTTAAAGAAGAAAGCATTAGCCCACGGGAACCAAAATATGAAAAAACCTCCCTTCATTGTTTATATTGTGCCTTGATAAATTAACATGAAGGCAGCTCTTTTGTGAATACTGAAAAGTACAATTTAAAAAAAGTACAATTAAAAAAAATATATATATATACACTGTGTTAAGAGATTTTCTGTGGCTGTTGTTTTCCCTGAAATTTATGGTCATAAACAAGCTTGAAAAATGATAATTTAGAGCAAAGAGAAGAGGCATGAGGAAAACCAATACTAATTCAAATCTAATCAAAAGTATCAGAAATTGATTTTGTGGTATTTATCAAAGGAATTTTCAAAAGTTTATATTAGAGAGATTGAAAGAAATGTAAGGAAAAAAATTCTGTGGCATGTTAGGTTTTCATGAATATTTTTTTTTCATACATGGTAAATCTGTTTCCAGCTCAGGTACCTGTATAATCAAGACATTGTTAAGTTTCTTTGAACTCCTCTAATTCAGGTTTCATGCATCACATTTGTTTAAAATGTTTAATAACTTATTCAATAATTGCTTGTTTAAATCCACTCTGGCTGCCAAGCATTCTGTTGTAACTGATAAAATATAGATCACTTTGAATATTTATGTGTGATTTTTGTGCAAGTGACATTTATGATTAACGCAAACTTAATTTGGTTGTGGAATCAAATAAAAAATGTCTCTGTGTATTCTACTGGAATGATTAGCAGAGGCCATTAATCAAGAAGTCTCTTTTGTTCTTAATTTTATGCCACATGAATGAGTAAAGATACAAAGGAACTGAGTATTTCATCAAGCTCTGGCTTTCTTCATGTGAAATATTCAATTCTCTCACAAGGAACTTCCATATTTTTAATGTTTTTAATCACTGCTCTTTTGTGTGTGGCCCTCTTTGTGAAGTGAGACCTGCATATTATTCAGGCTAAACCATTTCTGGAGTACAGCATAGTCATGAATTTGATTCCAAATGGCTTTTTCAAATCAGTGATACAGAGTCACTGTTCATCTGAACGCTGAACATGGCGCAAGCTGGCTCAAAAAACTTATTTTTTTTAAGTCGGCAAAGGTCACAAATTAAATGAAGAAAGAATTTTATCTAGGAGTTGTTGGGGGGTTTCCTTCTTCTTCTTTAATTTGTTCCCTACATACTCCATGTTGGGTGTCAAAATATTGATATGCTACAGCAAAGGATGATCAAATAACATACAAAGATAAAATCACAATCTAATAATATGAAGCAATATCTCAAGAACTAAGAAAAAAAAAAAAAACCAAAAAAACACCCCAACTTTTTTTCTTTTTTCCCAGTGTATAAAAATGCATTATGTCTGAGATAAAGAAGTGAAATTTAAAAAGGCTTTTAATTGCAGGCCTCTATCACTAACAAAAGCAGATAGATATTGAATGGATGACTAAAGAATTTTTGCTCATTGCTGATTTGAGTGAGGGTAAGTAATAAAAATTATGTGTGATTGGGGGGTATACGAATGCAGCAAAACATACCACCATGACTACCAGATACACAACAGTTTAAATATGCCCAACAAAGAGTTATAAATGTGAAGAGAAACCACTTTTTCTCCAAGATGTCTGTAGCCTACTCCAAAACTCATACATTTTTATCGTGTCTTAAATGAGGCTCATCAGAGCACATAAAAGCAACAGGAATATTTTCACAACCTTATGTATAAGCATAACTCCCTGGTCCTATCTTCCCAGGTAATTTTGTGTGGAAACTGCTAATTTAACTGTTTTTCTCACATGATTTCAGAACTCACAAAAGCAAATGGCTCAGATTTATTTAAGCTGTTACAAACTGAACTGCAAAGCTAGAAATCTGTACATTTAGTAGCTTACAAATAAAGAATTGTCAAAAACTGTGTGGGTTTTATGTTTGCAAATTTATATAGTCACAATTAGAAAATAACAAAACATCTGCAGTTGTCAGAAAGAGTGAATACAAGGCAAACAAACTAAATCAAATTCACATTTGAAGAGTGCATTGAGTTTTTATAGATACATAAATATACCACTACAATTAATTGCTATTGTTAAAACGATGTCTACCAGTTAAGACTGTAATTCTTATTTTTATGTCACTCAGAGTGAAAGGGGTTTGTCTTTGCCTTAGAAAATACAAAAAATTACAAAAAGTACTGAAGACTACACAGAAAATTAATCACAGGGCTTTTTTTACTGCCTATGGTGCTTGATTGAAGATATACAATGTGGTAAAATTCTGTAAACTGTGGTGCAAAGTGTGTAAAAAGTCATGGAAAACTGTATTTTACACAGCCAAGAGTTTACCTGAGGCACATGTAACCCAGATAACTTGAGTAACTCATTGCCACCATGCACATTGCAGTGGAGGACAAAGCAAAGGACAATTTTCCTCTTTGGATACTTTAAGCAAAAATACATATTCTTTCCCTGATTTCATAAAAGATAAAATCAACTCCTAAAACATGTCTTGCATTCTTTAAATTGGAAGATGTACACATTAAATTATGTTCAGATAAGCATTTATGTTCTGGTTGAGAATACAGAAGCATATAAAAATTTTTACCGTTAAGTTATCTGATTTCATAGATGTGGTTTGTGTAGCAGTTTCAGAAATCATATGTTTTCAGATCTTCCTGTTTCTGAAATGTCCATGAAGAAATCAATGCATGTGTTGCACCTTAGAAATACAAAGAGTGCTAATATTTGCTAATCTGTTGACTTCCTAATAAGCTTATCTGTTAAATTTCCTGCCACATATTTTTTACATGGCTTTATTATTTTAAGAATTTTTTTTCCTTATTTTTTTGTCTGCTTATATTTCTAGCATTGTTTTGAAGGACTAATGAAGAACTTGATTGTTAACTATTATTCTTCACATTTTAGGTAGCAGAAGCTTGTAGTAAAATCTCATAACTCTTACTAAGACTGATGTCTATTTTTTACTAAAAATTTAATCTCCCTAGTAGCTTTGAGAAAGAAAAAGAGGAAGCATAAAACATATTCTTCTTCGCAGCAGTACTGTCTGATTCTCAGTTGTGGCTTCTCTGCTTGTTTCCCAAGGCAATAGGTACCCAAAGTATTTACCACTAAAAGAAGTGTACTGCCCATTACTTAAATGACAGTGCTTTTACCCAGTTTGAACATGAAAACCTAGTGCAAGATTTCCTGTAGAGAAAAATAGAGTTTTGGAGATGATGTCAATGCTCCCCCGACTTCAGTTTTAACCACCTAAAAAAGCAAATGTCAAATGACCAGGATAAGAAAATTGCAGAGATTCTTAACCAAGGTTGTTTTCTTAGTGGGGTAAAATAGTAAGTCACCTTGAATAGGAGTGTATTGAGCATTAGAGCTGCATAAACTTAACTTCCAGGAACTCTGCTGAGTTTGGTGTTCTTGTTAAAAGTGATTTATGTGATACGAGCTTCTTGACTTGACATCATCCCTGATAATTACAAGCAACACAAAAAACATCCCATACAAAAAACTGACATTCTGCTGAGACTGAAGGCAAATATCCGTGACTGAACTTAAATTAATCACCATAACTGTATGCTGCTTCTGCCTGAAAAAGTCACTGAATATTTCTAGTCAGTCCTCCATAATGTATTTTTACAGATTAGTTTGCTCTGGGTGAAACTCATCTCCAACTTTGAGCATGAAACCTTTTGCTGTGGATGTTGAAATACAAGAATGCAACTTGAAATCAGTAACACATGCAGGTAGAAATAACACACTCAGGTTCCCTGAGGAAAAAAAGTGCAGATGAGCTGAGGAATGAAGTATAACCCCAAGTCTGGGAGTGAGTTGCAAACCTAGATGACCATTCAACTCAGTAGGTAATCATATGGGGCCTCTGTTCAAGTTCTCTTTTGCTTTTTCTCATAAGATTTACAGAGTGGAGATGCACTCTTCTCTGTGTCCCTTCAGCAAGCTCACCACAGAGCAGCTGCTCAGCTCTGTAATTCTGCTATTCACTACAGTTTTACAGTAAAGGAGCTTTGACATTTTGCTTTGATGCAGTAAATATATAACAACCACAAGTGAGTAAAATCTGATATATTGCTTTCTTGGTAACAGCCCCAGATGACTGCTGAGCACTTACACTGTTGAAGCACTTATTGGATTCAGTTTGCTAAGCTTTGTTTTCCATACAGGATCTGTCCTTTTCTGTGTGTGTGTGTAGTCTCAAACCTAATCAGACCTTATGCTAGAATAAATCCCCAATAGTACTATACTGCTAAAAAGGTTGGTATTTCAAAAGTAATAAAAGCTGTTAAAAGCAAAAATCTCTCTTAATGAGATAGCATTGAATGCTCCACAATGCCTGTGCTGTTGAGTTTCTTCTTACTACACTTGTCCTTTGGGCTTTCACATGCAATATTCCCCACACTGTAACAGTCCAATTTCAGCTCCTTTAAGAATTTTTAGTTGACATGCAGTAACAGCACGAGGATTTCCTTCCCTAGGTCCCCTTTTTTCTTCATTAATGCAAACACTTCCCTTGCTGATAGTGTCACTTTGTAAGCATTCATTACCTATTGATCGGGCAGTGTAGAGTGCACGGATGGATTGGCAAACCCTCGCAGAGGCCTCTTCATTTCATTGAGCTTCTGGCATACCATGCTACAGGATTTCTTAACAGAATATTGACAAGCTCTGGCAGATTCTCCATTTTATGGATAAAATATCTTACTTTGTGTTTGTTTTGTCTGATTTTCTGTGATTTTATTGTCACTCATTACTCCTAAGTTTCTTTACTTATCATGTGAGTATTCATGTGGCATCAATATAAATCAGATTCAAATCAGATTAAAATCAAATAAAAGTTAGACAACATGATGTCATCAATAGAGTTTTTGTAGACATCTATATTTATGGATTATGTATGTGCCTAAATATGTATATATTTGTGATAAATGTGCATGTACATGTGCATTTAGAGATCTGTGATTGGCATGCACTACCCGTGGGTCAGACCCAAGATTTCCATTGTATGCTGATATGTGTAGAGAGAAAAAAGTGCTTCTTCGCATCCTGTCATTCTCTAAGTAAGATATCTTGTTCTTGAGCTTTCAGTTGAGTCATGGAACATACCTTGGTATTATGGAAATGGTGAAAAAAGCACTCCAGGATGATGTAGGGAGATGTCAGGACTACAGAGGGTGACATTCTCACAATGCAAAAGAGAAAGGGAGGAAGAAAAAAATTACAAAAAAACATAGAAATACATATCTGTCTATATTTTATACATCAGTATGTCTGGACTGGGAAGATGATGAACTTAACCTACAAAAGACATATTTGGGGGCTGTCTCAGTAAAGGTGAAATGTGAAGGAAAGAAAGAACAAGAAAAAAAAGAGGAAGGGAGAAAAAATGTAACACAGCCAAGGAGGCTGCCTGCGTAACTTTGGTTAAAGATTGTGCTATGCAATCAAGATAATTCTCATAATCATAAAAGCAAGCTGGTTTAATAAATACATACAATCAAAATAAGAGATAATTTCCTCTGGCACTATAAAAATAATAAAACTGGTGGTGTTATTTTTGAAAAAATAGATGTAAGCATGGCTGAAAATACATTTCAAGATGTCCTGAAGGAGAAAATATAATAAGGTGGAAATCTTCTGGAACTAAATAGGTTTTTGCCCTACCTAACATGTAAACTATTACATAAACTATGTTTGTAACACAAATCATTTTTTGTTTTGGCAGTAACTTGTCTCTTAACAATATCAGTATTTTATTACCCATAATCCATTGCATTATTAATTTCAGTGGCTTGGAGGAAGTAGCACAAGTGGTTGGGTACCCAGCAGTAAGTTTTTATTACTACTCAAATATTCCAGTGATTTCAAGTTGCATTTCAAAAAGAGCAATTATTTTTATAAGTGTATATAAAAATAAGCTAAAAAAACAAAGCAAAACTAAAAATGTCAATCTTTTAAAAGCATTAAAAAAGATTGCAATAATTTTTAGAGATATGAGCTATTTATTATATAGTGCATATAAATACAATGTATATCCATTTAATGTAAATGATAGTTATTTTCATTTAATCTGTAAAAATAATGTCATATAAACTATTACAGACATAATGCTGAGGGTTCTTAAAGTGCATAGCTCTGTATGAACCTGTTTGAATACCCACTGCCATCAGTGAAAAACTTGTCATTCACTGTAATACAGAACACTATGAAGACACTCTCTCAAAGGCTGCTCAGGTATTTCCGTGCCTATATACACAATAGTTTTCTAAAGGATAAGAGAGCCTTCATTAAAAATAATATAACTTATGTTTGCAGTTTCCTTACCAGTTGCTCCTAGAGAATCAAAAGCATCTATAATCTTGAGCCATTTTATGAAATTTGCTTGAATCTCTCTATTGCATTTCTTCTATAACAATATATGTGGAGTTCCAGCATATCCCCTTGCTTGTGATTTTGAAAAATCATATATATGTGAAAGCTTCCAGTGGCCAAAAGTAATTATTCCCAGGATTACTATGTTTTGAGTGTTTTTGTGGGGAGACCAGTTCTGGGTTCTTTTTAGGCCTAGAAGGCCTTTTAACTTGACTCAGGATGGATATTATTGCTTAGAAAGTTTGGAGATTGAAGACTATATTGACAGTTTTCAGCTGACTGTATTGAGATTATCCTTCGTGTATTACCCAGGTTTCCACATCATCTACACATTCACTGTCATGTTGAGTCTAAACTGATGCAAGTTATCCATCTCTCCAGGTCAGGAAACCCAGGCAAAGGACTCAGTGGTTCACACTGATTTCTACTCCAAAGGACTGCAGAGACTCACTCAGTCTGAGAGGTTCAGCTTGGCCATAGCTGCAGCTCTGAGGCTGTAACCATATTTATTCACTTAGGACCAGTGAAGCTCACAGCAAATAATGTGAGTAACTTTGTCTAGTTTCTCCTTCCTTCCTTGCGGGCTATGGAGAGCTGGGAGGTAGGAATGTAAAGGATCATTTGTATTCACATTGAAGTTTATGGTCTGGAGACTGTGTAGTAAATGTGTGAGTTCAAACAGCTGTAGCTTAACCAACATCTAATGGAAAACTTATGGAGGTCAATGAATATTAAGATTTCCCAGAAATTAAAAAAAAAAATTCTTTATTATATATACATAAATTGTTGTGCTCTGTATCTATATCACACTTTTGCCAAGGTTGCTTCTGCTTACTTAATGAATTGCTCTGATTATGTAGCTATTATTCATAAATTTTTGCCTTCTTATACTTAATGACATCTCTTTTTGACCCAAACTATAAAAAAAATAAAAATGCATACAATCAGAATGGAGATTATATTACAGTTAAAATGCAAACATTTTATTAGAATTCCTGCATATTTGCCATAATTTGGTTCCTTTCTAGAAGAATAGCTTTCTGATCAGCCACAGAAAATGAAATTGGAAACATTTCATTAATTTTATAAAAAAGGAGAGGGTTGAGTGGCATCATAGTTCCTTTGTATTTTTCCTCTGTTCATTTGTGCAGCTATAATTACAGATTCTTTGTGGAATGTTCATGTCAATCATTATTAATCTCTAATTTCTAATCACAGGCATAAGTAGGTTTAAACTTCATTGTGAACCTTTTGAGAGTTCTGTGGGTTTTGAGAGAGAAATGATGTGTTGCTGATTTTCATAATGCTATCTGGAGATCCTTGTGAGTAATTTTTCCAAACAGAAAGAAGTTATCATAAAGAGGAGCAAGGAGAAGAAAAAACGAAAAGGAAAGGAGCAAGATTCTTTCTAGGCAAGATGTTATGTTCCAGGGTTTTTAACACTTCACAATTATGGCTAGATTTATTGGTGGGTGTGACAGTTCTTGGTTGTGCTGCTTCAGTGAAAAGGAAGATAAATAAGGCAACAACACCTGGGAGACATGTAGGCAAGATTAGACAAGAATTAAGAAACTCATCTGAGGTTCAGAAACCTATGAAAAAATCTAGCAGAGCAACAAGAAATTTATTTGAAATCAATCAGTGGCAGTGACTCTAGCAAAAAGGAATCAACCAGAATTTAACTTCAAAAAAAACAAGTGCCAATCATATGTTCCTTAATACAGTGTGTTTTGCAATATTTCTGGGTTGCAGCCATTTCTGGCAGTAGTTCAGTAGCTATTCCTTATATTCCTGAAAATATACTGTAGTGATAAGTTAAGTTTTCCAGTACTGCAATTTTCCTATCATCTTTTGTGTTCACTGTGGCAGTCCTACTTACCTGTATGTCAAATCTGACTTGCAGAACTGGAGTACTGCAGGGTGAAGTAAGTAAGTCTCAATTTCACCCAGTGTGCTCATGATAAAAAAACAGATTTTCTTATTAAAATATGAGGGACTGATTCCAAGTAATTTACAGTTCCAATGATTTTTGTATCTTTCATATGGGTTCTAATAACATATTCCACAAATTATCTTTAAAACAAAGACAAACAGCATAAAAGTGTGAAACGAGACTACTTGGTAGTGGGGCCTGGAGAAGTCAAAAATTAGATGGTTCCCCTGAACAATTAGTGCACACAGTGTACTGTTCCTTACTGATTTACACACCAAAAAGATCCCCTGTATTCCTCTCACTGCTCATTAGTAGCTAAAAAAAAAAAAAATTTAGTTTAGTGGGGAAAGATTAGAGAACAAAAATAAAACCACAACTGTCTCAGAAGCATTAAGCATTCTCAACACACTGAAACAGTTTTTCCCCCAATTAAAAAAAAAAAAAAAGGTAGAACTGCAAAAGGTGAAAAGAAAGTCAACAAAGGTAATTAAGTGATGAGATTGATTTAATCTCTCTCCATGAGTGGGGAGGTTAACTGACCTATCGTCTTTAGTTTGAACAACAGACAGCTGAGGGGAATATGAAACAGGTTGTAATATACGGAGGAAAGTGAAAAAGATTAAGAAGGGGAGCAATTTAAGAAATAAAGGGCATTGGGTGGACTAAGTAGATTTAACCAAATCAGGTTAAATCAGATACCTAATCAGGTAGTTAAGGTATAGAACTCATTGAATTGAAGCTGAATAAATAAATTGTGCACATTTTTCTCCACTTTGTTGTCATATTTCTTGTAATTTGCCACAGTCAGGTATAGGATAGTAGGTTATCCTATGTTCTGAATAAATTTTGTTATATCTATGCTCTTATAAAGTACTTTTACAATTAAGAAACTATAATAAGATTGTAAAATCTGTTTTACAAAAGAATTTAAAAATGGGTAAACATGTTTCAGACGAAAGACTGAAAAGTCTTTTGTGCAACCAGTTGATGCACAAGTGGAAGAATTCAGGGAAAAAAAATTAACAGGCTGTCCAAACATTTTCCCAAACAACCCACTTAAGGGGAAAGCAGAAAGCAAGAAAATAAATGGAAGAGTAAGTTTCCAAAATGTGACAAAAAAGCATACCAAGCAAATCCGTGGGGCTTGGCCAAATAGAATGCAATTACTACCTTAACAATTTAGATGGAATAGATTGAGCTTTCACAGATTTTACCCAAGCACTTCAAATGTATATTCTGTAAATAAATAGTATTTATCCAATAGGCAATACTTTTGTTTAATGATCTAAATGGAACACAGTTTAAGATTTAAGCAACCTTATTTCTTAGTGTAGTGAGGAGTGAGCATAAAGGTAGTTCTTTCTTGAGATGAAGGTATGCAATGTATTGTCATGATATCCTGTAACTTGGAGTGTTCTAGAATCTAATGACAATTGTACTGAAATTCCCACTATTATATTGTAATGGGAAATAACCAAAATAACTTGTCACACTACAAATATAACTATGACACTTCTATGTCCTTTTATTTCTTCTTGATATGGGAAGATAACACGTGAGCCACTTTGGGGACAGTTAAACATGATCTTCAAAATACTACTTTTTTAAAAGATCTTTCTTAGTCCAGACTATGTTAGATTTAAACTCTTGGTCCAAATGCTCACTTTCTGTCAGATTTAGGATCTGTCACCACCCTTATATTTTAGATTTAATTCTTCATGTTTCTTGTATTTGTCTTGTTATACATATGACTTCAGTTGAAGTAATTTTTCAGAGCTACTACTTCCAGATTTTTCTCCTCTTTTTAGCATGACCTGCCTCAGAGAAATTCTGAGCTGTTAAAGACACATACCTGTCTCAATTTTTCTTTCCACAGATAAATGTCAGCCCAAAGTGCACATTTTAACTTTCTAGCACTTCTCCCATTTACCTGCAACAAAATATAAAAGTTCAGGCTCCTGTTTCCAAACAACAGGGGAAAAAAATATGTAGATTCTTGATTTACAATATGTTTGCTCTTCCCAATCTGTTTTTTATAGAACCAACTCAGTGTACCAAATGTTATTCTTGGAACTGAATTTATCTTATAAAGTTGTAACTGGATAGATTCTATGAGAAATAAAACAAAAGTTCTTCTGTTACTCTGGCAAAGGATGATTAATCCTGAAAAAAAATACCTATAAGAAAAAGAAATCAGCTAATAAAGATTACCCAGAGGAATAAATTAAAGAGTTTATATTTACTTTAAGATATGAAAAATACAATTATCTGAAAAAATGCACATGAAAGAGAGTGAATATTACCCTTTTTTCTCTTACTTACTGTCATGGTTTGACACTGGCACAATGCCAGTGCCCCCCATGAAAATGCAATTTCTCAACTGAATGCTGTGAAATGCGATCGAGAACAGAGTAAAGCAGGCCCAAGCCTAATAACAAGAGAAAACTTTATTAAACTACTACTACTATGCTACTATAAAAGAGGGGGAAAAAAAAACACACACAATTCAAAATGAAAACCTTCCAAAGCATTCTTCCTCCCACCACCCAACTTCAACAAACCACAGTGAGACACAATCTGGACCCCAATCAGGTTTCCACCCTCCAGATAATTAACACCCAGTCTATCTGCAGGGAGAGAGGAGTCGCTCCTGTGCCACAGATCCCCCAAGAAACACAGCTGCCACATCCTGTGTTTCCATGTCACCACATGGCACCGCCCGGAGAAAAAAAGTTTGCCAGTGGTGACCCTCTCCTTTCCATGCACAGTGCTCTCACCACCAATGCATGGATGGACAGACTGCTTTTTAGGATTTTACCTTTCAAGGATGCCCTGCCAAGAGGGGAAAAAACAACAGTTCAGTTTTTTATTTTTGGGACTAATAGTCCCCCCCATTTTCCCCTGGGGCCGGGGATCCATCTTCCTCTGCGAAGACAGGGGGCACCACCACAAACCTCCTTAACTTTTCTCTGTTTGCTCCACTTCTGTCTTTTCCCAGCTGAAGCGTGGTCTCTTTGGCTCACCGGCATCCTCCTAAAATACAGTCTCTCCTGGAGGAGAAAATCGGTTCAGTCTGTGGCTACCAAGAAAAAGTCCAGCCAAAAGCCACTCCATCATCTCCTCCCACCTAGAATTTCTCCTTCCAACATCCCAGGGTCCAAGCTGTCTCTCTTCCTCTCTTTTCAAACCAAGGAGGAGAAAAATTTCACAAAGCTTTCATTTCTCAAGGAAGGGTTAAAAGTCCCGACTCCCAGAGATGGCTCGCTGCCCAGGCTCCAGCTCCCACAGCCCAGCTGGGCACCTTGCGGCCCCCCCGCTCTTCTCCTTCCCCGCGGTGAACTGCTGATAAAACCACCGCCGTCTCTTTTTCTCTCTTGGGAGAGAGAGAGACTCTGGGGGGAATGGAGACATCCCAGATTTTCTCCACCCTTCCATCTGCAGGGGGCCAGCCCGGTTCCAGTCCCTCCATCCTTGGGCCTACCTCCGAAGGCCACATGGCTTCTCCGCTCCCCCACCCAGCTCGTCGCCGGGCAGGGGAGAGTCCTGCACTGACCGCTGACCGGAACCCAAGAGAGCGAGTTCTCCTGGGAATTCTGCTTTTAACCTCTCTGTGTTCTCAGAGGCGTGTCTACCTTCAATTAGTCAATGTCTAAATTGACCTCTTCCTTCCAGAAAAATTC
This sequence comes from Taeniopygia guttata, assembly GCF_048771995.1. Lineage (NCBI taxonomy): Eukaryota > Metazoa > Chordata > Aves > Passeriformes > Estrildidae > Taeniopygia > Taeniopygia guttata. Next base: position 26,674,757 of record NC_133026.1, on the reverse strand, counting down.
TTTTTCCGTGTCATACCACGACACTTACCTATGTCTGTACTCCATTCCATTTGAGAAAAGAATTACATTCTCACAGGTGTTCACAGCATGTCTATCATGAGAAATCTCTGACCTTAATCTGGGCCTCTAGCCACACAGTTAGGATTAAAATAATAATCAATAAACTAATCTGTAGAAAGCCTGCGTTAAAATGTGTACAGTACAGCCAAACAGGAATAATACTAAAACAAACAAATATAATAATCTTCTAGTTATGTTATTCCAAACGTTGCAATAAGATAATTTTGCTTTAATTAGGACAAATATTAGATATGTTTATAATTAAACAGGATTGAATTTATGAATTTTGAAATATTAGCAAGTAAAAAATGAGTTAGTTCCAGATACTTGTGATAACATAGTCAGTTTATGCCACGTCTGTTGGTAGGGATTAGACTTAATACCAGACAGCATCCTTGATCCTGGTCAAAAGACACACAGTAAAGTGAAAAGTCCTTACAATCAACCATGAGAGACTCATGCTAACCTTGTCTGAGTCAGAAGTCACTTCTTGCATATCTTAAGTGAATCACATTGCCCTGTGTCTTTCTTTTATAAGGATCTTTCCATTCACTCTAGTGAGGAGGATAAGAAGGCGGAAATACAGAAGTAGTTTGTAAAGTGCTTTCAAAGGTACTGTCAAAACTTGACATGAAGAGCTTTTAAACTGAAAACAGCCAGCAAATGAGTTACTAATCTCAAATGCCTGTGTGTATAAGCTGACAGCTTCTGTCTGCCCCTTGCCTTTGCATCCAAAATGCTTGCCTGATGTAGATGGCAAGAACCTCTCCAATCTTGCTCTTTGGCTGTATCTTCTAAAGCTGTCAGGCCCATCGCATTTCAGTGACTTTCCTCTCTTTTATTTACACTGTGCAAGTGTCAGCTTGCTTAGGGGAATCAGAGCAAAGGCAGCTGCGCAGCAGAACATGCCAGCTGCATCACGAATAAGAGAGAAAAGGTCAGGAAAGAAACTCTGGAGGCTCTCACAGTCCAGATCACATCACGGGGACTGAGAGACCAGACCAAATGTTGTGAAGACCAGCCAGCTCTGTGGTCACTCTGAGGATGTTCTTTTGGGCTATCTCCAAATTTTGCAAACAGAGCTTAGATGTTTTCTTTCCTTCAAATAACTTTATTACTAAAGTACCTAAATCTGAGCTGTCTTACATCATTCATGACACACATTAATTTTTCAGGGGAAAAAAACATGAGCAAAATAAGTTTTATTGGGTCTTCTCTTAGACTCACTGTGTTGATGACTATACATACTAAGGTCTTTCAACATGAAACAGACTCTAATTTAAAAAAAAAATTTCTTCCAACATCTATTTTATCAAGGAATATTCAATATAATTAAAAAAATAGGCCTACTAATATGTAATTTGTTCCAAACAAAATTGCTAGTTTCCATATTACTATAATTCTGATCTGCATCCCCTAAACAAGTGCTTGTCCAATTGGACAAGTGAAGAGAGACCTGTACTCTGAGACACATGCATTAGAATTCTAAGTCTGTATGCACACAACAGAAAATTCACCTTTTGAGGCATAACTGCTATGAAAGCTGTAACATATGCACTCCAAATTTGATATTGACTCGTGTGCTATGCAAATATGGATGCAGGATTCTTTTTGTTCTTGTGAATGAGGTACCTGATCTCTACCACAAATCAAAATTGGTTTTATTAGCTTGACTGCAAATATAAAAAACAAAAAATGTTGTCAGTCCAGGACAGATTAACTTTCTCACACAGAATATCTGACATCTTTGCTGGAATTAATCCCATTTGTTCTTATAGCTTTTTATTTGCTTCTGCTATAATTTTATAGTTTATTATCATGATATCCTGTAACTTGGAGTGTTCTAGAATCTAATGATGACAATTTGAACTGAAATTCCCACTATTATATTGTAATAGGAAATAACCAAAATAACTTGTCACACTACAAATATAACTTTATGACACTTCTATGTCCTTTTATTTCTTCTTGATATAGGAAACCTTAAATTTCAACACTAGGAAATTCTCCAGGTCAGTTTTACATGGAATGACATTTTCTCTTTTATATTTTAGCTCTGCACATGGCAAGTTACATTTACATATAAAAGCATTCTGAAAATATTTAATCCAATATTAATGTAAATTTGTTTTGCAGTTCAGTACTTTGTAAATTACTGTTCTTAGGTATGCAAATCCATTATATATATTAAATACTCTAGTTCTGCATATTTTCTTAAATGAGCCACTGGGTGAAGTTTACAGTCTATGTCCTAGAAATGCAGCAAAAGTGCAACCACACATTATGAAGGGAATAATTCAGAAAACTCATTCTTGCTTAAACTGGCATTTAAAATGTCATTTCAGCCATTTTATATGTAATTTGAAAAGCATCCTCCTTAAATTCTCTATTTAAAAGGGCCCTTGTCAATCATGACCTGTATGGCAGGGTGGGAGACGGCACCAATGTCAGGCTGTTCTAATTTCCTCTAAGACACGTTCTTCACCCCACAGGGAGCACAAGTTATCACAAATGCCAATATGCATATATATTCAGTACTGCAAAAATATTTCTCCCATTGATTTCCTTCTGTGTGTGAGTGTGAGCAAAAGAGGAGGGGGTGGAGGGGCAGCACTTCAGCTCTTCACATGCTACAAAACATTCCCAGTTCTAGAATTAAATTACAGAGAGTGATCCATAATATTCATTCAGTCACTACAATGGCTCCCTCAGCACTCTTGTTACTAATGGCATAGGCCCATTTGTGAAGATTTTCATGCAGTTTGCTTGAAAGGGACTCAGCAATCCCCCACTTCTGAACAAATTACAGACCAACAATATTCTCACCAAAGGGGTCGCCTGGCATGAAACAGGTTATTTAGCTCTATTTGGCTAGGAAAGAGTACACCAAGAGAGGAGAGAAGAGTAGGAAAAGGGGAAGGTAGTAATCTGCAAACAGCAGGGAGGGGTGAAGTAAGCAATAGCATAAATGAGCTATTTACACTTTTTAACTGTGAAAATAAAGCCTCTGCAACTACCAAAAGGCTTTCTTCTGGAACAAACCTGTTTATGTTAAGTGCATGTGGCTTTTAAACACTTTTGGAGGAAAGAGATTTTTAAAATCAAGGTCTTCATTCTGTCCATGAATTTTGTGGATTGTAAATCACTGTGTGTTCTTTCCCCAGGCAACCGACAGCAGATTAGAGAGGATGTATTGGGTGTTCCTTTATGATTGCCTCACCAAAACGCAATAAAGGTCCTGCAGTATGTTGAATCACAAAAAGGAAATACATGTTTCAACATCTGAGCAGCAATCTTGATTCTTCCTTCCTAGCCAGATTCATCCTCCCATGATTGCTTCTTTACCTCAGGCTCTCTACAAGGAAAGTCATTAGGGCCTGTACTGTCCAACCTCAGTAAGGCTCTTGCGATATCTCTCTTTTTTCTTCTCTACGCTGTCTCAGGAACATTTGATTTCATTTAGTTTCCCTGTTGTAACCTGTGATATCAAAGGTTTTGGACAGAGGACTCAAAACTATTTTCCTCCATCTGTTGGCTGTAGGCTTGGATGGCAAGGCTGTCTTTTTGAGAATTCATGACAGGGAGAAACAAGGGCAAAAGAAAACTTTGGTCATTTCACCAGAAAAAGAGGTTGACTGACAGAGAGATTTCAATTTGCTGTTAAGATTCCCTCTTGGCTTCTAAACAAAAATTATATTCTCATTTGGATAATGGATTTATTTACCGGTCTTCTATGTTGGTACTTTAGGCTTCTTTATTTATTTTTCAGCTGTTAACAGAAAGAAAGATTCAAAGTTTATTTATTCATCGGGGTCAACAGTCACAGACTTAAAATCCTTTATTTTTCTTCTGATAAAATATCCAATGATACGCCACAGAAATGAACAATCTATGTGGGAACAGTTAATTCTTGTGTTACTGGTATACCAGATACTCAGTCAGAGTTCCTTTAATTATTTTTTATCTACCAGACTGCCACAGATGGTGAATATACAGAGGTGAGAAGTTATGTCAGTATTGAAGTGTAGATAGACTCTAGGTACATGCTTAATCCTTGTACACTGACAGAAATTACTATAGTTATTTTCAGAAAATTCAGGTAGTCATTCCTTCTTTTGTTCACATAAAGAATTTAAACATGTTTAAGATCTTATACATGTATATCTAGATATTAGACCTTGACCAACAAAGTACTTACACATCTGTTTAGCCAGGAGGGCAGTCCCATTAGCGTTGTGAGTGCCTGTACAGATATTTTCCTGCATAAGGCACAATACAAATAAATGTAGGCCACATCTGAAATCAAGCCCTTTATGTTAAAATAGATTTTATTAAAGAAATTATAATTGAAATCTGACTGACAGAACCACTCAAGGGAGCTACAAAAACATTGACTGCCAACATATGTCCTCTGTTAATGAAGACATAGCAGCACTGTACTTAGCTTTTTGGAAATAGATTTGGACAGTACATTAAAACACTAGGTTGCTTATTAAAGGTGGTCTCTTTTAAAACTGATTGGGACAATTTACACCAATTAATTTCATTAAATATGCTGTGAGTTTCACTGCTATTCAACATTTCAATAACTTCTTAGTAAGATTTTTGGGCATAGAGGGAAATAGCAAATCCCACGAACTACTCTCTGCTTAGACTATGGGGTTGAAGTGTAGAAGGGTCAGGTTCAAGAAATGTCTCTGCCTAATCAGCAAGGTAGCTCTTCACAGAGGAGAACAGGGACCTTTGACACCTGCATTCTAGATTTAACTTACATAGATTATCATTCAGATATTTCTCCTCTCTCCTCTTTTCTAACTGAAAATGGATTTTTAAATAAATTCAATTTTAATGCGGTACAACAAATACATTTAAACCTTTAAAAGTTGCTGTAAAATTGAAACAGCTTCCTCCAGGTAATCTAAACTCTTACAAAATTTTCATTCAGTTATACAATAAACATAATGGTGCCTTATGAAGGACAAAGGCATATTTAGGTAATATGTATGTGGTACTTTGTAGGCAGAAGCAAATGACCTCTGCCTGCACTTTGTGCTGGCCAGAAGCCAGGAGGATGTGATTAGCATAGTGTTGAGCCAGAACCTACACTAATAAAGCTCCATGATTGTAGGGGCTGCTACTTGGGCAAAGTTCCATACTAATGATGCTTGCATAGCTTCTCATTACATCTGTTTTAGTGTGTTAGGTCAGAGTATGGGCGTCCTTCCGAAATGAATATCCTGATATCTCTGCTCACTGTATTTTTGTGAGCATAAACTGGGATCCTTTTCAGATGAAAAGAAATTGGAAGATCTGATCTCAAGGTGCTCTGCAAGCAGTGCAACTGCAACGAAGCATTCAGTTTTACAAGGTCAGACTAGAAGTAGTCTGAAGTAGAATCCCCTAACATTTGTACAGCATAGACACTGAGTCCTCAACAAGAAGTGTTTTGCTCTGTGTCTTTATTTTCAGCCTCTCTCTTTGTTAACAGAGTGGTCTGGCTCAGTCCTCATAGTCCAGTATACTCAGTCTGTTGTGTTCTATAGAAAATCAGTGTAAATCATCATCATATTGTAATTATGAACTAATTATGAAATAGAAAGTTTAGAAACATGACTTACAGAGACATCCATTAAAAGCATATTTTAGGTGTCTAGTAAAGATATTTAAAGGCTTGTCTTCACTAAATAAGTATATTTATAAATAGTGAGTAGATAACACATTGCTAGCTAGGGAAAAATGTTTCACAGTCATAGAGAATAAAATATTTCATCTGGTTCATGCTCTGACTTCAAGCAGAACTATACTCAGCCTTGGTCAGTCAAGTTTTGAATATAAGCAAGATTGGACCTCTCTATGTAGTCTTTTAAAAATTTATATATTTATTTTTGATAGATATTGTCAGGTTTTTTTTCTTATTTTGAAAATAAGAAATTTTTTAATTCCTCTGAAAATAAATTATTTTTGTAATGAAGACAAAGCTTTACATATTTAATTATGTGTATTTTTGCAGTCTTGTTGTTCCAACACTTAGATAAAGCAACGTTAATGAAATGATTTCCAGAGATCCTAGAGCTGATAAGTATTGTACAGAAAACCACAAAGTTTGTTAAAAAAATCATGAAGTTTGGAATTTCAAAAACCTGAAACTCTAGAACAGCCAAAATCAAGGCTGTTCTACGTCTTTAATTCATTCTTTAAATATTTACCTAAATCTTCTGCATCACAAACAGACAGCCTGTAAGCCTTTTTCACTTCATGAACATTGTGCCAGCCTAGCTCTGGATCTTTATGAGCTTAATTATTGTTATAAAAGTCGTAACTCATAATTCAGCTAATGTTGAACAAACACTATAGATTTTACCTTCAGAAAGCTCTTTCTTTCCTGTTGGATATACATATAAGAAGGAAAATAAAAATTATTTACAAAGAAGAAAAATGAGGCACAGAATTTGGGCTATTTTTGTTTTGTTCTGCTTTGCTTCACTTTGCTTTGCTCTACTGTAAAATTTTTACTTCTCACTCTATGTTCACGTAATGAATTCACACCCTGTCCTGCTATGCCTACCTGTCCAGGGAACTTCATTTAATACCTCACTAGCAGTAAATTTTCTCTCCTCCAGATTGCTTACACTGGACAATAAAAATGCTTAGGAAAGGTGGCAGGAAAGCAAAAGGTTAAGGGAAAGTAAACATTGAATCTTGTGTATTTGGGTATAAAGCCCAGTGTCTTTACTTGGCATTGCAATGGCTCCTACTTGAGCACTTACAGATGGAGCAGAGACTCTTGAGAATCAAGATAGAGTGAGTCCAGTTGCTCAGTTGCAGTTTTTTTTTACTCATCCTGTTTTTGTACTGGCTTTTGTTTTAGGGTGGTGTGGTTTTTTTGTTTTGTTTTGTTTGGTTTGGTTTGGTTTGGTTTTGTTTGGGGTTTTTTTGGTTTTTTTTTTGTTTTGTTTTTTAACAGTGTGCTCAAATATACTTAGTCAAATTTAAAGGAGAAAAATTACACTGAAGGATTTGGGTCTTTTTTTTTATTTAAAAAAAAAAATCAAACAGCAATCAGTTTAAAAAGAGAAGCTATTAGTCCAACAGCTGTACAGCCACAAGAACCCAGGAGAAAGGAAAATTAAAGATAGTTTTTTTAAAGAGCATCTTACTGTATTGAGAAAAAAAGGATAAAATTTCCATTATATCAAGTACAAAACTGCATGAAAGTTCTTTCCTCTAGAGAGCTGATGCAATCATTAGCAAACAAGAGTTTTAAAACAGCTTAAAACACACCAAAGTATGAAAGATTTCATGGGAAAAAAAAGCATGTCCTCTTGCAGAATAGAACAAATTGACAAACTTAATTTTTATACCTTTATTAAACAGGCAGAGCCATTTTTGACAAGGCATTGTACTGAACACACTAGGTTGCTTTTAGACTGATGTAAAGCATTGTTTGAATTAGAACAGACAAATTTATCCGCAGCTTTCTACCCATTTTTAAGTACCTTAATGAGATATCAAACTTTCTTAAATACTGTGGATGGTAGTTACCTCAAGAACGACATGATTAGTCCTTCTTTTATATGAAGGAGTTCTTTTTACTGAAATCAAGAAGTAATTGTCCATCAGATACCAGTAGAAATTAATTAACATTGATTTAAACCACGCTCCACTGATTAACAGTCTTTACACTGGTATTGTGTAGCTTGGTAAATATTAACCATCAGTAAACCTGAAGTAGAGATCTTGATTTCCTGTTTCAGTCAATTTAAGAAATAATTTAAGCAACCACTTTAAAAGTGTGCAAAAATGCCAACTTCATGGGATGTCTTCCTTAATAAGTCGAGTGCATAATTATGTCATGTTGTACATTTGTATAGAACAAAACCAAAATATTATCTTTCTTTTTTCCAGCTCCAACACAGACTCATCAAATTGTCACCATCTGCTTAAATCTGAGATTTTTGAAATCATCTTACCTAAGATAAGATTTGGGATTCTGCCATCAGACTGATAAATTAGAAATAGAACTGCTTTATTGAAAGGAAAACATAGCAATTCAGAACCACATAACTTCCTACTTCTAATGTGTATGCATTGCCTGCATCAACAACCAAGTGACAAGACAGAACAGTTACTTTTCTCCAGCTGTCCCATGAGTCTTTTTCTTTTTGTCTAATTAGAAGCTTTTCTCTTCATGAAGTTCTAAATATTCCATAAAATCTTTTGTTACTAGGGAATGTACCCTCAGACCTATGTCTAGCTTAGGGGTCTGATTTGTTATGATATAATAAACAATGTTGCTTCTAGAAAGTCAGTAAGACTTTTCTCTTTGGGCATCTTCTTATTACGACACTTTAGTTGAAGATCGTTCTTATGAAACAGGTACATTTGATTGCAAACCCAGAGAAATTCCAGACCTCCTGGAATGGTTTCTACTGAGGACAGTTATGTCACAGCCCAAGAGCAATTAAAAAAAAAACAGCAGAAAGTGAAGCAGATGCAATGGAAGAAAAATGAACAGGTGTCTGGCACTAAGAGAACCTGGAGCTAGTTTTCCTCTCTGTCTGGTGTCTAGAAGAGATAATGGTAGTACACAGCCTTGCCAAGAATTTGTTTTTTGCACAATGTTTGTACATCCACCTGTTCCATCTGAAAATGAGCTTGTGAAACTTGTGAACTCACTTGACTGAAAAAAGACAGAAAAAAAAAGATTGATGTGGTTTTGCATTGTGTCTGTTGAACTGGCAGAAGACATTGAAAACTAATAATATCCATGTGAGGGAATATCAATGCCTTTACAGTTTAAATGAGATTTTTTAATTCTTAACTTTCTTGCATTCTTTAGTTTGGATGTGGATGTGAATGTGTGTCTGTTGAATCTATTACAAAGGCTACCTTCATTTTAACACTTCCCTTTTTCTGTGAAAAAGGTATTTAAATCAGCGATGACAGAACTAAGAAACATGTATTTGGTGTATTTCATTTTTGGAGACATGAGTTAGAGAAACTCACTTATATAACAGTGAGATATGCCCAGACAACTACTTAAGCATCTGAATAAAATCAGCTAAATGTAGATGCTAGAGTAAAGACTAGGTGCAAAGTTAATCAACACTCAGTCTGTAGGTTAACTGAGTGAGATATGGCTTCTTTATTACAAGACAATTTGGATGGTTCAAAAATGGTAGCTACCCAGAAATGTGACCATAAAAATGGGGGGAAAGGGAGTAAGAAGAAGCAACCTCCACAACTCACACTCAGAGTGTTTCTTACCACTTCCTAAGTATTCTCTCAATAGCTGAATGTGTGTACTTTGGATCTTGAGCTGGTTGCTTGTCCTGCCACAGTTCCAGTCCTTTATAGATATCATCTTTTTCATGTAATAAGTTGTCATCAAAATCTCTCTGCTCTGTGAATTAGCATGTGAACTGCATCTCCCCTTGCTGTATTACCCAAATTTTCCTGTCATTAAGCTTAGTCTAAATTTAAATTCACTAGCAGTGGCTATGGATTTATAATAGCTTAAATGAGGCTATAATTTGGTCTATTAACTCTGTTCAGCTGACTACCAAGATATTTTTCTTTTCTGAGTAAAAATTCATGCTATTCTTCCGAACAAAATTTCAGCATCTGTCAACTATTTTTTTAAATACACACTGAAGTATATTTAACACATCACATGCTGTATTTTGTTAAACACTTTTCCAGAAATAACAAGTCAGACTTGTACTTCCAAAAAGGAAGTACTGATAAATGATAATGTCTATTATTTAATATTTCTTCTCATCAGCAAAATATACAAAACAATGTCGATATCCTGAGTTACTGGAGTGGACCTGAAATTGTTTAATGAACTACTTTTAAAAGGAAAAATAGCAGAGTGGAATACATTTATTATTGAAAAAGTCAATATAAAAAGGCAGTACCCAGAATGACCAATGGTGGAAGTTTATTTTAAAATACATATGGCACAGCAACATATTTTCCTTTAGCATTTTAAAACCCTAAAGTAAAAAAGCTCCTGAACCTGTACACAATACTAGCAAATGAAACACATTACTTTTTGGTAAACCTAAATTATTTTTCACTATTTTTCTAGGCATTTTTGGAGGGAGGCAATGGGAAAAGCACATCCTGTTGAAGTTCAGCAGATCATTTTGTTGCTTTCCATTTCTTTTCTTCTGGAAGGGTCTGGAGATTCAGTCTATTTTTATCCTTTAAAAAATGAAAAGAAGCCATAGAGGAGGATACATTTTCACATTTCACATCATCACCAAGAAATACAGAGCCCTGACAAGCAAGATAAATGAACAACAAACCAAAAAGCACTGGAGAAGGGTCAAATTCATTTGACTTATAGGCCAATGTAGAGAACAGTGGGTCATACAATCTTTTCTTTTGTTTCTGAAGCTACCAAGTAGAAAGTATATAGGATAAATGCTTCCCTGATTTCAAAGTAAAGAAAGAGGAAGGTAACTTACAAGCTAAGGTCTGGCTATGTCAGGAACCTGGATCTATTATTAACCTAATGTTAATCTGTTGTTAAACTAATGAATGTTAGTACCTAACATTCATTTGCCTAATATAGGTTCAGGATAAGTGGCAGATAGTCAGAACTTGTTTTTTGATGTCAAATAATTTCTTCATTTACGAGCAAGTATTGATTTCCTTAGTTCCATCAAATTTTATTTGGCTGAAAGTCTCATTGCAGAAAGCAAGACTGGGTATAGGGGTCCTAGGATTTGGTCTTTTTTGTTCTTAGCTGTGTTAAAGGTGAGAATATTCATGTTCAAGGCCTGATCTTTTCCTATCCTACCTCGCTTAGGTCTCCTTTGTCTCTTTTTCATGCTTCTCAAAATATATAATAACAGTGCAAAAAATTTCACTTTGACATTGTTAACATTTAGGAAGAATACTCTCTTTTCCTTTCCCAAATGAGAATTTATATTTTCCTGACTGTGCAGAAAGTTGACAGTTGTCACATAATGGGAAACAGGAAGCTGTAGTGAAATGATAATACCAATTTGCTGCATCTGCTAGTCAGGAATATGATCATGAAGTCTTGGTCTCAGAATAGGAAAGATCAGAGGAGGAAAGAGCTGCTGTCAGACAAGTGGGATAAATTAGTATGGAAGATTAGTCAGTGATTAATATGTTTCAAGGGTTGTTTTTATACTGTTACAATTATAGATATATACTTATCTCCCCTTCCTGGCTTGCCTCTATTTATGGACAGTAAAAAGATGAAAGGGAATGGAGTGAGAAAATGGGATTTTTCAGAATGCTGATTGTGCAATCAAGCTAAATACATGGAGCAGATTCAAACATCAGGGAAAAAAAAAAAAAGGGGGAAAGGAGGAAGTGAACAATGTACAAAAGTCAAATTCATTATCAGAAATTAGTCCCCACCATGTTGCTTAGGGATTATTATAACTCCATCTATTCCTCTCTCTGAAGCATGAAATACAATTACAGTAGTAAAGAAGACTTCTCCTGACTAAGTATCATGCTAGGTTCTGACATTACTGATGTATGTTATCTTCATTGTTTACTTCGTCATCAGGACCACCTATGCCACTGCTTTAATAAGACATGAAAGGATCTCATTTTTGTCCCAAAATCATCTTCGTCTTCCCATGCAGTGATCCAGTTCATGCAAATAACTTGGCTGCAAACTGGTGGGTTTTCATCTGGATTTGTCTTCAGCTTGCTTGATCTGGCTCATTAGATAACAACATGAGCATTGTTATGACACATATGGACAGGAAGGACTGAGCCGCTGAAAGAAAAACTGTTCAGAGTTACAACATGATTACAAAATGACTGCCATAATGAGATAAATATGATATTAGGTTGGATTAGAAAAATATATACATTATGGACAAAACTGTGCTATTTTTTCCTGTGAATGTGCTGATGAACATACTGCATCCAGAACAGATTATTTTGTTCCAGAAAGACCACAATATAAATAAATAATTTTCATTTATTGAAAAATATCTCTAATCAACCAATTAGTTGTAAACTATGCTTCTCTACCTCTCCCTGTACTTTCCCTTTAGCAGAGTGAATGCAGTAATAATTCTGTATTGGGCGTTGCTATGAAGATGACCTTATCTCCTTTTCATTTGAATTTCACTCATCCTTCAGTCAAATGGATAGAAAAATCTGTGAATATTTCCTAGCATTACAGAATAGCTAAACAGAGAATTACTCTTAATTGAATCAAACTGTCATAAAACAATTTTGATTGGGAGGGATTTATGAAAGTCATCACTGACGTGCTAAAAGAAGGACCAGGTAGATTACTTTTCTCAGTGTTGCTCTTAGAACATATCTCCAAGGATGCATGTTATACAACCTCTCTGGGGAACCTATTCCAATAATTTAAAAGTGTTTCTTAATATTTGCCTGGAATTTCCTCCAGTAGGTATTGTGCCCACAGTCTTTTGTTCTGTCACCATGAACCTTCAAGAAAAGAGTTTTCTTTCTCTCAATGTTTTCACATCAGACATAGTAACCAGATCTTTTCATCTTTTCATCCTCTCTTTTTTATACTGACTAAACCAAGTTATCCCTGCCTCTCCTCATATGCTATGTGCTGCACTTGGCAACTCACACCTTTTCTGGACACACACCATATTATGTCAATATATTCTACTGAGGAGGACCAAACTGGATAAAGTAGGCCAGATAAAGAATAATGATCTTCAGATAACTCTGTATACTTGGTATTATTTTCTAAATGGGCTATTTCCATCTAAGAGGTCTTGGCATTACTGTGGGAATTCTCTGAAATGCATTCAAATAGTGACAAATTTTGTCAAAATAAACCAAAGCCAAAATTTAAACCAGAAAAACACTCCTGTGACAGAGCATTACTTATTACAGTGAGTATATATGTTGAATATATACACTGAATCTTCCACTCTGTTGTCACTACTGCCATTTCAGAAGGGTCTTGATGAAGCATTAAAAGCATAGAAGAGAGTAGCAAGGATTATCAGGAGTATATAAAAATGTGTTTCAGCTCGGGAAACCCATGGCATTTGGGAGTCTTATAAATATTTTATTTCCTTGTTGTTGTACAAATTCTACATGTTTTCTGCATATGTACATCCAGCTCATTTTCTGGATATTCAAGTTTTCCTACAGTCACATGTGGGTTTTTGCTTTTCAGGGAGTTTGGTTTGGGTTTTTTGTAGGTTTTTTGTTTTGTTTGTTTTTTGGTTGCTTAGTTGGTTGATTGGATTTTTTGCTTTAGGAGCAAAACTTTTTTGCTTTAAGTTTTTTGCTTCAGCATCTCAATAGGAACTTGTACTCCAACATTTCCAAATGTTTCTTCTTCTGAGACCATCAGCCAACTTTGACCTGGGTGCACAGTAGTTACACGAATTCTGTGTAACTGAACCTGGGGCCAGGCTTTTGAGAATTGTTTCCTTCTCTGTAGCTTTTGTTTTCATGTGGCACAACAATGCATAACAATACAAAGGAGAGAGACAGAACATAGTTATTCACTTTTGCTGTCACAAGGGGCCGTAAATTGCTCTTAAATAACTGCTTTGAGTTCTGCAGGCATGAACCTTCTTTCTGGCAGTTTAGTTCAATTTTCCTTCTGCTTCTTATAAATAGTCTATGAATGGAGCCTAATATTTTTTCATGGATGGCTTGAGTCAAATTTAAATAGAGGAATACTAAATTGAGTATCTCCTCTTCCACCCAGTTTGACTTTTCTACAGCTGGTGAAAAGCTGGTTGGGTCTGGAATAAATAATTTTCATCTGTTTCAAAGCATCTGTGGTGAAAGAAGTATCAAAATTAAACAAACCAAAACAAACCTAAACCCCAGCTGCAAATTTTCAGATAGTTCTTTTTCTGTAGAGTGTCAAATTTGCTACCTCAAAGTCCAATTAGAGTTCATTTTCTATCCAGTTCTGCAGCTGGCAGAAGTTGAGTGAATTTGCCAAACAGCTAATGAAGATTTGCACTGAAATAAATGTTGTTTAAACAGACACAGTTCAATGACTTCAAATCCTATTGTAAAAATAGATATGGATACCAGTTTTTAGAGATTTAGTAGTTACTTGTCCTAGGACCTTTTCTAGGTGTTTGAAAGGTTTTGTTGACTCAGGAAGAAGTGCTGGTTTTGAGTGGGTGCACGGTTTTACTGAGACGACTTAAACTCCTACAGAAAGTCACTATGAGACCAGACAGAAGACTGAAATTATGAGATTAGTGGTTTGTGAAAAGTGTGCTGGAAAAAGGATGACAGCACTGAAGACACAGTGTTACCTGAAGAAGCATTTGCCTTTTATTTCAGGCAAACTGAAAGGTATTAACCACTAAGGAACTGTAAGTTATTCACTGAGTCACATAAAACACCCAGACATGTGTAATAAGGAGAGAAGTGCAAGTGACTGTGTGGCACTGACAGTCATGTCTGCACTTTATGTACTTCTTGCATAAGTGCAGAGGAAGATTTTCCTTTGCCTTCACAGTTGATAAAATGTTCTGTTTTGATTTATAGGTATGATTATACAACCAAACTAGTGTATGGATGATAATTATAGACTGTCCCTGATATACCTGCCCTTCTATGGGTACAGAAATGACTAAATTGTCATATAAAAACAACACACTTTTAATGACAACATATCTATATTCCAGCTATTTTCTCACCATTTTAATAAAGGATTGATTCGTCTGATGATTTTTTATGTCTGAAATAAGTGATGGTGAGACTAGACACCAACTAAAATTAAGTTGGTCATTTCTGAGATGACATTTAATCTAAAATACTCCGAGGGAAATTAGTTTTGAAAGTCTAGTCAGGAATGAGCTTGTACTGCCACAGCTGGGAAAACAGACAATCACTACTTCAAAAGGAGTTCATAGCTTTGACCAAAAAATAGGATATGTACTCTAATAAGGATCCTGCTATTTACTTGTAGGAGCCATTCGAATTTTGGCATTCTTCACAATTTCTATCTTCAGTTCTGTTGTTTATTTTTAGGCTGGATTTTCCTTTTGAAGGTAATGTCTCATATACTGTGTATTGTAAGATATCATGAGTCCAGGAATAAAGAAATGAGAGAGAAGCATTATCTAAACTCAGCGATGTTAATATGTATCTTCTGTTGATATTTCTGCACATTTTAGTTTCCTGTGTCCCTCTTCAAAGACTTGTATTTGTCTGATCTTGAAGTCCAAACTACTCCAAGCCTGCATTAGATAGGAAACCAATTTAGAAATCCCATTTCCTGTAAGCATAAGCCAAAGAGCTGGATGTCTGATGAATTTTAATCACAGAAATAAGACCTGGGAGACTCAGTGTGACTTCTGAACTGTTGAATGGGAAAAAAGTGTGCTTAGTTAAAATCAGTGGTGTTGCTTCGACAAGTTCACTTGCTCAAAATTCACCTGTTGTTTTTCAAAGAATAATGCATTATTGATTTAGTGACTAATATTTTTAGGAGTCCATTTTGTGGTACTCCAGGTCCTTCTGCAGTCATCCTGTGTCATCCTTCTGTGTCTCTACTCTTCTTGTAGTTCCACTCCCATTTTACACTTATATGTGGACATAACTAACTTTATTTATTACTCAAGAAAGTAGAAAAATCTTCAATAGTACATTGGATATGTGTAAAAAAGCAGCTACTCTAAGCAAAAAAAGCCACTCTAAGGCAATAAGTAGTATACTCATTTAAAAAAAATACCTGAATATTCATAAACTCAGAGCAAAAATTATTTAAATATCATAAAGTATTATAATACTGCAAGTTGCTTCACAGAAATGCATTAATCTCACATTGTTACTTCTGAATTTTTCCCTGTCTGATGCAGACAGTGGTACAAAGTGGTTGATAGCTACAGTTTGAGATATAGACTGACACTTTCTTCTGCAGCAGTCATGAGTGAGTTATTCCAATCTGTGCTAGCACAGCTGGAAAATTTACCTTCACACGGCTGGAATTCCATTTCAGCCTGTCATGATACACTACACTGCGTCTGTTTCTTCATGAGCTACAGCACTGGTGCAATGTGTTCTCTAAGGTTTCTGCCATCACAAATACAGCCACTAAAGCCATCTATTAAAAGTAAGTTGAGATTGAAGTGCTTTGATATCAAAAAATAAATTATTTTGTAAATAGTGAGCTCTCTCAAGGTTAGAAAAACTTACATAATACTTTTATTTAATTTCACTTTTCTTTCAAGTTTTTATAACTGCCTTTTACAGTTAATTTATATTGTTCCTAGACCAGGTGCATTTTAAGATTCTCTTTCTTAGTACTTACCAATGCATGGAATGCCTTAACTTTTATTTTCTTCGTTTCAAGGGAAATGAAAGGGACTAAACCTTACCCTGATAATCAGTTGACATGAGAGATATAAACATAAAATAATTAATATGGGTTATTCCTTCAAGAAGTCAGCAGCAAAGAAAAAGTGAGGCCTGGAAACTGGACCAAGCACAAGGTCAGTGTGCAAGTTAAACTTTCAGTGATTACCTCAGCTTCTAAATATGAAACATAATTTCATGTAAACGCTACCATTTCTTAAGTCCACGGAGAATTACTGTGAAGAATGTGAATTCAAGTGGTAGTTTCCCTTTGCTGTAAAAGTTTAAAATGTTAGTTGAAACTAAAGCTATCTTCAGCATTGGAATTGATACTCAAGTATCACAAAGAAATTATTTCATTTTACCCCTCTCTCTTTTAAATGCTACACAGCAGAGGTGGTTGCTCAGTCTGATCCTGTAATTTTCATCTCACTTCCTCTCCCAATTCACTTAGAAATTTTTCTTCTAGAGTTACCTGTGACTGGGGCTGTGAAACATGTTCTATAGTAAAGCATACGTGTTCACAGCAGAACCAAGTGAAAGGCACAGCTTGCATCTTGTGTGCCTTCAGCTCAAGCCTCTTGTGGCCAAAATCAGTGTGTTGATCACAGTGCTGTCTTTGTAATGCAGGTAGAAGCAGGAAGCTTAGAAACGAGGAGAAATAAGAGCAGGGCCAGATTTTTTATAGTTAGTGAAGCTAAAGCAAGACCCGTAATATCAGCTTTTTCTCTCTTTAATGGTGATTCTTGTTGTTGTATGTGGCAGATTACAGACATGACTAGCAGCTCTCATGTATTTATTAACCTTTTTCTGCTTGTAATGGGATAGACATACATTCTGTTTGTTCAATATTAACTGGGAAGTGGGTGTTGAAATGTTATTTACAATGTCCTTCTCTGTGCCTCAAGAAATGAGCTGCACCATGGTGAGCACAAAGAAATAAGCTTTCACTTGTGTAGGCAGGTTATGGTAAGCACTGTAGAATTTTTTGAGTTTATAAATAGGAAAATGTATTATCCTGCTGTGGAAAATGCAAACACATTCAATAGCAGAACTATCATTCAAGTTTTCAGAGTTTAGAATGCCAAGAAGTGACCAATCCTAGAGTAGGAAATCTGGTTCTGCAGTTTGCCTCAGAGGTATTTAAAACCAAGGTTTTAAAAGTTCTTACTCCACGGAAAATTTAGAGCATTCAAAACAAGTTCTCACCAACTCACTGGATTTTACTGTAATAAAGCAATATCCTTTCAAGAATACAGTTTTATAATTAAAGTGATAGGACCAGTGCTGTGGAATATTGACTTCAAAGGCTATCAACGGGCTGATACATTTAGTGGTCATTTTGGCAATATGTTAGAGGAGACATTTCAAAACTTTGAGACAGTGAAAATGGGATTTACTTTATTTAAGTGTAGGTATCTAAATGATATGCTTTTAATCTGAGTAATCATTCTGGGAAGAGAACATCTCCAGAGACCAATCTGCAATTCTTTTTGCCTCCATTTTCAGGGATTTTCCTTTTCCATTCAAAAATCTATGGAGATAGCTCTCCTTAATTGTTTTTGTACTGTCTATGCAGGCATCCTAGGCCTCAAGCTTAGTACAGACAATTAAATTGTAGCTATCTGCATCTTGAAGGTTTACAAATCATGTGTTTCTGTAATTAAATTCTGGTCTGCCCTTTTATAAATCAGTCCATGAAGCCTCTTTTGTGGAAAGTTTATCCTCTGAAGGCCCATAACACAGTGCCTTCTTAGTCAACAGGCTGCTTTTTCTTTAGCATCATATCTGGGTTTTTTTGGAGCTAATATTGGGAAAATGGTGGAAAAATGTCTGACTCCTTTAGATAAAAGTGTGACTGTCAATTTGGGTGTCTGTACATCTTACAGTGTATAAAGAATACTAAGGTTTACAACCACTCCTCTGTTTTGCAAGGGATATTTCACACAAATACTAAATCAATAAATGTATATGTAAGTACTGTGACAATTGCCAGAGATTGCATAGTGAGAAAATGAATTCACCTCAGGGACATCTGCATCCAGGTGAGGCAAATTTCTGCCTTTGGAAGAATGATTTCTAAAATTGTCTATACGTTTTCAAAATTCTAAATTACAGGAAGTTTTATGCACAGATTTGATTATGAGGACAACCCCTGAAAAAAGTATATAGAAATAAGGACATGGTGAAAGAAAACAACCCAACCAACTTTAAGGACTTCAAGATGTGCTGACAAAATCACTGTAGAAGAGATAGGGGTTACCTTTCTCCATTGACTATGTAGGAAGCTTTTATCTTCTAAATGAAATCGCTCTTTACACCTGCCAAACTTTCAGAGGAAGAATTTCAAAGTCTACAGGCATCGTATGTGCAATGTATCCTTCCATACTGTGATGTGTGCAGTTGGTCACTGAAGTCAGACCTATGGATCACTCAGCAACAGAGGTGAGTATGGGTATCTCAGTTCAGTCAGAGAGAGAAGGAAAGAGATTCTGCCAGGCTGAGCATGGGAAAGAATCCGAAAGGAATGTAAACAATTATTATCTCTCTCTCTCTCTCTGTTCATATTGTTTATAGATATGTTCTGCCACATTGGCCTAAGTCCAAGTGCACCAATGGTGTGAGATGTTTTCACTCTGAGATCAGTCATATTTTACCTTAGAGATCCTGGTTATAAAAGAGGAACATTACTTTTTACTAAAGTTCAGTTCTATTCTTGCGTTCTGACTTGGAACCTCTTTTGCTTCTGTCCTGCCTCATCAGTGACAGGTGAGGGTGATGACATTTCTTCTGTACCCTTGTTCTAAGTCTTCTCTTTGACCTGTTTTCATTATTGCTGAATGAGGAATGCCTGACTTGAGACACATTATTCTTGCTCAAAACATACTCGTAAAAGAGTCAGTTCTGTAATAGGAGACTGCAACCAATTTGAAAAAACACAGAAGACACTACAAGTTCCCATGGTGTTCACTCCCCTTCTGACTACATATTTCTGTGCCATGGTGAAGACAAGTGTTCATCTTTGTCTAGATGTGTAACCTTATTAATTAGAATTTCCCTTTTTTTTCTGAAAATATACATTGTTTTACAGGGTCTCTGTAGTATGCAACATGTGCTCTGAATCCCAACAATGGTTTTCTAAAAATTTAAATTTTGAGAGGTGGAGATTGAAAGAAGCAAACATTACACATACATACATACATACATGCAATGAAAAAGATGTAAATGAGAAGTTTTGCATCTTCAACCTACCAGATCCTATTTTATACCACTGCCTTCTGATTTAAAAGTACACCTTTACGTTACACAAAACAAATGAAATTATCAATTGCTTGATGATTATATTGATGGTATATTTAGATGGCAGAGTGCAAACAGTTAAAATTCATCCCCCACAGTCTTCATGTAATATGTAACAGGGTCTGGTCTACATTACCTTTATAATTGTACAGATATTTAAGCATTCAATTGTGGTGTGACCTTATTAAGCTAAATAAAATAGGGTCATATCAGTATTTATCAGAAAATCCACAGGTATCTGTGTGAGGTTATTAGGAGCTGACATGGCTGTGCTTAGTCATTATGTAAACCTTACATTCTGCTCTTTGGTTGGACACAACAGGGTAAAGAAGATCTCTAAAGCAGAGTTCTTGCCATGCTGGGGATATTAGAAATCTCTTGCCCCCCTTTATCTAGGGACAGAATGTTGCCATTTTAAAAAAAATCCAATGCACATAATTTCACTCTGTTTTTTTTACATTGTTTGTTTGGATACAACAATGAACTTTTCATAACTAGTGGGTTACTAAACATACACTGTGAACTGTAGAAAATAAAAGTATCACAGTGTGGTAAAATTGTCTCCATTGTTTCTTCCTTCCATGGTAGAAGAAATATGAAATTTTGTTGGTAAAATGCTTTCCAGATCTCCGTCAAAAAGTCACAGTAAAATTTGAGTGTATTATTCTCTCAACATATTTGTGTGCTTTCAGTTTGGAAACACAGACACTTTATAAAATGCCAGCCAGCCTTTTATCTTCAGATTGACCTGGATCAATCAGTTGAGTTAAAATTGCAGGTTTTGTTCCTCAAGCTGAAAAGTACATCTCATTAGATCACTCCTTTCAGAATTCAAAAAAGCCTTCAGAAATTCTTTTTCTTTTAACAAAGACTTATGCAAATATTTTCTTTTATTTAAAAAGGAGAAAGAAATAATATTTATCATTTTTAGTTTTAAATATTAAAAAATCTGAAAGAATTCAGAATAATATCTCTAGGTTTACAATATTTCTAGGCAGAAATACTTTTCTGTTTCACATATTTGATACTGATTCTGTATGATGCATTGATTTATTTCCAAAGACTCTGTGAATACAAAAGCTTAACAGTTCATTGTAATTACAGATCAATGTGATTTACAATAAAGACTTGGCATTAGGATCTTGGCTAGCACATCATAACACACAATTGTAACATGCACTTGTTATTCAATTCAGTGTCTTTGTCATTTTGTATTTCATACTCTAGAGAGATTTCAAAATTAAATAAAAAATGACATTAAACATGAGGTGCTTCAGCATACAATGTCATTTTGAAATGATCTAAGCAGATGAACCAAAACCAAAAAGAATTGTCTTTACAGCATGAAGCCATTATAATTTCCTTTTTTGAGTTCTACAATGAAAAGTCATGTAAGTAGCAGTAAATCCTACATGTTTGACTACACTAGCTAATTAGGAAATAATTATGCCATGGCATTTTGTCAAACTTGCTGGTGCTCCATTAACATGCATTTCAGATTTAGCGCATAGAATGCCGAATTATTTCTTATCATTTGTTGCTTTTGATATTTGATGTGGTTATTTTCTACAATAAATAAATAAAGCCCACGTGATAGATGATATAGAAAGTTTCTGTGTTTAATTAGCTCTGAAAAGGGCAGGCAAATGAATTACCACAAAACTCTCTTCAGTGCTTATATCCTTTTTCTTTTGCAAAACACTGAGAAGCAGTTCAAGCTGAGAGAATTTTTTGATACTTATCAGCCACCCACAGTTTCTTCCAGCCGCATGAGAAACTGCAGGCAACATTTAAGTGTAAAAAGAAATGAGTGAATCCTTCTCTCTGGCTATTGATCCACATTCAGCTTCCTCCAGCATCTGTAACCTTCCCTCCAGGGTTGGTATTATAGTGATTTATTTAATTTGAAAATTTCTGAAACAGTTTGTCTGGCATTGCTTTACACAAACACAAATTCAGGGATAAATGGACAATAGAAATAAACAGAATTTGTTAGTGGGTCAGAGTAATTATTCAATCTATTGAATTTAACATTCCCTTATCAGAGTTTTTTCTGACATTGTGTCTGTCCTTCAGATCCTCCATGTTCATATAATAAGTAACAGAGGGAATGCTTTAAAATTACAAATTTATCTTTGCTTTTTTCCCCTGTACTCGCTTCTGATGAGATCCCACCAGGAGCACTGCGTCCAGCTCTGGGGCCCCCATCATGAGAATGACACAGCCCTATGGGAGCAAGTTCAGAGGAGGCCACCAACATGATCAGAGGGCTGGAGCACCTCTCCTATGAAGCCAGGCTGAAAGAGCTGGGATTTTTCAGCCTGCAGAAGGCTCCTGGAAGACCAAGCAGAAGTCCTCCAATACCTAAAGCAGGCCTGCAAGAAAGCTGGAGAGGGACTTTTTACAAGGGTTTGTAGTGACAGGACAAGGTATGGGTACCTGCAGAACAACTGGTCTTACTATAATGACTCAAGTAAAGAAGGAATTAAGTGCCTCAAACTCTCCTCATCCTTTCTCACTATGTTTCCTCCCACATCTAAAGGATAGAGATTCTCCTTAGACCATCTTTAGTAGATGATGTAGTTACAGAAACATTTGTATTGTCTTTTATGGCACTATCCAGAAAAAGTTCTAGTTGAATTTTGGCCCTTTTAAGTTTCTCCCTTCATTACCCCACAAGATCCTTGTAATTCTCCTGAGTTTCCTACTCGTTCTACCAAATGTCATTCATTATTCTTTTTTTTGAGTTCTAAACAAATTTCTTTGTTCAGTCAGGTTGATCATCTTCACCATTGACTCATCTTAGTTAACTTTGAACAGTTGTATTCTATTAGCTTTCTGGTTTAAGTATTCTTCCAAAATAGGTCACATATTTAAGAGGGAGACAATTCATTTTAACATTGTAAAGCAGTGATGGAATTTTTTAATAACTTTTTGTCTTTATTTAAATACTACCACAACATCTTGATGGAAGTTTTAAATGAAATATTATTATGCATTAAGCAGCAGTTTAACTTTACAAGACAATTTCTTCTTTAACATTTTTAAAAATCACTATAGGCTGTTTATTTGAAATTGCAGTCCAAGAAATTATAAATTTTTATGAGTTTTTATGAGCAGATTTCCAATAAAATTTTATCAATTTTGGAGCCATAACATTTGAATAAGTTCTTATTATGTGTAGTTAGTACAGTGCTTGCAGTTTAACATTATTACTTAATCTAAACTAAGTAGAGAACACTATATATAAACATATAATTATACATACTTCAGATGTTTTATTATCTACCTTTTTCAGTGTACAAATTTGTTTGTTTCTAACCTGTTTTTCTAACAGACATTTCTATGTATATTAACTATTTTTGCCAAATTTACAGCAAAATAATTAAAATTGATCATGCAATTTACGAATGCCAGAATTTAGGCTATATATTGTTTACTCTTCTCTTTTTTACTTGTATCATCCTGTAGTGTGTATTTCCAGAAAGTAAATTAATGTATACAAAAAACAGTGGAAGCATGCACTGCAGCAAAAGATTTCTGCCTTCAAATTATGCTTCAGATATCTTTTGTTTGCAAATGCTGATTTGCACCAACTGTGAGATTACACATGCAAAGGATTTCAAAAGCTATAACCCTGTTCTTGTATGTAACTTTAAAAATGACATAAATATGCATAAGTTATTCACCTCTGGCTGCAGGTAAATATACTAATTTTTCACATAATGTTCCTAGAAATCATTCTGCTGCACTAAAAAAAGTTCATCATGTCTAATTTTATAGCTGTTGAATTTAAAATAGCTGGTTGAATTACCTCTGCAAGCAGCTGGAAAGTGAAGAAACATTATAAAACAAGGATGCACAATTCCCTGTATATGAGTGAGAGAAAGGGAATACTCTTTTTCTATGGAGAAGTTAATGTCTTTAATGAAGACTGGAAAATTAGTTGTATCAAACTGGGAAAATTCAAGAGTACCAGTCTGTAGTCAAAACAGTCATCTGAGAGATAAACTGATGAAAATCTGTCTTCAGTGTGGCAGTTACTGTTTAGTTAAAAGTTAAGCTAGAAAAATACATGATAAAGACACAGATATTAAAACCCCTATTTATTTGCATGGGTTAATCTCAGGAAGAATCTAGAAGAGTTATGCAGGCTGATGTATCTGTGCTGATACCTTCAATTCTTGAAGAATTTTTTGTTGGTCTGAGTTTTTTGGCAAGAGTAGATCAAGGCAGTAGTTACTAGTGATGTATTTAACAAAAGGGGCAGGTAAATTTTGTAGAAATTTCAATGGCTGTTAATTACTTGACGACAAGGAGAATATCCTCTGGAATGCTCCTTGTATTTAACCCTTTCAATACCTAAGCAGCCTTTACACCCACTACCAGAGATGGGTTAGAATGTGAGACAAACACCTTAGAAGAATTCTCCCAGCTACAGATTCAGACTCTGAACTTTGTATATCTCCAAATAGTGGTCTGCACTCCAGATATGTGTTTAAACTCCCATTATAGGGAATGGAGAACTACTCAAACAGTGTAGAGTATCATTGTATGACCTGCATCCACTTTCAGGTTTGTTTTTTGCCAATACCTACTGACAGATTATTTCCTGACCTCCATGAAGCTATTATCTGTTTCTCTGTATTCTCAGGTTTTATTTGAAAGAAAGTAAATCTCTAAACATTGTGTTTGTGAAGTTTAGATGTGAATTGAATACAAGCACCACAAGTGTATGTGAATGAAGAACAAAATTACTCTGAGATGTATCACAGTCGTTCCTGACATTCTTGGAGAAGAAAATATAAAGAAAAAGTCATATTTAGCAGATATCACCACTCACAAATCTATAATTTCTGCACCTTTAATTAGCTGATTTACAAAATAGTATGAAAAAACTTTTATTCGCTATGGTTCAGGTTTTCAGGATTAGTCTCTTGCTAATTTTCTGTAAAAACACAATGTGCAATGGTACCAAAAATTAATAGAGCTTTAAAAGTATACCAGTTAATTTTTGTAGAAACCTTAAAATACAAAATGTAAGGACCTTTTCAGGCCTTTAAGCATAACTAGGGAGAATCAAGCTTGTGAAGATAACTAAAGCCAAGAGATAGTACAGCCATATTTTGAATGGACATAGAGTTAGTGATGGAGGTTTGCTGTACTCCATCTTATTTCTCATCTTGTTTTCTTCTTTAAACTGGTGTCCTCCTTGCCTTGTTATACACTTATGCTGTTTTTTACATGAGATGCTTGGTGTTCCATGACAAGTGAAAAAGCTAGGGTTAATGCAGTAGATACAAAAATAGTGATATATTAGAATCATATTATACACATGATTATAACATTAATAACACCTCAGAGAAAGATGAAATATATAGGAAGGAAATAATCCCAGATTGTGAAACTTTTCTCTTTCACTATGTCTACTGTCACAAGGAATGTCTAAGTGCTTGTGTCAGCAAACATATTCATTCTACAGAGAAAGTTATTGCTGTCACAGTGAGGCAGCTTTTCAGTTACAGCAAAATAAAAGTTTATCTTCTGTAGAAGTGTCTTTTGTTTGTCAGAGACAGAATTTCCTAGAATAAATGCTGCTGCCCTTCTGTTAAAGTCCATAACCACTAAATCTGTGTAACTGAGGATTCACCATCCTATCTCATCTCTTATCATTGGCCAGTTTTAATACCCTTTATCTCCCAGAATATTTGTCAAGGACTTAGAAATCATCTTCAAGGTACAAAGAAATATCTTGCTGAGAATCTTAAATTAGTGAAATTATCCCAGCATAAATAGCATTGGAAGAAAATACTACTACTACTACTACTACTACTACTACTACTACTACTACTATTATTATTATTATTATTATTATTATTATTATTATTATTATTATTTCTACTATAAAATTTGGTTAGTAAGTGTACTTGGTTAATAAGTAGCAGTGGTGGTTTGCTTTGATTAGGAGATTCCTTGTATTTCTTTAGTGCAACACAGAATAAGGTGGTACTGATTCAATAAAAAAGTAGCAGCTTGTTAAAATTTCTCATATTGAGATTATTTCACTTGAATATCAGAGAAAAAAATTTAACTATGGCCATTTAATATACCAAAATTATCAGTTTCTAATGGCCTTCTGCTCTAAGATCCTACCATAAAAACTGTTGTTTGGCTGAACCTTTTTGTGGTCTCTGCTTGAGTGTGAGTAGATAAAATATCTCATTGTGTTTGAACTTTTGTTTAGAGTTTTGACAATATTTCATGACAAACCATTGTGTTCATGAAAGCATTTCAACATTTAAAGTAGTTTAGATGGCAGGATTAGTTGGTGTCAAAAATAGAATAAAATCAGTCATGGGATGATTTGCATCTGGATTTGTCTGGTAAAGTGGGGTAAACTAACCCATCTAGTCTGCCATCTAGATCATGTAGATTTGTTGTATCATGAAATGGGAGACAGAACTTCTTTGGTTCATCTCATCCTAAGGAAAATACCTAAAGTACATAGAAGTGATATAAGCAAAATAGGTCAAATTGACTGAGCTTTGAGCATAAATTTATCCTTTAACTGAACAGAAACATAGGGTCACCCACAGAGATGTAGAAGTTAAAACCCTAAAAAGTTTAAATGCGTAAGGTCAGTCCCACTCAGCCTTAAACTGTAAGCAAAGAACTTTTAAGTGTTTCAGTCTTTTTATCTGACAGCACAGTTAATAATAATAAACCATGTACAGGCCCTGCCTGTTAATATTGGTGCTACCCAAGAATTAGTACAAATTTGATAGCTGGATCTGGTGCTGGACTTGAAAGAACTCACAAATATAGGCTGAAGGGAAGTAAATAGGGTAGATACATCCTTCCTAGGATATCTTATAACCCCATGTAAATCTTTTGAGTGAACCCTACAGCACACAGGAATTGGAGAAACACTGTAGAGGTTGAGGTAGAGTTCTAATGTTTTTAATGCTCAGCAACACCTTTAGTGTAATCAAATGCAGTAATAATAAGGTCTTGTACTGTTTTTCTCAGTGTTAGAGTAAATTTTAGTCATAGCAGCTTGTATGCTGCTGGTTTTGATTTGTGACTAAGACAATGTTGATAGCACATCAATGTTTTAGCTATTGCTGAGCAGTCCAGTAGGGTGTGAGTGGGGTAAAGGTGCACAAGGAGCTGTGAGAGGAGGCTGGCAATGTAGCTGATTCCTACTAAACAAATTAATATTCCAGATTACATGATGCTGTGCTCAGCCAAAAAAAAAAAAACCAAAACCAAAACCAAAACCAAAACAAAACAAAAAACAAACAAACAAACAAAAAAAAAACCCACCAAAAAACCAAAAAACCCAAAAAACCCCAAAACCTAGGGAAGGAAGGACAGGACATTTGAAGTTATTGCATTTGCTTTACAGAGTAACCATCACCTTTGACACAGCCCTACTTTTCTGGAAACAAATTCACACACAGGTTTTCCTTCACCTACTGCTGTATCTTTACCATGATCCACAGACTTTCTCACTTTCACTTTTTATGTGAATGAGAAGATGTGTGAGGCTGACCTGTCTACCTTAGAGTGGCCCGTAATAGCTCTCAAAAGGCAGAAAGAAAAATTGGGAAAAGCTAGTGTTATGTCATACAAAGATATCTCAAGGACTTATTTTTTCTTCTTTTAAGAGGGAAAGAATACACCCACCTAAAAATAGTGAAATTTGGATGGTAATTTTTAGTTTTCAAACAGCTTATTGTGCTTGTTATTATTTTCAAAATATTTTATTCTCTGTGATTTGTTTAAATATTTTTTTCAAAATTTAGCTCACTGCAAGTGTAAAACATAATTGTAGCGTGTATTTTTCCCAACTAAAATGAATGTTCAACTTCCCATGTTAGATAAATATTTTAAAAAAATATCCACACCAAACAGAATATAGTTGAGCTTTCACTTGATGCAGAAATACCCCAATCCATATTAAATTCTCTCAGAAAATCTTGGGAAGATGTGTTTATCTTATCAGATATTTTAGGAAAGCTAAAAAAGCCAGACTAGGATGGAAAGCTCACTGTCACCATCCTTACAGAGAGAAATAGGGGAGAACATGCTGAATTTAGGATTTAAAGAACATTAAGTCTGATTATCCCTTTTTAGCCTGCTGGGTCTTGTCTGAAAGCTACAATTACAATTAAATGTGTTCCCACAAAGAGTTACTACAGTGGCATAGATAAGGCCCATTCCCTGTCCAGAGTACCTTGAAATGGTAAGGTAGCCAGAGTTACAATTCTTGTGATAATAGCATTTTAACACAGGTATAGAAGATGAAAAATTAGGGTTGTCTGACTCTGTGTGGAAGGTTTGCATTGCTAGAAGTGTTTTACTGTACTTTTCAAAGGATTCACAATATAATTAACTGTTGGAATAAACCATTTGGTAAAACAATTGTCTGCATTTCAACCTAGAAGGAACCTAAGGTCATTATAATCTATTAGAATGATGATGCTGGGATGAATTAACATTTATTTAATGTACAACCACAATCTAAAAGAAGGTCACAGGGTAGCCTTGTTGCTTAGCACAACGACAAAGGCAATGTAGAGGGTAAAGGGACAACTGTACTGAAGTTCATATGAGGAAGAAAAGGTCTTGCAGTCTAATAAAGTACACAGCACAGAATTTAGTATTAGAAATAATCTGTATAATACTCATAGATATTTTTATATCAGTGAAACCACAGAACCTGGAAAGTCTGACCTTTCTACTTTGAATACTTCCTAAGTTACTGTTTATCAAACACATTGTCAACAGTTTTTTTCCTACATAAACAGAGATTATATACTGTAGACAAAATACCAAAAGTATGCAACTTTGGGATATATTTATTTAAAATTCTAGTTAAATTTCTGCTCTGGTTAATCTAACTAAAAATGTAGACTGAAACATGTCAGAAGCATAAAACAAAGCAAGAAATCATATTGAGGAGATCTTATAAACAGTGTAAATAATATTGCAATGTCAGATATATTTTAATCACAAATGAATAATACCACTTTTTGATATTATCCTCAATGAAAGAGAGAAAGGAATAAGCCAAATATTTCCATGTATCTTTACACACAGAGAGACATGGGCACACACTCTTACCTACCTCCTGACAGAGCCTTCACTTGGCAGATAAGAAATTTGGGCTTGCATCCTCTTCCTCTGAGGGGAGTTTTATTTGCTGTAGTTGATTACTATGGAAAACTGGGTGGCAGTTGTGGGAATTGATTAAAAAATGTCATTAAGTCTGCATTTTGGATATTTATGTTGCTGTACTAAGTTGTACAGCAGTGTTGTTGAGTAGCATTTATTTTTAAATTTCACAAAGAGGTATACTGCAGTTAGGGCTTCACCTGCAAAGGCCTGAAAAACAAGATATTGCACAGCACCAATATCTGGGAAACCCAGGCAGCCACCAGACTTCAGGTTTTAGATTACATTTTCTAATTTAGGCAGTTCAATCTTCTTCAGTCTTGCCTTTGATAACTGATTTTTCCTTTTAATCTCAGCCATCATCTTTTTACGGGTCTCTGTTTCTTTCCTCTTGGAGTAGAGAGGCATGAAATTCTGAGTAAAATCTGATTAGAAGATACTGTCTTTGACTGGGTGCAAAGACAATCATCTTGAAGAACACAGAATAGGTAATTGATAGATTTTAAAAAAACCTTTTTTACAAGGTACTTTTCCTTCTACTGTCCCTCTTTTTTTCACAATATTCAATTTCACCAACACATAATGTGCTACTTAATACACCATGGAAAAATTGTTGCCAAAATGAAACATCATGATCTCCACTCAACCAAGAAAAGAAAAGAAGATTGACGTACTTTAACTGAATTATATGAATGAAGGTCAGAGTGCAGTTTTTATGTTTTTGTGTCATACTGGTAAGAAAGGTAAATCTTAATATGGCAGCTGGGAAATCTGAAATGGTTAATGTTTCATTAACCATTCAAACTCATGGAATTTCAGCTCCCATGGATAAACATGTACACTGAGTGTTTCCAAACTACTTCTTAATACTAGGAGTTGGATATTAGATACAAGGAGTATTATAGATGTAAAAGAATAGGGATTACTTTTGCTTATGTGATAGTCCATCCTGGATATCTTTAAATTTCTACACATTGCAAAAGGAAAAATGGGATGAAGGTACGCTTTCAGATCAGACAATCCTTGGGAACTCTATTGTTTTCCTGAAGTTTTATTTTCTTAACCTTACAAAATTTTTTAAGCCTTATCATGTTTCTGCTTTATATTTGAATTAACAGCTGCATGACAAAGAAGATGTTGCAGTGAAGTTTTGAAGAAAACAGGGCAATACACTTAGAAACAACTTGAAATCATGGAGGATTTGGGCCTAGTGCTAATAGCTGAGCCACAGACAATGCAAGTAATGCCTTTGTTCTTGAATTTTATTTTGCACTTTTCTGACTGCTGTCATTGTAAGCAAAATGAATGTATTAATGGTGAGTTAAAATGACCTGAAGTCATCTCTGATTTACATCAGCTGATAAAATATCTAAAAAAATGAAACTATAGATGGAAGACTGTAATCATGCCCTGTTTCCCCTACTGTGGTAGCAGCAGTGACAAAAAGTACTGTAATTTATGAATCCTGATATTGGTGTTTTAAGTCACAAAAACATATCCACCTCCTCTAAGTACACTTCTTTGCTATGAAGCACAGTTTATCAGAGGAATCTGAGTGACTCATTTGGAAATATTTAATTCATGATACAGGTAATTTCTCTACAGTCTAGATAGTTTAAAAATTAAAGTTGACTTTGTCAGAATTTCTTTAGTGGGGGGAACTCTGTCAAGATCAAAGGATCAAAGCATAAGGGTTGTGGTTGTACAGATGAGCATGCTTTCCCATGGATAAGTACAGAAGAGTAAGAAGCAGAACTGAACAGGAAGGCCAGACTTTTTGTTTTCTTTCTCTAACCCAAGACTTTTAAAAAAAAGTTATTCCAACCCTGAACATGTGGAGCTTCTAAAGAAGAAGTTCTTGTGCAAGTGCAACTCCTTAATTATTAAGTAAATATATAATCCAATTAGAATAATTCCTTGACATTTACTTTAAATCTAGCTGGTAAAATAACCAAGAGCTACACACTTCTTTTTATTTCTCTTTTTTAATGGATGTTAGTGGAATGAAATGACCTGAAACTTTTTCTTCCATCCTTCTTTTTTGTTTTCCTATCTTTGTAGGAAAAAAAATTAAATGACAATATGACTATATTTGAACACATTAGCTATAACTTTATAAAATTAAAAATTTCTACATGTCATATATTATTTTATAATTCTTTTATACCTATTCATTTTCCACATAACTGTTTGAGATAAAATCCATATGTACGTTATTGTACTATACTGTATTTTTCTTCCAAGTTGATATTTATATTCCACATTTGAAAGGCTTGCATCCTTTATTCAGTCACCAGTATTTGAATATGAAGTTGAATTTATCATCTGTGATCATAAAAACCCTAAAGATAAACATCTAAAATACTTTCATTTGCTATGTGTGTTACTTTGAAAGCTCCAGAAGACATTATTTTAGGGTACTAGAAAATATTTTATGCAGCTTTTAAAAATTTACTTGCATTTTGACATTTAAAATGATTCTTTGGACACTAGAGCTTTCTGAATAACACTTACAGTTGTCCTCTTTGCAGTTTGCATTTAAAAAGGATAATCACAATGGTACTTATCAGGTTTGCTGTAAATTATAATGCTTTTGCACCCATCACTAATCTCCAAACCTGCAGCTCACCATAAAATGGAACTTTAGAGATTGGATTGCTTCTTCAACTTCCATCAGTGGTTTTTATATTTTAATATGACACTCCACTATAGTTAATTTCTCATGTTGAAGTCATTAGATATTTATGTGAAGTAGTGTATCTTTATCTTTGTTGCTGAACAGCAATTATTTCAAACAGTTTGGGTTGCTATTAAGTGAAGACAATTTTTAAACTGTTTTAATTTTCTGTGTGCCAAATCTATATGCCTGTTCAGCTTTTTTAGCCTTCCTACTATTTGATCTTTTTTTTTTTCCCTTCTGTGCTCTGTTGAAGTGGCTGAGAGGAAGTAGAGCTGGCTTTTTGTTTCAAGTGCTCATGAACACAGTTATTTCAAAGATTTATTGTCTTGGGAAACAGGCAAATGTTGACATTACAGTTTTCTTTTGTGCAAGAAGTCCACAATTTCAGCCACATGCCTGTCTTCCCTCCCTCGTTCGTTCCACTCCCTTCCCTCCCTTGTACTGTTTTGGGTTCTGCACTAGGAATCAAATTTGTGGAAACCAGGGTTTGGACGGTACAGGACTAGTGGGACCTGGAATATTTAGTGGTCTGCAATCAATTCCAAATCTATAGCTTCAAGTTCACTCAGGACTTTAGAAAAGGCTTCTGGGCTTGTAACAACAAAGCATTGCTTAGCTAGATTGCATTGCAGGTTTTATGTCTGCAACTGGCAAATTCCCCTAAAGTAGACTGCAAATTCATAGGGAATTAAATAGGGTTTTTTTCTATCACTGATTTAAACGATAAAAATAGGTTTTCATTTTGCTTGAGCTCCAGTGAGTCACATCTGTCCTAAATGTTCATATATACTACAAAGCACGAAAGTAATTTCTCTTCTGTAAGTACTCAGGACTTCTAATAGAACTACTCCCTTAATTTGAATTTTACTTCTGTTGCAAAAGCAGCAGGGTAATTATAAAGTACCATGTAAAAGGGAATATTAACTAAAGGTACCCACATAGCTGTGAGATTTGGCCTTGTAGACCCACCTGAGCAGGATGCCTTGACTGCATGCATGACTCAGTTGTAAGCAACAGATACACCAATCAGCCTCATGACAGGTGTATGTTTTAGCTTTGTCACTTGGTCTTCTCCTGCCCACAGCTTTTTTGGAACACACTGGGGTGCATCGGCACTTCTCACAGACAAGTAATATTTAGAACTGATTTACTTGTATAGGAGCAATTGTTATGTACAAAGAAATAATGTTTAAATGGTCTTTGTTAATTGGATGGGAACTTTTGAGATGCTCCTGGATTTCACCCATTTTTCCAGTCTGAAGAACTAGTAAACTTTCAAAGAGAAAAATTAAAAGACAGTTTTTATGGTAAAAAGAAATTCATTATTGATATCAATATACCAAAATAAATACATGTATGCTAAATATCAAACAACCAAATATAATAAGTCCCAAGATAAAAAACTCTCCAATTTCAATTTAGAAGAGTGATTGAAGTAAGCATGTTTTTTTAATTGCATTGCAATCTTTTACAGTGTAATCCCTTGGGTATGTATACGCATGTGCTTTTCCTGAAGACTGAAGCCCTTGATTATTCACTGCCATTATAGAAGATTGAAATATTTCAGCTCGCTTAGAACAATCATAACTTGCTTTATTTGTTTTTTGTCATCTATAGTTTGAACCAAATTTTATTATGTAAAGTGTAAGTAACCAAAGAACCATGGTTCTTATTTTTTGAATTTCTTATTTTTGTAAGAAATTCGCAAGATTTCTGATGTCTCATATTATTTTTGTTATTTTTCCTTTAGTTCTCTAATTACAAGTAACTTCTTTCCTATAATTCTGTTTTGTCTCCAAGGACAGACAGACTTTGAGGCGAGTGATTTCTGTCCTGGAATGTTACCTGGCAGAAAATTGCATTATCTCCTTCAGTTTCTACTTATTGTGTTTCTCCATTTACGCTGAGTGTACACAATTTTCTATTTCAGCCTGTTTTCCTTCTTTTCTCCCTGTCTATTTGCAAAGCTCAGATTCTTCAGTAGATTTGATGACCTTTTAATCATTGTGCAATCAGGTTGGTTAGGCAGAGTATTTCTGAGAGCCAGTGGCAGAGAGGAGCAACCGCTGTTTGCCAAGTTCACGACATGTCACGCATGACTCAATCAACAAAACAGTCAGATCCACTGTGGTCCAGATATCATTGAAAACACCTTAAGAACTAGTCATTCCTTTAATTATGCTCTTTGCCACATTTCTTTACTACTTTGTTGCTACTTAATGGATCAGTGACCCTTCCAGTTGTCCTTGTGCTATGTTGAAGTACTACTGTCTTCTGAAATTGCTGTGCTGTGAGACAACATGAGATATCTTTTACCAGGCTGAGGTGCTCCACATAAATTTTGGAAGTGATTGACACAAAGTTTACTTCCATCTTTCTTCAAAGTACAGTTCATGCCAGCCTGTCCAACAGAGGTGCTCTTGGATCATCAAGTATAACCAGAAGCATTTATCATTATCCATCACTGCATTCATCTGTTTTAGCCATTTATCCATTAACAGCCAGTGTAACACCTGTCCTGAGCACCACATCCCTAATTGTTCCGAGAAAGCAATCACATGCATGAGCAATGTACAAGATGTCCTTTGATCGGCACTGATCTACATCCAGTTTTCCATTTCCTGACCTGATTTTGTAGTTTTTGATCTGCACTGATGAAGACAGAATATGGACACCTGACAGTAAAAACAACACACTTCCTTAAATACCACCTCTCATGAATTAGATTTATCTGAAGTAAAAATAATGCATAAACAAGTAGTCAAAAAACCACACCCCTGACGGAGTTTAATATCCTCATGAAGGACAGTGGGAAAAAAGATTGAAAGCTGGGGAACAATATGATATGCAAATTCATGATAATTTTCAAACTATTTTATGCCTACTTGCAGCATTTTCTTGTATAAGAGGAAGGTTTCAGTTATTCTATGGCCCACAAAATGTCCATGTTGTTGTCTTCATTGAATTCTTGCAACACAACCTCCACTGTTCCCCACATATACCTGCCACTCCAAGAAACACAAGTAGCAAAGATAAAATATATTATCAAAAGTTTTGGCCAAGGTGAACTGAGCACAGTGTTACGCCAGAAGTTTTCAAGCTCCTTACTAGAATTTTGTGTGTGTTTCCATTCCCAAACTAAAGAAAAAAAACCCGGCAAATTGGCAAACATGCCTGCACGTGCAAACATGGGTTTTTCCTAAGCGTTATTTCTCTTGGAAAAGGGAAAAATTAAAAGTTCTAGTATATTTTTATGAGACAAATAATAAGAAAAATTACATTTTCACACTATCATCAGATCCTAAATTGAGAATCAGTTTTGCCTTTATTTTATCCATATTGTGTCACTGAAGAACTGTCATTTCCTTAAGATTTGTTTTAATGCAGTGTTGATTAAGTTTTGTTTAAATTGAAGTAGAATGTGAAAAAAAAAAAGAATTTTTCAATGTAGTACACTGAACTGGGGTTAAAAAAAGAAAAAATAAAATAGTATAAAAAATTTAATAAACATTATATTTCAAATTTCAATTTCTCTGATGGTTAAGAGTTTTCATAATTTTAATTACTATGATTAAAAGAATTTATATATTTATGCAACAATTATTGCATTACATAGTAGTAATATTTTAAACTTATTTTTAAAAATAAGTCTGCATTTGCTTTTTAAGTTTTAGAATTTGTTTTTAAAAGGCACCTCTAAACTTAAGGAGTTTCATCCATTAATATTGCAAAAGTGTAACTATTTGAAAAACATTCTTCACAACACATTACAAAATATGAAAAAAAAAAGTCTTTATAGTAGAAATTATTTTCTAATTTCAGATTCACATTGAATTTTGAACAAAATAATAATTTCATCTTAAAGGGGAAAAATTATGCAGCAAGCAGTATTAAGAGACATGGGATTTATGTATTATGTTGTATTGATGGTCTTTATTATTTAATTTTTGAAGACAACCAAGTACAGTCCTTGAAAGAATTTAAACAAATTGAATGGAAAATTATAATAAAAACATCCTTATACTATATGAACTAATTTCCTCTCCTGAGACATGTTCTGTGACATGATTTTAAATCAGGTGTTTATCACAATGAGAATTTCTGGATTATGAATGATGGAAAATTCTCTCAGGGTCATTATAACTCTGTCTCTGTTTAAGCACATTTTAGGTCTGAAAAAAAAATGAATTGGTGTCTTCTAATATAACTTAAAGCTAACTGGACATTCAGTGTCAGTCATTTACTAGCTAGTCAGGGAATCAGTAGTGACAGATGGTTTGTGGGACAGATTCCTAGCTCTTGTAGATTTATGAAAATGCATTAACATCAGCAGAATGACATTGATTTATGTTGTCTGTAAAATATTATTTCTTCCTTTGCAGAATCTTACTTTGTTGCAAATGTGTTGAGGTGTCTGTTCATAACAACAGTAAATTAAGTAAAGGAAAACATGTTTGCCTGTGTCTTTTCTGTGACAATTATAATGTTTTCACTTCCCAAAAGTGCCCAGTAAATTATAAAAATGTTTCTCCTGAGCACAATAAAGAATAAATTTTACTAAGGGAGACATTACTTTCTAGCAGCACACTAGGTATCAATTAAACCTCAAATGCCAAACTGTAAGTAGCTGCTGAAATGAAGAATTAGTTACATGAAATGACAAGCTGAACAGAAGAGCTGCTTTAATTCAGTATTGGCAGGATTTATACGCTAGCAAAAGTTGCTGGCTTTTATTGCAACTGAAGGTATTACCATGGGTTTAAAGACTGATCAGAACTTTCCCACTGTGCAACAAAATCTTTTGCCCTGGTTCCTGTCCCCTGAACAATACAGCCTTTGTTTGCCAAAGTAGAATATCCCAACACTTCTGAGCCTTTTAACCACTATTCTTGCAGGTGATTGCATTTACAATTTACATACCATGTGGATTGTGGATGCTATTTATAAATAGCTGTGGGGAGAAAGAAGAAAATTGGGAAGGAAAGGTTAAAAAAATTAATCTGTTTAATTCCTCCTGAAAAAGCCAAACTGTCCAGTTTTTAATGCACATGAAATCTTTCCAAACATGCTAAGAAATTAGAGCCACTCTGTCTCACATCTCTGCATGTGAATGTACCTGCTGTGAGAGATGAGCTGTGATACAGCTCCTGCAGTCCATTCCACCCATCAGATCTGGAACCGGACACTCTGTTAGGATTTCCATATCAGGGAAATATTTTTTATAGGTGTCTAGTGAATGAAGAGTATTAACAGGGATCACCTAATCTTCAATGAACAGGAGTAACTTTGTGACAACAAATCCCATGCTTGGTAAAAGACATTAGTGAAGATAAAACAGAAGTAAATATTAAAAAATATAGTGAATGTTTTTCCCGACCAGTTCTCTTATTTCCCCTTGACTTCTGTTGTCCTTATAAACTAATCTGAGAAGGATGAAGACAAATCAGTTCTATGAGCCTCTCTCATGAGACCCAAAAGCAGGTATTTTGGGGATACATAGCATATTCTTGGCAAAGCAGCATTTCAGAGGCATGTTGAGAGCCATATGACTCAAGCCAGGTTCTATTCCAAAGTTATCATTAACTTATTTTTGCTTGTGATTAATTGAAATTTCATTCAAGTAGTGTAATAGAACTACTGTATCCATTAGAAGGGAAAGAAAAATAGGACAGACAGAACAAGCAGGATGAAGGTTCTTTACTATTAGCTGAGATTGTCCCTTTTCATTTTCATTTTAAAACCCAAAATGTCTTCTATGAAAAGAAAAATAACAGTACATAGTATACTGTTATGCTAAATAGAGGTGATGGCAAGGAAACAGCAAAATTAAGTTTATCAACTTCTCTGCACAGTTTCAATGTGATCTGAGCCAAATTAGGATATCTGTATTGCTTGAAATGCAACTAAGAGTTCTGCAGGAATTCTAGAGCTACTTTAGCTGAGAGACTCCTGGTAGGGACAGATAGCTGCTGAGCTCTATCAGTCCTAAAGCCATGCCTCTGAAGAGCAATGAAGCTCCATTACATAATCCATAGAAAAACTAAAGATGTTTGTATCTGAGCCAGGAACATTAAATAAAATGCAAGATTTGCAACAGCGTTTCTAACTTTCTGCAGTAACAAAATAGACAGGCATGTATATAAATCTAATTTTGTCTTCTTCTGACAAAGACTGGAAGGGGTGCACAAAATAACCTCTCTTTCTTCTTGTAAAAATTCCCAGCTGACAATACCTCTAAAAGAGAGAGGCTGGCTTAGCCAAAATCCACTGAGAGGCAAGGATTTCTTACATTTCTCTTGCATTTCACTGAAGCCCAGACCAAAGAAAGAAATATTAAAGGTTATGTTTCATTTTGCTACAGTGACATTTCTTAACTTAGCAGAACATGAGTAAAGGCGGCCTGTTGAGATTTGACATAACAACCAGTGTCATCTTGTTGAGGTACAGCTTATAGAACAGATGTCCATTTATAGCACAGTACAAAATTTTTAATGCCTTTTAAAAGTACAACTTTAAAAAAATGCTTTTTTTTTGAAGGCATCCTTTTCTTTTTCTTCAGAGATGAAGCTACCATACTTCATGCCTGCAACTACTGCAGTACTATGTCCTCCTTCCCACCCATGGTGTGATTATTCTCTGGGAAGTCACAAACGAATATTAATATATAATTTCCTTTCAAGATAATGGAACAACAAAGAAATCCCAGACCTCTGGCTTTTTAATGATTGTGGATTTCCATCTGCTGCAAGAAGGACTTTGGAATTTTTGCAAGATTAACAAGTAACTTCTTCATAATCTGAATGCTTTTGTTATGTTTAAAGCAATAATATATCATTTAATTAAATAAATATTTAATTGACATAACTAAAGAAGCTTGACTTACACTGAAGAGAATAGTTTTAAATGCTTTGATACTTCCAAAATTTCCATTTTTAAATTCAGTCTATTATATAATAGTTAAAATATGGATTGATTTCTTCATTACTAATTGGGAATAATTTTTTTCCAGCATATCTAATATGTGTAGTTCTAAACCTTGAAACATATCAAATACTGAAGTTTGGTAAATTTCTTTCTTTCTTCTATTTTTGAAAGAGTAATTCACAGAGTCTCATATGTTAAGGTCTCTTTGACCTTATTTCAGAATTTGCTTATGCCTCATTGGCTTTTATATGAAAGAAATGAGCATAAATCCCAGCATGTGCTTCTATACATTTCTGAATCTTGCCCAAGATGGTAAAATAACTAAAGGTAGAATCTATTAATCCATCTACATAGTACTTTATTGGAGTCTCATATTGCAAGGACAATGTGTCCTTTACTCCATAGAATTGGAGTCTACCACATCCTTCCTGGTTAATTGATCGTCATGAGATTAAATAGAAAAGAATGTGAGTTAATAATGCCAAACATATACATAAGCAGAAAGGCTTCAAATTCCAATTGACGCTAAATGGTATGTAATTGAGGGTTTTATGCCTTAGAAAATATCCCCCATTGTAATATTTCAGCTTGCTAGCTATAAGTGACTGTGGTTTCAGGTGATTAGGAATGCTGAAGATGTGTTTTTTGAAGTGGAAAGGTATGGACAGTACTTATTCTGTTAAGTAGAAATAGAACTATTGCCATTAAATTGTGGAAAATAGAAGTAGCTAGGAGAAAAAAAAATCAGATACAACTGGAATAGGTAGTATCTGCTTTATGAAACATTGGACACTAAATCTTAATTTGAAAAGCACATAATGAAATTTAAAATTACCTGTTTCAAGTAAGTTTAAAATGGAATATTCTCATTACATTAGACAACTAAATATCTCAATATAGAACTTCAGATTATTTCTAGCTGTTTGCTGCTGCAACATTCATATAGTTTCTAAAAATACTTGTTTTTTAAAAACTATATATCACATCTTCAAAAATATTATTGGTATCACTGCTTGCCAGAGTGCAGATTACATAAAAGATTTGAGTTGGCTTATGTAATTCATAAAATCCATTCGATGACACACATACTATCTAGAAATTGATCCTCATACTAACATAAATTCCCTGAACACAATATTTATCGAAATACATATACTTAGTGGTTTTGTGACCTTGTGTTATATTATAAGGCCTACATTATTAAATTGCAGAAAGCTCTGAAAACTGGAAAATGAATAAAAAAATACCTGGAAACCATCTTTATTCTCATGTTAAAACTTGAGAAATTAGAAAATGGAAGATGTTAGATCCTCATAGTCCGTCTCTAAAGTCAAGGAAAAGTCACAGAATCATAGAAAGCTTTGGGCTCAAAGAAATGTTAAAGGTTATCTAGTTCCAACTCCTGTCATAACCAGGGACACTTTCCACTAGACTGGGTTCAATCCCACATCCAAACTGGCCTTCAACCCCCATGGATGAGGTACCCACAGCTTCTCTCAAATGAAATAAAAATAACACTGAAAATGGGAGGTGAATAGCACAGCCAAGGAACAAACCTAATAATTGAGCCATCTCTACATTATTAACATCTCTTCACTTTTACTCTATACTCAGATTTTTTCCCTTAAGTTTTTCATTGCAGGTAAAATATTAAATACTTTTTTCCTTATTTAGGAAGATCCTTTCTCACTTACAGGTGATCGAGCATCAGGAGCAGCAGCAGTTGCTAAACAAACTTTTTTTCATGAACAACAGAGTAAACAGCCTCATAAAAACCACATGAGCTGTCAGTGCATGACTTTATGGTTACCTTGGGGCTGCAGCAATTAAAATATGATATTTACTTAAAAAGAAAAATGTCAAGCTCTTTCAGTTCTCAGAACTATGAGGTGGTTTTGTATTTTAACTACTCCTTTTTTGCTGTGGGACCATCTGCAAGCAAAATATTATTAAATTGAATATAATAAAAAAATCTATTACTCAATTCATTGGGTAGGCTGTCTAAAGACTCCATCAAGTTGGTGAGGATGTCTTTAGAGAACCTGGATGTACAAGTCAGAATTACATAATCAACATGCTTAGAAAGGGATCTTATTCAAAGCTGAAGTCTTATTCAAGTCTTTTTAAAGACTTATTTTTTACTCTGTATTTTTAATATAAAATCTTCAGGCGCAGAAAATTATGCACTAGCAGTGTGGAGGGAAAGGATTTGTGCTTGTGTCTTCTTTCTATTGCACTTCCTTTCACATTCCAAGAATGAAAGCTCTGAATGATGACTAGAAGATGTCTAGTAGAAAATAAAGTACAAAACAGTAGTTAATTAATATTTGGCATCTTGCCCTGAAAGCAAGGCAATTTAAAGACACATGAAAACAATGGAAGTACTACAAGTCCTCCTTCTTTCTACAAGTTTACTCTATAGTGCTGTGATATTTATTGAAGAAATTTACTTGAGCTTCAACCTCCATAATTCCAGATCATGACATTAGCAATAATTGGATGTATTGACTAATTAATAATTAATAACAAAATGTTGTTAATATATTAGTGAAAATTTAATGCATAAAAGATATGCTGTGACGTTGCAAACTGAGATATTGATGCTTGAATGACAATCTTCGATAGCCTCTGTGTGGTAGCTATTTTGGATATAAATTTTTCTGACTCAATGATTTACCACTGTGTGTTTATACACATCCAGGCAAAAGTACAGTGAGAGCTCATGATTGGTTGATAGCTACAAAGCTGTGAAATGAGTCAGGTGAAGCAAGGACCTGAACCTGGTTTCTTAAGGGACCATTGTACCATATTGGGATACCAGCTAAGCTAAGGTATCCCATGCCTTGATATGTTATTAAAATTACATGTTTCCATTCATAAGCTTTTGCCTAATAAACCATGTCTGTCTGTACTTTTTGCTAAAGCAATCAATTCAAAGATGAGCAAAAAAAAAAAACACAGAAGTGAACAAAATATCTTGTTCTACTCATTCTAATTAGAAAACCCAGAAAATTTTTCAAACACAATTAATTTTTGTCTTTTAAAGAAATAAATATATTTTATGAGTTACTTTGTCTTTTGTAATTACTTAATGAAAGAAATTACTCTTGTTCATCTGCTACCTACATTCTATTTATATCTTTTCTCCTAGTTAATAACAAGGTTCCTTCCACAGCATTATTTTGCCTTCCTGTTAGGCAATGAAAATTCTCTTTTTTTTAGACAATATAGACTGCTTTGTAGGCTGAAGATACATGGAAGAAGAATGATTTCAGTCTGCACTGTGGGGAAGCATCTAGAAAAGTTATCATTTGTGATGGGTCCAGAAGCTGAACTTAATATGTAGCTTTTATTTTTTTTTCTAAAAAATAGAAAACAACTGGCAATTTCTGATTTCTGCAACTAAGAAAGTCAGT
The DNA here is from genome assembly GCF_048771995.1 of Taeniopygia guttata. Classification (NCBI taxonomy): domain Eukaryota; kingdom Metazoa; phylum Chordata; class Aves; order Passeriformes; family Estrildidae; genus Taeniopygia; species Taeniopygia guttata. The sequence continues at coordinate 26,632,865 of NC_133026.1, read as the reverse complement.
TCTGTTCAAAAGAAATAATATGGGAGAAGCCAAAAGTCCAAGCCAGTGCAGAATTGCATTTCTTGTGAGTTTGGCTTCAGGTCTTTGAAACCCTTCTGGGATTATTGTAAATCTAGGACAACATGTAGAAAGCAGATTCATGTCTAATATAAGGAAGAAAGTATATCAAACTTGAATGGCATGAAAGGATCTCATCACAGAATTTTTTCATAGCTGTCAATTTTATACAGTACTTTTGTGTAAGTAATTTGGGATAATTCAACCCTCAGTGTACCCTGTAGTATACACAGCCTGTAATACAAAAGCAATTTATGTTAAGGGGTTTTGCACTTTTTTCCTTCATTTCTATTTTCTTTTGCAATATCAGAAGTAAGTGCCCTATACTTCTCATATTTTTTTCATATTAATTAGCTGGCTGATGGACTACAGCCAGTTCCACAGCTCACTGAGCAGCCTAATATTAATATCATGTAGCTTTGTCATGTAGCTTTGTCATATAGCTTTGCCCAAATGCTATATAGCTTCTATTGTATAAATAGACAGCAACTCAGTAATGAGAAAAAGCCTCTATGTCTTTTTGCCAGTGGGTTTTTCAGGGAGAGAAGGGACTGGATTTTAAATGTTTTGTGTTGCTAAGGGCAGAAGAATTAAGAAAAAAGAGGTGGACTGGTGAGTCCTGTATGTGAAAGCACTCTTGCAATCAAACAAATTGAATCAAACAGTTGAATGAGAAACAATTTTAGCTTACATGACCAGAAGAATATTGATGAAAATACAAGGAAATATTTTTTTTATGAGGCAGATTTCTAGGGAAAATGCAAACAAAGCAAGATGATGGGGGCTGAACCACATAACATATGGGCAGAGACTAAGGGAGCTCCATTTGTTTAGATGGAAGAATAAAAGACCAAAGAGGTGGATCTAATTACTGTCTTAAAGTATTTAATGGAAGATTACAGAAAAAAAAATAAAGCCAGACTATTTGCAGGTACTCAGTGAAGGGATTACAGGGTTTGGGCACAGGTTTTGGTAAGGCAAATTCTGATTGCTTTGAATGCAGACAAACATTATTGCAAGACCTTCCTGGACAGGTTACAGGACCTTTGTCTTTGGAAATAATCAAAACTCAAGTGGAAATGGTCCTGAGGAAGATATAACTTTGAAGCTAGTCTTCCTCTGAACAGAAGATCACCTAGTTTGTAGATGATCTCCAAAGGTCTCTTCTAAAATAAAATATCCTATGATTCTATAAGATAAAACAGGTGTAGTTCTGTGGTTTAGCTTTTTTTTTTTGTTTGTTTGTTTTGTTACTTTGTTTCTTAATTTAAAAATAGCTTACTAATTTGTATGAGGTCATTACTTGCATCTGAGCTTTGTGTGAACTTCCTGAACTTGTTGAAAGGGCACCTGGTGAGCAGCTTGTGTCTGAGCAGCTCTGGCTGAGCCCACAGAGACCATCTATATTTCCTGACTGAAGTTTAATGAAAAAATACTTTGCCACTGAAAGGACCATTAGGTTTGAATGGCTCTTTTCAGGATATGGAGTTGCTGGAGCTGTAGCATGGAAATTCCCCCATGGAAAAGTGAAAGTGGGAAAAGATTCCATTTTCTGTTTGGAAAGCTCAAAAGACCATGATACAATAGTCAGCGGAGACACCTAGAAGAATTGTCTCGTGTAAAGCGCAAAACACAAAGAGCTGAGACCACTGTTCATATGAGTGTGATGAGAACACTGAGACTGTAATCACCAGTTTTTTCCCCAGTCTGTAACTTCTTTAAGGAATAAAGTGTAATTTTGTGTTTCTTTATTTCACAGTCAATTTCTTCAGAATGGTTTTGTCTGAGGGGAACATGTTAAGCCACTGGAACTTTGGAAATGTTACACATCTTGACAATCCACTGCTCTAAAGGGTGTGGATACATACACACACACACACACACACACACAGAGAGACTGATAGACATAGACACACATCTGAGATAAATATATATATTTATATATATATATATAATATATATGTTTAATGTGTATATATATGTATATTAAGTATACATATATACACATTTATAGTATACTATGCTAAAAAACTGATCTGTAATAGGAATCCTCAGCACATTATTAACCACAGATTTCATAGAAGCACATGGTCTCACCCTTTGACAGACTAATTGCAGGATAAATTTTATTCAGAAAATATGGATAGACCAAGACATAAGTCCCAGATAACTAACAGAGCTCTCAGCTGCTGTAATTCATTATTAGGACCAAGAATGTCCATAGGGAATAACAAGGCAGTGAAACTATTTATCTGTAATAAACCAATACACTAATCAGCTAAAGCTTTGTTGAATTTGTTTTGCATATGTGGATAGACAGAGCACACTGATGAAACATTCAAAAATTCATCCTCTATTTTGCTTTTTGTTTTTAATTATGAAGTTTGATCAGTGTAATTCTTCCAATATTTCTATATTTTACTCTCAAATCAGAAGTTTCAAGGTCACAGCTATGGCATGTGCTTACATATGTAAACCCTATGAAGCAGACTTCCAGAGCCAGGACTTTCTGTTCATCTACAGAGGACAAAAGTGTCATTCTTTATCACTCCGAAGGCTATATGCAAAGAGATGTCATGATTTCAATAAAAAAAGGAAGTTTCTGTAAACCAAGTACAGTCGTGAATGTTAGAATTAGTGAAGACTTAGTGTCTGGCGGATCAAGAAAATATTGAAAATAACAATTCAGTCACATGATGAGAAATCAGGAACTACTTGAAGTGACTGTTTGAAGCGCCATTGTTATACCCTACACAGGCCCATGATTATTGTTCACCTGGAGTGCCCCCCAGATCTGCTTCTCTTCTATTAAACAAGAGAAATTGATGTGGAACAGCATGCCCAGATCACAGCACAACCTTAAATTCTTTTGTCACACACAGAGGTTATGTTGGAGGATATTCTTTATATGGAAAATATAAAGCTGGGATTTTCCTGTGTCAGACATATTGCAGCAATGAACTTACCTAACAACTTGCTTCATGATAGCAAATGTAAATTTCTGATGATGAATGGAATGTCCCTTACCTTAATACTCTCCAGCACAAAAAACAGTCTGAAGGCTATCACCACTACTAGGAATAGTATAACAGTGGTAAACAGAAGGGGAAGAAACTCTTTCCTTATAGAGCAATATACACCTGCCAGTCTGGCCCTGAATTACCATGCCATCTTTTTCAGATCTACCCTGATGTGTATCATAAACCTTTTGTTCATATACCAACACAAAGTGAAACAGCACTTCTTTTCTATAGCACATATGATGACAATATATCAGCTAATCTTTTGATATGGTCGCTACACTGATGACTCTGAAGAGACTGAATGCTAAAGAGTGATTATTGCCTTTAAAATAGTCTTTCAGTATACTTTAACTCATGTTATTTTTCTTGTAACCTCTCTTCCTTACACTCAGCATTTGGTGTATTTTTCTTGTTACCATTATATTGGCTTTTCTTTACTCAGGATTATGTTTGCTGAGTATATAGCATATATTTTCTTTAGGGTTTGGTGGTATCGATGAAAAAAACATTATTCTCTCAGTGATCATGAAATGGCACAGAAGTTGTGAACTGCAGCTGTATCTGACTTCAATAAGAAAAGCCAAGCAAAGTGTGAAAGGCTATGCTGGACGTATTCATCTCTGAAGTTTCATTCCAGGATCCTTCATCTGGAGAGTTTATGCAATGACTCTGCAGGAGTGGACCTGTTCAGATTAGTGATATAATAAAGTAAGCAGTGAAACTTAACTGGAGAAGTGCTCCCACCAGGACGATTTTATGACACTCTATTAGGCAGTGCAAGATGGTGTAGATCTCATATCACAGTTTCTAACTCAGTCAGTGTCTGATGTCATTAACTCAGGTAGAAAAGCTGTTCTTCTGATTTAAAAGAATTTGGATGCATGAAGCGAGAGCTATAAAGTAACCTGAGAATAAAGAAGGAAACAAACTATTATTATTATGTGAGAAATAGCAGAGAAAGTAATAAAAAATGCCTTCACTGTGTAGTCACAGAGATAGGCTTCAAGTAGCAGAAGCAGAAATAAGTTTGAAGTATGGCTGTACATGTACAGAAGAGTGTGTCTGAGCTGCCTGAACTGCAATTTTCCTGCCAGCCTCTCTGGAGTACTGCTACCAAAGCAGGCTTCAAGTCAACCCTTAGTTCTGATAGGAAGTTTGATGCAGAAAACTGATGTGTATCCATCAGTGAGGAGTCCAGTGGAGAAGCAGAGAGCACAGGCTGAGAAATCAGCATCACCTCCCTAAGTTCTTTTAGGCTGAAGTTGAAGTTAGAAGAGGAATGGAACCTCTGGCTCACTTTTTGAGAAGAGTTGACCTTGTGCCCAAAGAAGGATCCAGGGCTTTCTGAGGAGCAGATGAAGGACAGCTCCTTCCACTCTCCCTTCCTTTTGCTTTTAGGTTCAGCAAAAAATATGACTTAATGGTATGAACCATTTAGCAAAAGACAGGGAAGAATTACAGGAATCCCCCATTCAATAGCAATCCTGGACGTGGCTTGACATGTCTACTCTCATAATCACAGCATCCCAAGGAAGCACAAATATAATGCATCTATCTCAATTTTTTTTCATTGGTGGCTTGTGTGTCATTTATTTTCAGAGTAGATACCATTTCCACCACATATCTTGTTGTCAAATACCCAGGCAGAGAAAATATAGAATACTTAGCCAAGTGATGTTAAAATTGCAGTTATAAACCAGCTGATTTGTCTCTGATGTGAATGTTCCTAGGGAAGAAATTGTAATCAAGCAGCACCATATGGACAACAGAGATTTGGATCAAACAGAAAAGAGAGAGTGACTAACAAGAAGTGATGAGTGTAAATTATTGTTATTCTGGAAAGCAGAGAGAAATTTACCCCTGTGTCTAAAGATGTTGAAGCTGGGGAACCTTCAGTACAATTAAAAAATTGATTGCTAACAGAATAGCAAGTCTCTCATTTCTCTAAACCTTTGCAAACACAAGCCAAAAGCAGTAACATTTCTACCTTTTACATCTCAGGGGAGTTCTAATTTTTGTTTTATAAGAGCTTATTATTTGGTTTAAAGCATGTTACAAAACTCTATACATTGAAAATCTAGTGGTAGGATCAGCAGCAAAGAAAAAAGTAGCTTGTTGCTTAATATTAATAAACAAAAATGCACTTTAGTTATGTTACAGGAGTTCATGCCTTAGGGCATCTGCCAATCAAGTCAAGTTTTAAGTCTCAGCACCTTGCTATTAAAAACAATCAAGGTTACCATGGAAACTGCAATTTTATCACATGCTATATTTCCAGACCTTCAGCTCCAGAACATGCTATTAAATAAATATTTCTGAACAGGATGTACTTATGCCATTCTTAATATTTTGAAGGGAACTATTTTTAACTCACAGTCAAACTGTGCCTGTTAAGCATATTTTTTATTTTGCTTTTAACAATTTAAAATACAGACTATATTAATGAACATATAAGACCTTATTCACTCCCCATATCTTCAACCATACAAAAAAAAAAATGGAAAAAAAAGCTTCCCCTTTATATTCAGGATAAAAACATAATTATTTTAGTTCACAACATGTGAAATTATTACATTTTAAATATACATCTACTTCTTCTTTCATTTAGTTCACCTGCAATTAGGTAGATAGTAGCTTAAATTATTATGGGATTTATGATTATATTTTTTAGAAGAATGCTAAGTGTTGTATTAAAATTCATTATTACTATACATTTAGTTTATATTCATGGTTGTTCTCTTTTCAGGCTTATAAAGCAAAAGGAGTTTTGTTCTTTGTTTTCTTTCTTTGGGAAGATAATTTCTGTTCTTGGTAATAACACTGTATAATTGCAGATATATGAAGTGTAGTTACATCTTGATTGTTTCAGGTATATAAAGTGTACATAAAAGTATATAAAGCTCATTAATATCAGTTACAGTTTTTTGGTTGAATAAGTAACCCAGCCAAAATCTAAAGTGCTACTGAAACAGGGATGATATTTCTTAGGAAGTAGACACCCACCAAAACAAATTCATAACTGTCCTACAAAGGCAATAGCAGGATTTCTCCTAGTCAGCTGACTCTCATATTTAATTGTGAGAGTATATAAGAGTCAGCCTATGAACTGATGGAAGAAATTAAGTTTATAAGCACAGGTTTTTAAATATGGACGCGCTATTTGAATTGGAATAGATTCTTCATGCTTATCAAAGTAATTGAATGTAGTGATATTTTTATTTTAGAACCAATACTAATTTGTTGAAAAAGCAAGCAGAAGTTTTCATGATATCTCAGATTCTTCCAACCACACAAAATACAAATAACAAAAGTAGCATAATTAAACAAGTGGGCTGGGCATATAGAGATATGAAATGAAAGAATATTTAAACACTAGTGCAATAAATATTTTAATAATGAATTCTGGCCAAATTCTACATTTCCATAATTTTAAAATTGGCAGGCATCCTGACACTTTTCCCCCATGGATCTTACACTTTTACTCTCCAGCCTACTGTATATAATAATATGTCCCACAGGACAGCATAGTCTTCATATAAATGCATCATTTATATTTCAATGGGAATGGAATTTATTTCAATTACAGTTCTACTTTTATGATTAGCAATACTTATTTATTGGATGCCAGTAACAGAGGGCAGTAAAAATTGCATAACATTAGTGATTCTATTTGAAGCCGATGTATTATGCACTTGCCTTTATTTGTGTACATCAGAATTGTGTCTACTGAATAGTGATAAATGCAATAAACTATAAACTTAAATTAAAACCTGCAGTGTTGTGAGTGAGTGATCCTTTTACATAGCAGAGAAATGCTGAGATGGACTGAACAGTCTGCCTTGTTCATTTCAAAGGTGTTAGTCCACTTAATATGCACAGGAAACTATATTGAATCATGCCCTTCTTTTGTTTTAATCATCATTTTTGGATAAAAATGAGATGGAGCAGGTTCAGACCAATCCCTCGTTTCTAAATTGTTACTTACAAGGCAGACACGGCCTATATAATTTAGGGAAAACAGGTGTTTGTTTTTGTTTTGTTTTGGTTTGGTTTTTTTTGTTTTTTTTCACATAGATGTGCTTAAGTTGGATCATTCTGTCATTTTCTATGACACTGACTCCCCATGTTTCTGACCATGAGTTGCCTCTGTTATCAGACCTAAAGAATACAGAAGCCTCCATATACTTGTTATTCCATACATTCTTTATGGAAAGCCCAGGTGTGATACTGACTTTGCCGATTCCCCCTTGCTTGGGAGACGCAGAGCTTTGCAAACAGGCAGTTCTAACAAAAACCAACACAAATGTTTTTCATGGTGCCCCAGCTGCTGACTATAATTTAGGGTGTTCAGCTTCTGACAGTTTCTCTTTTACTGTGTGGAGTGTGATCTGGTCCCTAACAATGGATGGGTAGCGTTACTTGATGCCTGCTTCTCATACTGCAGCATGTGCTGAGCAGTGCACTGCAATCAGTCAGGAATATTTAGATGAAGTGTTTTCTTTTCCAAAGCACCATCTAACTCTCTCTCATACCTCCCCTCCACTCTCACTTGATATACTTCTCCACCATCTTCATGCTGTGCAGTTTTTCACTAGCATTGCCCAGATAAATTGTTTAAATGGATTCAGCAAGCCATTGTTTCCATGGGGTTACCTTTGTTCCCTTTGCTGACACCTTTCCTGCACGAACAGCAGACTGCATTGCTGCTGCTACTGCTCGAGTCTGAGAAACAATTTCACACTGAGGATTTGCTTCTTTTTCTCTCCAGCCTGCTTGACAGTGATGCATGAGGAGGTTCTGTGAGAAGTGTTGGCCTCCTCCCTCTCCCCACTGACACAGCCATTACTCCTGGCTTTGTCACAGCTTACAGAAGATCGCACCAGAGCTGAGGATTTTGCATTGGTGACCGCTCTTTCTCTCTGATACTCTGCTCTAAGTGGAATCATTGAACCCTATTTTCCTATGGTAACATCACACCTTTCTTTCAATTTTCTGGTAAATAACTATTCCATCTTCTGCTTGGATGGGTACATACATGAGGTCTAAATAAAGAGAAAAGGAGGAAAGGCAGAAACACAAGCATCTTACACTGACAACCAGAGAATAGCCTGTTCTTCAGATGTCTTGTCTATCTTATGACAAGTAAGATTCTGCTTTAAGTTCTGGCTAAGCAGAAAACAGGTTTTTTTTGTCTGCTGGAAACAGTAATAATGAAGTTTTTGTGGGAGTATGGGCAAAGATCTCTGAGGCTAAAATTGTTCATTAAATGGTATTGCTGACCCAGGAGAGGATTGCCAAAGAAATTAAGTTAATAAACTTACGAAAAATGGGACTGGAATAATGCCTGCTCTTGCTGGTTCTGCCTCATGTCTCCTGTCTGACACTGAGCAAGTCACCCACTGAGATATCAACTACAACGGTGGCAATGAATATTTCACCACATGGGAAAAACCTTGGAGCAGAAGGTGCAGAAAAATACAGTGTAGCTCTGATTCATTACTGATGGAAAGTTTTGTATAGAAATTCTTTGCTATGTAGAAGTTGATTTCAAATGAAAATTCTTAATTTAGATACAAAATTATGCATACCAGAGAAACTTATCTGTACATTTTTAATAAATAAGAAATCTAGAAAGCCTTGTTTTCATCACAAAAACTTGTGTTATCAATAAAAAAGGTAAAAATAAATATTTTAGATAAAATAAATGTCTTCTTTTATTACTTATTTTTGGTCCAGATCTCATGATTCTTCTCTCCCTACCTTCATCTGTATCCATTCTTCCTTCTTTATTTTTTAATCTCTAGGCTCAAGGCCTCCTGACTACCCTTGGATGCTGAAGAGTTCCCATCTATCACAAGTGAATAAGAAAAAGGATAGATAATGAATATGGGGGTGACATTTTCATAGAGAAAAAGATGAGAGAGTATTTACTTCAGCACATCGGAATTTTTCTTTGATTTTCCTTTGAATTTTCCTTTGCTTCCTTTGACCCCACAGGTCTTTTTATATTATATCTAAGCATATCAAGTGACACATGCTTAATTTCAGACAGAAAAGATTACAGTTAAGGAGATCCTCTGCAAAATGGATGGTGCAAGGTGATATATGAATAACAAGTAAGTTTAGGTGCCTAACTCCCTTAAACTCCCTTAAACTCCCTTTAAATCTGGCTCTGAGTTAAATACACAGTTAGATTTAGGCAGACAGATACCACTATTTTGCCTTTTACTGATTGTTTAGCCTTTGACCTTCAATAATGGAGTTGATGGAGAAAACATAGTACATCACAAAAAAAAAAATAGTTATTCTATATTTAAATACATCTAGGATGAAAAAAAAAAGCTGGTATTTTCATTTTCAGAGTAATACCATTTTTTTTCTTCCAAGCATCTGCTGTGTCAGCAAACAAAACTGCAGTTCTACAGTTTAGCTGAAAGTAAATCCAAATAATTTTTTATTCTGGAGACATCAATATCAATATCACTATATAATCCAAAAGACAGCAAAAAAGAAGCAGAGTCCAGAGTAGAGCCCAATCATTGACAGCCTTTGGGCAGCATACTTAGTCCAGTGCACTTAGTCATATATTTGAGTTTTAACTCTTTTATTTCTCTATTAAGGTGAGCTAAACCTTGGTGTCTCAAAGAGATTGGGTTTTTTATTGTAATTATGGGTGAGAGAGCACTGACCCAAAGCAAGCAGCTTTGGCAAACATTGAATGTGGATCAGAGGCTTTAAGAGATTAGCAATCCACAGAAAAGACATCTCTCAAAACATATGAAACATTGGCTGAGGAACAGTGCAAGGAATCATCTGGAAATATTTCCTACAGGAAAAGAAAAGATCCGCATGTGGAAGTATTGCCTTAAACAAGAACAAGCAGTTTATGTGGTAGAGAAATCTGAGGCAATCATTACTCACAACATCTGTACCCCAATGCCCCATAAAACACAGGCTAAAATATCACAAAATCTCTTTTGCTTTCTCCCTCTCTTTAAAACAAATAAGCAAACAGGCCCATCTGCTGCCTTTTGTTGATGTTGAAGAACACTTAAGGCAGCTGAGAGTGGAATATTTGCTTTCATTATTGGGTAGAATTCAATCCACGTATTTACTGTATAGTTAAAATTAAACACAAAAATGCAAAAGGAATCCTAGCCAGCCTGAATTTCATCTACATAAGAGGGTGTGAAAGTGGTGCTTGAAAGAGCAGTACTCTAGGGAAAGTGAAACTGGAAAGTCACCCACGAATATAAGTGAATAGGTTTACTGTACCAATCAAGCATGCTGGCAACAAGGACCACCTGCCAGAATAATCTTTCTCTCTGAGACTCTCTTAAGGAACTAAATCACCTGCTTAAAGTTTTATTTAAGTGAAATGGTGCAGAAAAGCAAACACAGTGTAACTTGTCAGCAGGTCCTCAGGGGAAGGGCTATTTGTTGCTTGCCCAACTCACCAGACTATGAGCAATACCTTTTCACCTAGTCTGAATGAAGTTTTTGTTGCCTAGTACTTCTTCTCTCCTACAATAAGCACGTAGAGTGGCTTATAAGGCAAGTAAAAAAATTATGATTTTGGTCAAAGACACATTTGTTATGGGAGAACAGGCTACTCACATGACAGCTACTCACGCACCTTAGGTACTTCCAGCCCTTAAAGTAAGTGAAGCACAAGTAGTAACATATTTTTGTAATTTTGTTTGGTGGAGTCCTGAATAAAATTTGTACTGAACATTGTTTTAAGATTATTGTACTTATTATTGTTTATGTATTTGTGTGTTTGTGTACCCTCTGTGCCAGTTTCACTCATCCAGATACAGATACATAATATTAAATAGTTTCAGTATTGAAAAGTCAAGCAGTATAATTTTCATTTGCTGGATAGAAAACCGTAGATGGAAACTTCAGTGTCTCACCTCATTCAACATACCAAGTTAACAAGTTGTAACCCCACTAGGACATACTCGTTTTTCTCTCCATTCTAATACCATACAGAAAGATTTTTCTTTGTCCACATTGTGACTGCTTTAGGAAAAATAGCTGACTTTAGGCAATAATTTGAGACAGTAAAAAAGTCAGCAGTTGCTCAGAAATTATTAAAAATATGTGACTGTTTTCTGTTGGTTCTGGTATTTGTATTCACAGCATAAGATATTTTGAGTGCAGAATCCCCGTACTGTAATGTGGCTTAAACTTTCACAATCCTTATTCCTTGTCCTCAGACTGAATTTTTTTGTACCACTTGGCACCTACTTTAAAAGCTCACTGAAGAAAAGCTTCAAGCAGTGCATTGTGTCTTGTACAGCCTTACTTACAACTACTCAGTTCTAAGCACCAGATTTTGTCATTTTCATTCACAGTAAATTTTCCCTTTACGGTATGAATTGCTCCATTGGTTTTACAGGCTGTGAAGTAAAAGATTGAAAGTAATAGAATTAAGTTCAGTATCTCCTGGGCTGCACTAATTCCAGGAATGATGAAGATACCATTTTTCTCCCTCTTTCATTCCCTGTCTGGGTCAAAGCGGAGAGCCATAAGAGAAAAAAAAAAGCTATTTTTTAACCCCCCAGAATTTATTTATCAATATGGTGATATTTGAGCCATGTATAGGTCTTGATTGATTTTTTCATGTATATTTGGACCCCATGTTTGGGAGCATTAATTAGTCAGGAAAGGAAGGACTTAAAGTCCTTTGCCTAAAATATGTTGCCTTCTATGTCACAGAGGTAGGCAGACTATAAGATGCTTATTTTTTAATGAGATCTTTAAAAAGCCATCACTGTTTTCTTTGCACTTTTTTTTCCCCACTTAATTTCCCCTCAAAATATAGCAAAACAAATAAGCAACCTCCATTAAAATTGCATTTACTGACTGAAATGAATGCAACATTGTGCTGTAACATGTTTATAAAGATCTCTGGGTGGCTACAGTAGAACTGCAGTGTAACAATCAATTAAAACTAAATCCTGTACAACATCTGAAAAAAAAAATAAAAGAAATAGGGAAAAAAAAGAAAACTAGGTTAGATATTTAGATATAACAAGGCTTTTACCATTGTAAAGCTATATTATTTATCTAAAAATAATTGTACACTGTCAAACACAGCCTCCAAACGCACACAAAAGGCTACTCTGATGGCTTTAAGTTCCTATTTTTGAAATGTAAATTCCTTAATTTGTTGATAGCTTTAAGTTTATAATTCACAACAGAAGGGAAGACTTTTTCCTTAGAGAAAGAAAACTTCATGCAGGCTATCCAGACATGTGAGTGTACATGTATATACACCATGCTGGAGACAAAATAGAATCATTTCTCTGGCCTTGACTAAAACTGCACAGTACTGTCTCTGTAATGATTAGGGAAATTTTTCCTGGAGTAGCTCAGTGAGAGGGGGTAGTTTGTACCCAATAATATTCAGAAAATAAAAGACAATATTCCTTGTTTTCCAAAACAGTCCATTATCTTCTCAAAAAAATTTTGATATCATTAGGGTGAAAAGTGTAAAATGACAACCAATTCTCTTTTATTTATGAGGAGTGACTGTTGTGGTGTTTCATAGCCTAGTGAATGAAAACTACATCAAAATATAAGAAATTATTTTTTGAAGTTGAAATTATTTTTGAATTTTAAATTATCTAGAAATTTTGTCTATGTCAGAGGAAGCTGAGAATGTTCAGAGCTCAGGAAAATCCATCCTTTTCTTTGACTGTTAATGTCTTGGTAGTTCAAATTTATTGCATAAAGTCATGGGTGATACTTATCACATCTATTTTATAGTTTTACTTTGTACACTGGTTGCTAAGTAAGAGAAAATTCTAAATAAGTGTTACAGCTTCTATTTTTTAAAATTTATTATCTAGAGTAACCTTTACAATTACAAGGCTTCTGCCTCTGACATCTGCTGGATCAATGACCATTAAGGTGACAGAAAAGGAAAATTTCCTGTCTATATTCCCTACACACAAAGTAATACAGCTGATGGCACAAAAGATATGCACTATAAAATTCTTAGGGCCCCTAGATGGCAGTCAATAGAGGGATTAGAAATTACTTTTCCTTCTATTTCAGAAAATGAGTAGCAGGGACACCTCTGCGAGTTCCTCTTGGGACACTCTGATAGTGATTCCTTAATTCCATGTGTCCAGACTGGCTTATTGCCTTTGCTTTGTTGTGTATTTTTTTGTGAATGCCTACCTGGTGCTACCCCTGCTGTCATTTCTACAAGTCTGCATGCAAGCATGCTTACTGCTACACCAGAATGTACAGTTGTAAATACAGCAATTGCAGCAGTGGAAATTGAGGGAATCAAAGGAACTGATGCTGCACAGGACTGTTCATGTTTGCTATTTTCTGCAAAATGCCTCTCACACAGTAGATGTGCCCCAGAGTGCACAGTGGATTTATGTGGATCTGCTGGTGATATCCTTCTGTCAAGGACAAAGTCTCTGGGCCTGCTGCAATGCCCAAGCCATTGGGACTCTGACAGAACCACTAAACTGTCCTTCCCTCCATCACGCCTCTCAGACCTTGCTAACGCTTCGTCTCTTTGCTCCAAATCTCTCTTTCTGAGTAAGTGTGGGAATGATTTCAAGTCCTCAACTTTGTTATCAGTCAGAAAGATGATTTCCCACCTTAAGTATGCATAACCAAAAAGTATATTTTTTAGGGCCGCTGTAAGAAGAAATGCAGAGTCCAGTGATCTTTTCACACTCCTACTCCCTTGCATAAAAAATTTTCTTTGTCCCATAAAACCTAATTTTTTAAATTGGACTGTATTATAAAGCATTTTAGAGGCATAGAAGCCTCGTATGTCTTTTATATTAAATGAGCTCTTGTGATCAAGTTCTAGTTTTTCCTAAGCATAAAATGTGATTTGATGCTTACACTGAGCAAAAGCCATTTGATTTTCAGTGTATTTGAGAAAGCAGTACAAGATCAGTATGTCTGTGAATTATCAGAAAAGCATGACTTTAAATTAGTATCTTTGGTTGGGATCTGAAAAGTTTTGTTAGATTTCATTAAAATTAGTTTGACTCATTTGTTTAAGTTCTGGACTGTTGGGCTGAATGCCTTACATTAAGATTGAATATCCATGAGCCAGATTCCAAGGTCCTTACCAAAGATCGAGCTCGAAAATATGTTAATAATTTGTGTGCTTCTATATTGCAACAGTGGAAATTTGTGAGCATTAAGACCAAGTGAAAATTGGAGGAATTTAAGCATCTGGGTTCAGTCTTTCTTCCATGTTGAAATAATTGCTTCAGCTGGGAACAGGACTGAATAACTGTTAGAAATTAACACCTTACAGCAACATAACTGCTACAGCTAAAGGCAGAAATGGTGGATTTTCTGTAAGGACTGCAAGAAAATAATATTATTCTGTTCTCCTTTTTAATCAACTAAATTCGGTTTATTTGCTGTAAGAAAGGATCTAATATTTTCCTTTGCAAATTTTCTTTCGTGTACCTCTTTGTGCATTGCTTTTATTAGTTTATACACAAATAAAATCCATTACAAGGGTTAATTCAAATGGAGGTCACTGTGATCCATACTCAGTGAGAAACAATTACCTTTGTGTACACTTCAAAACGTCATACACTAAAATGCTACAATGCATCCAGATGATTTCATGGAGGAAGGTTTATCTTTTGACAGTCTTCCAAAAGATCTCTTTCCCAATCAGGTGAAAAAAAAAGCTATGCTATAATTTTTGTTTTCCCCATATAGATCTGTACGATTTCTATTACAAAGTCTACAGAGCAAATGCTGTGGCTATTAGATTGCCAGTTCTGGCCTGAAGAGGTCCATTTTCACATCCCTAAGCAGCCTTGGATATTTGCTGTTCCAGGCAGGACTCTGTTAAGAAACTATTGCAGGTTATTTCATCTTATTGTCATCTATTGGTTTTATTTGGAATTAAATAACTTATAAACCTTGGATTTGGTTTTCCTAGGAGAGTTCCACCTACTGACAGCCATAGTTTCAGGCATGTAATCCAAACTGAGTAATTTAGATCTGTGTTTCTTCTAGTGTACTGAGAGAAGAAAGCATTTCCAGAGGCTTTTTATAAAAAAATATGCATTTAGAGTAGTGAAAATAAACTTTTTTTCTGGAAGGAATGCCTATCTTGATGTGCTGCAGAGGGAGGCTAAATTATTAGTGTAGACTCAGGGGTTAACTGTTCAACAATTAGCTATATGTGATGAATCAAACTACCTCTATCCGAATATCCATTTGTCAAATAGGAACAGTACTAAAAGTTTCACAAAACATTTAAGATTCATCGCTCACTAATTAAAACATTCCTTGTGAAGATCTCACACAGGAGATTACATTTTTGAGATATACCAGCAAAAGGAAAAGCATTTTTTTTCATGGTTGAAAGCTTGATCACCTGGTCAATTAGAATACTTCCTTCTTCTTGGAAGAAGGCCTAATCACACTGAAATAGCATAACAATGTTGCCCTCTTTGACTGTCTTTTCTGGCTTAATAAAAAAGCTTTCTTTTATAATTTATTTTTGTATCTGAAAAACTGTTTACCCCATGTCAAAATTCATGGTGATTTTCTTTGTCATGCTGAAAGCTACATATTAATAAAATGTCCTTAGTAGCTAAAGTAACAAAATGAGTGATAAAAGAGTCTAATGAAAGAGTTATTATCTATGCACTTATTTTCTTAAGCCTCAAGACCCATCCAATCTATATCCAATATTTCAAAATTATATTCCAGACCTAATAGAATGAAGTCACAATCACACAATGGTTGGGATTAGAAAGGACCTCTGTAGATTATCTAGCTCAACCCACTGAGAAAGTAGATTCACGTAGAGTAGCATCATGTTTTAGTGAGTTTTGAACATCTGCAGGGAATGAGATCCTAGAACCCCTCTGAGGCTACTGAGGAGAATCTCATCTAGCCTCCAGTGCTCTCCAGCCACCCTCGCAGTAAATATTTTCCTCATATTTAGATGGAACTTTCTCTGTTTCTGTTTGCAACCATTGCCCCTTATCCTGAAAAAAATTCTTGTCTCATCCCCTTGACACCCACTTTTAGATATTTGTATGCAATAATGAGGTCCCCTCTCAGTCTTTTCCAGGCTAAACAGCCCCAGCTCCCTCAACCTTCCCTCATAAGACAGAGATGCTCCAAAGCTTCATCATTTTCAAAACCCTCTAATGGATCCACTGAAATAGTTTATTGTCCTTCTCGTACTGAGGAGCCCAGAGCTGGACACAGCAGGTGTGGCCTCCCCAGGGCTGAGTAGAGGGTTCAGACTATCTCCATCAATATTCTGTCAGTGCTCTTCTCAATGCACTCCAGGACACCCTTGGCCTCCTTGGCCACAAGGGCACTGTAGGCTCGTGGTTTACTCATCCACCAAAATCTCCAGTTCCTTCTCCACCTGCTCTCCAGCAGGTCATCACCCAGCCTGCACTGGTCCTGAGGCTTATTCTTCCCCAGGTACAGGAGCCTTTTGTTGAGCAGCATTAGGTTCTTTATTTATAAGGATGTTTATCTATAAGGATATAAGCTTATCTATAAGGATGTTATGTGAAAGAGTATCAAAAGCCTTGTTGAAGTCAAGGGAGACAAAATCCACTGCTCTCCCCTGATCTGCCTGGCCAGTTATGCCATCATAGAAGGCCATTAGACTGGTCAAGCATGATTTTACCTTTGCTTAATCCGCATTGATTACTCCTGATAACGTGCTTTTGCTCCCTGTGCTTAGAGATGAATGAGCTGTTGGACCCCCTTTCAAGGGCTGGAGGTGAGGCTGACTGCCCGGTTGTTTTCTTGGTCTTCCCTGTTGCCGTGTTTGAAGACTGGAATGACACTGGCTTTTCTCCACATACACCTCCCTGCTCTCCATGACCTTTCAAAGATGATGGAGATTGGCTTAGCAATACCATTTTCCAGCTCCCTTGGCACTTATGGGTACATCTCATTGGGGCCCATAGCTTTGTGCACGTCAGGTTTGCTTAAATATTTTCTAACCTGATATTCCATGAACAAGGGGAAGTTTTCTTTTCTCCAGACTCTCTTGCCTCTGAGGCCTGGAATTGCTGAATATTGATCTTAGCAGTAAAGACTGAAGCAAAGAGGGCATTCAAAAACTGTCTTCTCTGTATTCTCCATCAACTGGGCACCCACCTGATCCTAAAGCAGATAGCATTTAATGGATGTGAAAAGGTACATTTACTGCCACACATTCCGATGTTGTGAATAATAATAAAGCTTTTAAGCACCAAACCAAGCACCACCAGTACTAACTGGTGGTAAAAGCAATATTTACACTCAAAATAGTCTGATGGAAACTTACATAGCAACAGTTATCCTTAATAAACAGGGAATTTTTATTTTTTCTCAATCTCTAGGGATTGGATAAGCCCACATCCTAGTACTCCTACTTGTATTGTTTCATGTTGTAGTACACTGAATTTATTGGATTTTTTTTCTATAAACACAACAAAATAGAACAAAAACTATTCCACCTACATAAGTTTGTCACCCATTATAAAAGAAAGGAAAAAAAAAAGGCGGAATGTTTTGAGATTCAGTTGTTGACAAGTTCTTTAAATGGATTTAATGAAATAGAAGTTGAATAAAAAGATGAAGCTTCAACAAAGTAGACTATGTTTTTGACTAATTATAGAAATTGCTTATAAAATTTAAAGGAAATTAAACTGAGATTTCTTTAATATACCAAGTAAGTTATCTCTCTTCCAACTAAGCATTAAACATAGGGATAGAACACTTGGGCATCTAGTCCTCTTATAGTGCCCGTGTAACAAAGAAAATGTTTTTCATTAAATTATATTGCCCAGAGAAGCTGTGAATGCCCTATGCCTGGAAGTGTTTAGGGCCATCCTCTTTTTATATCTTCTAATTTCCGAATTTTGAACTGGCTACAGCAGCATTGATGGCTGTGTCCAATTTTCTTACAAGATTAAATATAAAGCTTTCAAAATTATCCTTTCTATATTTGCTATTGTTCTTATCAATATCAGTACCTCCCAGCTGCTTTTTTCTTCCTCAATAGTATTGCTTTTATTTTCTTCTAGGTACATGTTTATCTGTGTTTTCTTTTTCTTGCTGAAATTCAAGGTAGCTAGCACACTAACATTTCACAACTTCTTTCTCTCCATTTCTTAGGTTAAAGTTCTTCCTATCTCAATTTCCCAAACTCTGGTCCAGAAACCTCAATTTCATTGTAGCAGTTGTGCATCCTCAAAGCACCCTTAGCACCACCTGCCCAGGAGACCCATTGCAAAGGAAATCTGTATTCTGCCTCAAAAGTGTATTAATGATATGAGCTCTGGCATCTCTGTTTGGAAAGTAGATCTGAGATCAAATTCCTCTTGGAAAGCATCCCCAGTCCAGGGTAGGAAAAATTGCAACTCAGTGTTAAAGACTCTGAAGCAGTTTAGGTTGCTCCAGAAGTGGAGAATGGAAACCCACAGGAGGTCACCATAAGAACCTTTATAGACTTGTACCAATAAAGACAGGAGCTTTCAGAGTGTGAAGGTTAGAGATTTTAACGTTTTAATTGACTTTTTTTTTTCTCCAAACTTGTTTGGTGTGTTGGAGGTAAGGAAGATCCATTGAGCTCGATGAGGCTCTCTGAATTCTCACTGGTCTGCAATAATTTAGGATTTTGTTTTGGTAACTCAGTATAAACCTTCTTTTCAAATCAAAGCAAGTGAATCAGCACCAGAGGAAGAATATTATTTATCAATACAGAAATAATTATAAAGACCTGGAATAGATTGAATTGTCCACTGGAACACAAAGTCATGCAGATAAAGAAGCAAAGAAGCTATGACTGGTGGAGCAGATTGTGCTGGCAAGAAAATCACAGATACAAAACAAAAGGGCAGTCAGTGGAGGAGAGAGTTTTGATCGAATATCTGCTTTGTAATTTTGAATTGGTGCTTAGATTTTGAGATAGATAGCAATATGCTGAAGGTGGTTCAGAACTATGTTGCTATCCTGCTGTCTTCTAGGGGAGACAGTAATCTTAATTAATTAATACCAATTTATTTTTAATAGAGTGTTTCAGAGCCACATTTTAGTAACAAATGTTACACACCAGAAGATAAAACATAGCCTTATCTGATATATGTGGAGCCTCAGCTGTACATATTTGACCCCTATTTTACACAGTTGCGGCTCATTGATTCTTTCTTTTAAACTCCTGGACTGAGCACTCAGCAATCACTGGACCACCCATACATCTTCTGAGCTGATTTAGTCTATGAACTGTAACCCTGCTACAGGGCTGGAATGTTTCTGGCACCTACAATGCTGGCTGCTTGTCATGATGACATATAACCTAGAAGATGTACTTAAGAACAAATAACCTCAGAAGTGTTAACATGCCATCAGTCTTTTCCACTAAAGCAAAGACAGGGCTTGGGATTATCCAAAAATGAATAAATGAGCAAATTCACATACTATCCTGGTAGCCACCAAAGTTCAGGTTTGGAACCAAAAGTGTCAGAGAAAGAAAGAAAATTAAGAAAGATCTTAATGGCTGAAAACCCCAGTTCATTTTATCTGATGAAAAGCTTCAAAGTTACACAAGCCATTTTTTCTTGCTTTTACATGAAATATATATATTCTTTTACATTTAATGTCTACAATTGCAGCATGAATCTGATGATGGACAAGCTTAAATTATAAATATTTTCATTTTCCAAGGTTTATTAGAAGTGCCAGTATGAACATTGTCTGTTTGAAATAGAGCATCTTAATTTAATGAAATAGAGCTTTCTAAAAGGTCAGGCAGAACATTTTACACTGAAAATTAAAATATAGATAGCACTAGAGATGGAGTTACTGTTTATCCTACTTCAGTCCTGTTCTTAATAAAATGGCATTGAATTTTTTATAATACATCAAAAAGTCAACATGAAACAGTTCACACAGTATTAAATATATCAACAATACAAAGCTGGGTCAGATAATGGCAGAATTAAACAAAGACGAAAGGTAACAATACCAGCTTCAATTAATGTAGTGAATTAATGAATGATCTCTATTACTGTACTCATGTTCATTAAACAAGTATAATAGGCTCCTGAATTGTCCATATGAATGCAGAGACTCTATTCAATCAAAATTACCTATGCTTTGTGTCAATCCCTTGCTGATTATTCATCATCAGAGGCATACATAACTAGCCCTTTGGCATTTCCAGTTGCTGGGGGCCCAGGCATGCAGTATTACCAGGACTGCATTTGTGAACACAAACTACCCAAACTGACCCATCTTATAGAGTGTGTAGGGGGTGTATTTACAGACATAAATTACATATTATTATTAGTTGCCTGTAGGGCAATTTTCCAGCCATGTACCCTTCCAATCTTTTAGAAAAACAGTGTGATTTCAAGTATGGACTCCTATAGGTAGCAACAATGGTGGTCTTGAAAACAAGTAACTTCTTTCAATCCAAGTAAGCACCTCCTAAAAGAAAGCAGGAAGATGGAAATACAACATGGGCAAAACTGCACCTTTGTGAGTTAGCAGCAATAAGATGGAGGTGTCCCAGCATTTGCCAGTGGTTGCTAGAACTACAAGCAACTGCTTGCAAAGGGAGAGTTGCTTATTTAAAATATGTTGGTTTAAAAGGAAGCATCACTGTTTTGCTCATGTTTATCCAACTGGTTTCTCACAAGCCACAGAACCAGGATTGTTTTGCCTCTTTTGCTTTCATTTGCTTGAGTTGGGTGATCACAGTTCAGCTCTTAACCTTCTTATGTTTTTCTTGCTGTTTCTGAGCTGAAAACAATAAATCTTTCTCAATAGCTTATACAAGACAGTCCTCTGGTTTTCTTTTAAGATGGTACATTATTTTTGTGCTATTTTATGACAGGAGTATTAGAATGAGGTAAAAGCACTAAACTCATGTTAAATGTTTCTGTAGGAAAAATGGTTGCATTTATTAGGATTAATAGACTATTTATACTGGAAACTAAAATCCTCTTTATTCACATGCAATATAGTGTGCAGGTAACCAAAATCCAATCTTTTCAATCCTCAGTGAAGCAGCTTTTTCCCTGACTTCAGCGACAGTTCAATTTCTGTTATGCTAACCATATGCTCCTGATTGATTATCAGTTATATTTAATTATTCAGAGTTACAGATGGCAGTTTTGTGAGGCAAACTGCTGATCTCTGGAGGCCCTGTGTGCTGATGCCTCTGCCTCTGCAGTTACAACTTTTGTGTCCCTGAGGTCGAGAAAACAGGTAATTTAACTGCATCTGTAAGGTGTATTGGCCTATACAAGCAGGAGAGAATGAAAGGATCCTGATATTAATCTAGTGGACAAAATACATAGAGATGGAAGAGAGGATATTAAGATAAATGCTCTGAAACAACTTGTGTTGCTGGTATTAATGCCACTCTATCCATTGAAAGAAACATTTCAGTTGTGCTACAATTTTTTCCCTCAATCAACTTTTTCCTGTTCTCTACATTTGACAGTAATTTGTGCTATAGTAGAGAAGCATGTCCTTCATTCCATACCAGTAAGATCTTAATTCTGAAATCTCTGAGGCCCTTCTTCCTGTATTGGGATCCCAGTGTGCTCTACAGAACAAAAAATGGTGGGCAAAGCAAGATGGGTCATAACCATTTGTACCAAAGTGGAAAGTATGTAGACTGAATAAAGAAGGAAAAAAAAAAAAAAAAAGAGAGAGAAGAAAAAATTCCATCTTCCCTTCTCCACAGATTAGTAGTCAAAAAACCCCAAATTTTAAAAATGCCCCCCTGCTCATTTTTTGGTCATCAGTACATCAGAGACAGTGGGAAAGAATCCACCAGCAATTATTTTTTCCCACTATTTTCTTCAGAGAGGTTTTTTTGTTTTCAATTCACCTGATAGTGCAGTCCCAGCAGAATGCACCTAACAAATCATAGTGAGTGTCTGCACCTTGCTATGTATCAAAGTCCCTTAATGTGCCAACAAAGTTCTTCAAGGTCAGGAAAGCAGTTTATCAACCTCTTATATCTCTTATAGGAGACAATAAATTTATTCTACTGTTGGAATCTATGAATAATTCAGATGCTCTGTGAGATAAACACTATTGCTTAGGATGCTCTGCATGTCATTGTCAACTAGTACCAAACACTGTCATTGTTCCATGTACTCTGTTCTTTTAGTTTCCTCTCAGCTCCAGAAAATGCAGTGCTGTATGGCTTGCATTTTTCTGTGTCCTTTAGCTCCTTAGAGTTTGTTTTTTTCCTATTACATCTTTCCATGAACAAATAGGTTGAGAAAAATTAATGTCTTGAATAACTATTTGTTCCCTTCTCGCTTAATTTCTAAGAAGCCTAAAAATTTACTTTATAAATAAAAAAAACAGTTGTCTTTTAAAGGCCTCTGCATTCCTTATGCCTACCAAAAATGAAAGCAAAATATCTTCCCTAACTAATTTGATAGCGATTATTTTGGGATACTCCCTGTTTCTAGTTAGCTTAAGCATATGTATAGGATTTAATATAGACATAAGTCTACCTAATCTTAACAGAGCTTTATACATCCATTTAAAATATCTAATGAAATATTTAACTCACTTATTACAAAATCATTTTGAGTTTTATTCCATTTTAAGACAAGAAGTAGGGGTGAGTAGG
This sequence comes from Taeniopygia guttata, assembly GCF_048771995.1. Classification (NCBI taxonomy): domain Eukaryota; kingdom Metazoa; phylum Chordata; class Aves; order Passeriformes; family Estrildidae; genus Taeniopygia; species Taeniopygia guttata. The sequence goes on along the minus strand of NC_133026.1, from coordinate 26,610,143 downwards.
CTCACCCCTATTGAGCCAAATAAAATTTCAGTTATATGGTCTGTGAGAAAGGGAATACGAAAAAATTAAGATTATTTCTTTTTAACTAACAGGACTTTGAAAGTCAAATATAGTATTGGACTTCTTGTACTCTCTTGTACTCTCTCCTTGATCATGACCTTCATGTAAAAGTAATAAAACAACTGATAATTATGCTGTTATATATTTTTCTGTCATATCTCTATGTTTACATCTATAACTAACCAAGAGAACTATAATTTGAAACTTGAATTGATAGAGACATTTGGCTTTTAAACTTGGGAAAGGGATGGATATAATATATTTATAGACAGGACAATTATATACCTGAGTACATATCTACTGACAATAACTATTAAAATTCAGTCTATGACCTACCAGGTATTCCGCCATATTTTTAAATAAACTTGGCCCCATTTCACCTAAAAATACATCTTTCAAGACTAACTTAACATAATACTAACACTCTCTTCAGAAACTTAAGACTCATGCATTTGGTAGCAAGCTTTGCATTAGAAAACGTGAGTATGCCCAGTTTTATGCAATGTGCAGTAAATATAGTTACACTGGTCCTTGCAGAACACATAGATACTTAAAAAAACCCCAAAAAACAAGTAGGTATGCATAAAGAGTTTGACAAACAGAAATAAGTCTATATCTCCTGGTTATTTTTTAAACAGAAAATAAATTCATGGCAGCTTTCCAGTAAAAGTAAGCAAGTAAAAAAATCCCCAAATTAAAAGAATAGCAGGAATGATTTGGCCTCAAAACAAGAAAGTTAAAAGAAGGAATCGTTTTAGCTTTCTTTTAGCAACTTCACTGAGGACACACTGCTTTGTGCAGCAATTCTCAATAAATTATTGCCAATTTAGTAGACTATTTCTTTTCAGCAATAGCAAAGCTATAAAAGGAAAAGAAATTGTTTTAATTTGGTAGATTTTCTGGTCGTTCCAATGTTTATATAACGTAAAGGCTTCTTTAAAGGAGTTCTTAAAATTTGTTTCTGCACTTGATTTGTGCCATCCGATTCATAAAAAAAGAATTGGTGCCTATTGTATAGCTAAACTGAATCATATCTTTTAAGATAATGTTTCCCAGGCTGAACATATAGATGTAAAATAAATGTTTTGTCAAGCCTGTAGAATACTATGAGCTATAAGTGTGCCCATGCAGCCTGGAGGGCCAACACTATCCTGGGGGTGCATGAGGAAGGGTGTTGCCAGCAGGTCAAGGGAGGTGATCTCTCCTTCTAATCATCCCTGGTGAGGCCACACCTGTGTCTAGTTCTGAGCTCCTCAGTACAAAAGGGACAAGGAGCTACTGGAGAGGATCCAGTAAAGGGCACAAAGATGATTAAGATGATTAAAACACTGGAGAATCTCTCTTATGAGGAGAGGCTGAGAGATCTGGGCCTGTTTAGTCTGGAGGAGACTGAGAGGAGATGTCATCAATGCATATAATTATCTCAAGGGTGGTTACAAGAGGATGGTGCCAGAATCCTGTCAGTGGTGCTCATGAGAAGACAGGGAGCAATGGCCATAAACCAAAACACAAGATCCACCTCAGCACGAGGAAGAACTTTACACTGAGGGCAGCAGAGCCCTGGAACAGGCTGCCCAGGGAGGCTATGGACTCTCCCTCTCTGGAGGTGTTCAAAACCCACCTGGACATGTTCCCATGTAATCTGCTCTAGATGACCCTGCCTTGGCAGGGCTGTTGAACAAAATGCTCTTCCAAAGCAAAAAAATATGTGACTTCCAATGCTGCCTTTAAACAATTACAAGAAAGAAAAGAGTAGCCTTTTCGGTGGTTTACAGCGGCTTACAATATGATGTTTGCATTAAGCACTAGATAAAAATTGAAAGGCAGTTATCAAGAAGATTGGATTTTCTCTGCTTCTAGAGTAAAACTTAAAAGCCTCATTAACTAAGTAACATTTATCCTATGTGAATAAAAGCTTTTCTCATTTCAGCTTAAATGATTTTTCTCTCCTACCTTAAAGCACTTTTCTACCTCAAAGTCCCCTTAAACCTTAAACCCCTTAAAAAAGATAGATAATTCTATGTTTTTTGAATTGATTGAAAATTATTTGACTTTTTTAAACTAAAATGCTTTAAATTAAACAAAATATTTGTTTAATGTGAAATAAATACTATTATTCAGCCTGTATTTTTTTGGTTTATTTTTTCTTAGACACAGAGCATATCCCGAATTTTTAATAAAATTTTTGTCTGCATTTAGACATTTTGAGCCTCAAAATGAACAATTGAATGTTAGCTGAAAAGCTTTACTAAAAATATTAAGAATTTTCCTTAAAATATATCCCAAGTGGTTTTGGGTCTACTTTTTTCATATATAGTATATGTACTATGCTAGTAATCTGAAAAATCATCACTAAACCTCACAAATTCAGACTAATTTCTGACCATTATCACTTTAAAATAATAATCTGTTTTCATAAATATTCCACTAGAATGAAAAATTTCCCCAAAATGTTTGGTGAGAGAGGAGATGAAATCCAGCCTCAGATTTCTGGGAAAGTGACTGAAAGGCACAGAAGCTTACCTCTAATTTAAAAATTTAACAGTCCAGCCTCTGCTCACTGGTAGTTAAGACATTGTAATTCATTTAAATAGAATTTTCACCTCTTTTCACCACCCCCTGTCATGCCTTTCCTGAATTATGAGGACTAAAAGAGGTAGGTGACAAACTCTTGGAGCAGTTGCTTCCAGTCAGCCCATGTGGAGAACATACACCCTAAGTGAGGTGGGACATTTCTCAAGAACCAGAGTAAAGTCCATTCTGCCTCTTACTCTGTAAGAAAATATTATTTTTATTCCCCAGTGAAAAGGCCTCTTTCATTATGAGAGAATAATTAAGCATGCTCTAGATCTAGCAGGTATGAAAGGTTCTCAGGCAGCCTTTCCTACAATTGTTTCAGATGGTAACCTCCAAATGTTCCTGGATGGATTTTTTGCCTTCCTAAGACTGATATAGTCCTTAAACCACAGTAAATTAATGGACAATGCCTTGTTACCTATACTTTGTTGATGGACCTAGGATAGATTTTACACTTGCTGTAATTTGGCTTCATTTTATTTGTGTTGCTCTAGTAGAAGACAGCTAAATATGCTGTGCACTGTTAAATGCGAGTATGCAGCATTTATTAACTGCTGCAAGAAATGCTAAATATTGGAGGTCTATACAAAAGATATTTTTTATATAATTAGGTCTCTTTCAGAGATTACAAAATAATGTCAAAAAAACCCCAGTGACTATTTACATAATAGATTTCCTACAGCATGAGGGGTTTCCCTGTAAACCTGGCTCAACTGTGCAATGTAAACAGTATCTACATATTTTTATCTTTAGTATGGTTGTAAAGTAATGTTTCTTTTATATAAGACTTATCTTCCAGCTGTAAATTTGATAGTTACTGCAGACTATACCACTGACATTAGTTTTAATGATGTGAGACTCCAATAACTCCTAAGGAGTTTAAGATTAATGCAAAAGAACTTAACTTTGTGAGTCATGACTTTTATTAGTGACTCTGCAGTTTGATTTAGATTGAGACTGGGAGAGAGTATTATTTGCCCATAGAAATGAGAGGCTGTTCATTTTATTATATCATCCATAAGTAATATGTCAGATTCTAATTTCAATAGGGATTCAAATATTTAGGGGCAAGTAGGGTCAAAATTCTTGCAGACTGTGCAGCAACCAGACAGGATTCATTCAAACTGAAGAAGAGGGGCTTTGTGGGAGGATCTGATCACCAGTTTCAGACCTATGCTTCAAAAAGCAAAAGCAAATCTCAAGTACCGGAGACAGAAAACCACAAAAAAATTATTTGATTTGTTGGTTCAGCAGTAGAGAATAGAGTGTGCTGTTACATCAGATAAGGATATTGTCAAGCTGAAGCCTGATCATTTCTTTGTACTCATCTAAGCAGACTGTTGGAAAAGTACCTCCCTACTTTACATTTTCAGGTAATAAGAATGAGGCTGTCAGGAGCTGAAGTAAGGAGAGAAGAGAATGAATAGTTTTCATATTGAAGGTGTCCAAAGTGACTGCGATACTGACAAAAGTATGAAATTTAATGTGAATAAATTGTTATACTGCATAGCAGCAGATATATTAACTACCTTTAAAAGACATGTTCATCATGTTTCCAGGGATCTCAGAAAACTGAAATTGACCTCACTACCAGGAAAATCCATACAGTCTTAAAACCAAAATTGAAACCATTATGTTTTTATAGACAGAGGGAAAAAAAAACAGAAGAGTATTCTTTCCTGCCAGATAAAATACCAAAACATACCAAAATATTCCTCTCTGAACTATTTGATGATGATGAATAGCAAATTGTGTCAAATAATTCTGAAAAAGACCAAAGTGTCTAAAAAATGTTCAGTATAGACCTTCAATATTTTTATTAAATTTATTCCTGCAGCAGTTAATAACTATTTTGATGATGCCAAAACAGTGATCTATACCACTGATATTTATCAGCCATTCTTACTATCAGGGTTCAGAGAAGAATAATCAAAATTATATTAAAACAGATCCATGTAAAAGAATGGGATTAATAATTTGGGACTGTAAAATGTTAAAAAGGGACATTAGATCCATCCTGAATGATAGGCACAGAGAAGATAAATCTTTTTTTTTTGTTTTGTTTCTTCAATCTCAGGAAAATCAGATATGAGATTTTTTAACAATGTTAAAATGAAAAATAAATTAAAGAAATAAAATATAATAAATGGACACTTTCCAATGCCATTTTTATTATTTAATTTTGTCTTGCATTTTTTAGACTGAACTGAATGTTCCATCTCTTTTAGTTCCTCTTTACTTTGGAACACCAGCTTTGACTTCTGCTAAATGACAAGTGGCTCTCACCTAGTCAGAAAAAAGCAGAATAATAACTCATTGACCTTAATTAAAAATGTAATCAGTGCATGACATTGGGATAGATCTTATGGTGACCAGGCTATGACTGAAACACAAAGTTTTGCAAGGCAATCTCTAAAACATGTCCTAAGTTCTTGGCATGTTTTAGTAAGATACAAAATAAGAAAGCTGCTAAGGAAGAGAGACCTGTGCCGTGAAATAAGCAACATTACCCACTAAATGACAATTCTCTCGGAGCTGGGTTCATTAGAAATACCAAGCAAGGCCACAAATGCTTTAATCCCTTTCTGTTTTAGTAAAAAGCGGACTCTAAATCACCCACACAAGCAGGCATTTTTTAATGGGTTTTATGCACAGAGACTACAAGTGGAACCATTCACTGAATAAAAAAATGACTGAAGAGTGAATTTATACGAAAGAATTTATATCAAAGACAAAGAATTTTACTGATGACTGACAGCTTGTCAGAAGTACCTGCCCTTTAAATAGATATTCTTCATAATTTGGAAATTGGATTGGGAACAACTATATTTTCAGAAGTTACTTGAGATTAACCACTGCAAGAGTTTTATCTTTAGATTGGTTTAGTATGTCCCTCAGCTCAAAGTGGGGAGCCATAAAAATGAAATATACACCTGAATATCAAATTCATGACTGCCAATATACTACTAGGTTAAGAATGTATTTTTCTTGTATTTCTGATATTCTGCTTCATTTGTTTGCTGTGTTTAAGTATTTGTGTGAATAAATCTTGTTTGTTTATACCATCTAGTCACAGCATTTCTTGTAAATAAAAGTTCTTAAAAGGAATTAAAAAATCTTATTTTGCTGTTTTGGAAACAAACTTCATTAAATACACAGAAATCAAGATCTAGCTATAAAATCTACCTCTTTTTCTAACATAGCTTAAGATGGTTTAAACAACTGTGGATTCCACATAACTTAAATGAGCTCAAGGGAGAAGCACTTCTTAGTGAGGGTTTTACTGTCTGACTTTCATTAAAAGCTGAAGAAAGGGATTTTTTTTAAAAAGAAATCGTCATTGTGGCCAAAAAAAAAAAAAATCTTATTTCTTTATTAGATAGATTAGAATTATCATTTGATGTACTCTGAGTTTTTCGCTTATTAAAGAACCTTACTGACTTTCATAATCAACTTAGTAATTTCTAATTTCTTTCCTGCTAGCCATAAGTCTCACACATATATTTCCATGAGTGCACTGTTGTACCTGCTTTATAACAAAATTCATTTACTCTTTCTATTCTATGCATTGTGTCTTTACACCTACCTGTAATGTTCATGAAGCACACAGACTCCAGAGTGTACAGCAGATATTAACTGAAATAAAAACATCTAGGTAAAAGTTTTTTGTGTAGCCAAGTGCAATGCTTATTTTGAGTGATGAAATCACACTCAGAAGCCCTCTGGGCTGCCTCTGGATAAAGAAGGCAAAATGTTGAGCCTTTCATAATTTTTTTTAAATTAATATTAGAAAATTCCTAGAAAAAGCAAGAAATTATTTTTTTAAAAAACATTAATTTGTTGTTCATCTTGTGCAAGATGTAGGATAAAAACTGCCCTCAAAATATAGATCAGCTTTAAAACCTATAGCATTTTGCAGCACTGTAGAATACTTTGTCATATTTGCATTTAAAATTTGATTCTGAATGAGAATGTTACCTAATAAAGGAAGAGAGAATGCCTCCTTCTGTAAGAGCCCCATTTTATCTATACTTCTATGAAGAGCAAACCATATGGCAAACTCACTAGAAGACGTATGCTATTTAAAATCTGTAAACATCTTTCTTCTTTAAACAACACAGAAGGAAATGGTAAATTTGGTGACCACGTTAATTAAAACACAGCATGGCATCAAAAGAAAGCAGGACCAAAATATGTTTGGTTTCAAACCCTGTGAAGCAAGTCAGTATAAATTTGGCTTGGAAAATTTGCAGAATATTTACAGGCCAACATTATACAAAGTATAAATAAACAGCTGAAGCATTGTTATATTCTTTATCTAACACAAGCACAGTTTACTAACTTTCCCATGATGACAAATGTTTATTTTACGTCATTAATATAGGTAAAGTAAGTAAGAGTAACTGATGGGAAATGCTGGATTTTGAATTACATGATGTTATGAATAGACCTTATGATCCCAAAGAAATAAAGACCCCTCTGTTCACTAACTCAGTGAAATTCCTTTTCTATTTACTTCAACTTCTGCATTACAGGCATCCAAATGTCTGAAAATTCTTGCTTTTTTTTTTAACAAGTGAAAGGGTGTTGTGCAGTAGGTATGTATGAGTGACAGGACCCAGCTTTGAACCTATTGAGTAATTTCTCTTTCAAAGGTTTACCTCTAAAATACACTAGAAATACAGCATGGAAACTCAGTAAAGTGAATTTCTGCATGAAAACAAAAGAAGTCAAAGATATTCCTTCCTAAATCAGACAGAAGTTATTAGTGAGTTGGCATTGCAAGCAGTAGTGCTCTGTCCTCTACTAATTTTATTCATATAAGTGAATTGGATAATGCTTCTAAAAGCAAGATTTTCATGTGATTCTAAATTAGGAAGAATAATAATTAATGAGGAACAATGCAGACAGTAACAGGACTAATAGATGACAAATGTAGTTCCATGCAGCTTAATGCAGAATAATGAACCTGGTAGTAAAGTAAAAAAAAAGGGAGAGAAAACCTCACCACCTGAAAGCTCAAACACACACAAACAAAATAAATGAACCAAACAAAGAAAGGAAAACAAAGTGAAAAGTATGTCCTTTCCTAAAAGGAATCCTTTGCCTGGCTTAAGCATCATGGTTACCAAAGAATAAGAAAAAAGATTAAAGTTTGGACAAACTCAGGAAAGATATGGAAAAAGAGATGGTGACTATCACACTTAAAAAGAAAAAGCTGTTTTTGCAACTGTTCTGCTCCTGACTTCTCCATTCATTCTGGACCCTGAAGAGCCTGCTTGCCAGGCACTGAGCAAATGCATTGATAGTTACACTGAGGCACAGACAGCAACTGTTGCAGAAATTTGTACTTTATTCTGCAGTTGGTGAGATTGCTATTTCCAAACAGTTTCAATCCACCTTCTGCTGTTTGTCTTCAGTTAGCCTGGTAGCCATGGTTTCCAAAGGTTCCCTGTCAACACAACACTATTGGAAGTTATTTTTATGAGTATATACAGTGTTTATATACCCTACTGGCATGTCTGCTCTCCAAAAGGCAATTCACAAAGGAGCAACAATTTTGTTTTTTATTTGTATAAATTCATTTGTATGCCATTAAAAAATCCTTTATGTGAATAGCTTTTTATAATTAATCTTCTCAAGTTACTACGATCATGTTAATGAGACCAGTATTCCCCAGCACGGGAAAATTGCTGTTAATGCTGCTTATTTAATCTTGACATTTTTAAACTCTAAGAGGCTGAGAGCATTTCATCTGAAAGCAGCCTGGTGTGTTGAAACAACATTCAGATTCATTGTTTACCCCTGAATCATAAAGCAGTTTGGAAAGCACGACTGCATTGTAAAACACGATCTTTATAACAAGCAACTGTGCTGTAGCTTCTCTGTGTTATGCTATTGGGGCGGCATGGACATCCAAAGCTCTAACACAGCACATCGCTTAGGTATGTGCTTAACATTAAGCAACTGAGTATTTTTTTTGATGTGGATATCATGATACAGTTTCTAAAAGAATTAGTCTTCCTCAACTGATTTTAATTCTTTTGATGTGTCCTTTTCAAGAGTTACCTGTTTTGTTTGGGAAATACTCTGTTTCCTTAAACTTTCTTTTTACTGTTCTTTCCTGCTAGGACATGATGGATACTATTGTAATTCTTATTTCTCTTTCCCTAAAATTACTGGGGTTTCTCCTATTTCTCTTGCTTTGTACACAAATAATATTAATTGCATTGCATTATATATTTTTCCAAAAGAAAGTTTACTCACTGCTTTGAAAGACCAAACTTCTACTTTTCTAGAAACATCAAATACCTATTATGACAATATTTGCATGTACTTCTTAAGAAGACACTTTTCTTTATTCTAAAAATGATTTTTCACTTTCTATTCCCTCTTTCACTTACATTTTTTATTAATTGAAGATCAACTGCCTCAAATTGCCATGTACCTTGCAGAGTTGTTGTGCTGAGCTCTTTGACTGACAGTGTTTCTTTCAAACACCGGACCCTGAACATCAAGGCCAACAAAAGCTATTTCGGTCAGATGGGAAGGGAAATTGCCTTGATTTTGTTCCAAGCAGACAATTAAGAAATGATAAATTGGAATCCATGTAAAGCTGGAAACCATAACTCTCAGATGTGTTATGCACTCTGAAGTGTAAAACACCTGATAATAATAGTAAATACAATTACTCATTGTAAAACAATGGGAATAAGAATAATCTTATAAGAATTATGTGATTTCAAAGCTGGAAACTGTTTGGAAATTTCTATTTAATCTTGTGAAATTAATAATTTTTAAATGTAATATTTAAGTCATCTGTCCCATTTAATGTAAAAATAATCTTTTAGTGCTTTAAGGTATGTCATTTCTAGAACTTCCATGTGTAGTGTTTGAACATGTAGCAAGCAGTGGCACTAGAGAAGCTGCAGGGAAGTAATGTGGTTTTCTGCTACACTAGGTGGCTGATCCAAGACATCGAGCTTATCAGAAGCTAAATTATTTAATAGCTTTTCTTAGTTGTGTTGGCTACATCTTGAAGCTAAAATTTAAATTCTAGCTCCTAACTACATCTTATAAAACATGTAGAATGAACAGCAGTATTTTCCTAAGTGAATTTGTAGGTTTTCAGGCATCACAAAAATAAAGAAATGTCTTTATGTTCATGCAGAGTTCTGACATGGGAAATCCATTTTCAGTTCCTGATTGTTTTATATTTACAGACTGTTTTATTTTACTCTTCTCATGTGGATCTTTTTAAGTTCCAATTGGTAAGTTCATTGTTAATGCCACTACATCCATGGATGTTCTTTGTCTTTGTCAAAAAGTAGGAACAAAATGATTGCTCATGGAAATTGTATTTCCTGAAAAACTCTTCTTCCAGGTTATTTTGGACTAACACCATCATGCACAGCAAAATGGCACAGTTCAGGAAAGCATTGCAGCTACAGTGAGGGAGTACATCTTGGAGGTTTCTAACTATCATGCATTCTAAATTTCACTTAAGAGTTTCACTGGTGTATATTGCTAGGTGAATATTCATTCATCACCTTGTAGGTATTAAAGCTTTCACAGCCGTGAAAAAGATTTCAAAGCTGTGCAGTTTGTAACCAATAGATGGCTTCTTTTGATTAAAACAAAACAAACCAAAAAGATATTTCAGGACACCTATTCAATGATGTTCATGCATATAATATGAGTTAAGTGAATACTATTGGATGTGGTATAGTACAGGGAATTCTGGGAAGGTAATTTAATTATTCTGATTACCTTCTTAAGTAACCTTCTCCAATAGCCAAATAACAGAATTTACTTGTCTACAAAATTCTCTGAAACTGAATATTAACTTTGACATTTTTCTGATCAGAGTTTGAAAAAGAGACAAGGTTTGGGATATCCTCTCAACCAAGTGTTTTTCTCTTTTTTCTCTTTTTTATTTTCCTCTGTATGCTGCACTCTGAAGTAACACTTTGGTACATCGTAACTAACAAGTGTAGCAAAACCAAAAATTAATATTGAATATATTTGAAAATGAATATATTTGTCTTTTCATGTGATTATCAACTAATATATGTTTTAGAATTAATTCCCACTTATTTTATCAATATTTTCAATTTGGTTTTGCTCACAGATTTGTGAGTCTAATAAAATTCAGTCTTTTTAAGATTTCTCTTCCAATTACTTGACATCTTAAATGGATTAAAAAAACACGGTCAGGAAGTATTGTATTTTTAAGAAGTATGATTTTTTCGTTCCACCTGAATTTGATCTTCATTATCTGTTTCTGAAAGAAAAATGGGCAGTGCTGTAATTGGAGTACAAGGAAGTGCAACTGCAGAGAAACACTTAGAAACAGAAGGCAACTATTAATCACAATTAGAAATAATAAAAGATTTAGTTTAAGGTCATTCTAAGAAAGGATAACAATGACTTGTTTTAACCTCTCAGTTGTGCATCAGAGTGGATGGACTGTTTTAGAGGAAAAGACCTTTGGATAATTCTAAGCAACAATTTAACCCTTTGTTTTAAATTCTTGCATGAGAACAGCTTAGAAGTTTTTTATTTGAGCTATAGCTCGAATGCAATTTTCCTCTCCTGAAGGGGCAGATGCCTCCTCATAAGGAGACTCCTTCCTTTCAGCAGCAAGGTGTCTGAAATCAAGTACAGGTCAGCAGAGACACCAGCTTCTACTGCAATGACCAGTTTAAGCTTTGCTCCTAGTTTAAGCAGTTGAGTCACATGGAACTAATACATTTTATCTTTAATTTGCCTAACAGTGCTGTGAACAAATGATACAATATTGGAGATGTGTGAACATTAGTGTGGTTGAAGACCAGGACTGAATTACCTGCTGGCTTCCTTGAAATTCTGCTGCAATTAAATGTATTTAGGAGCTGGCACCCTATAAATTGGCAACAGCATCTGTAGCACTGCTTGTCTATTTGTGTGATAAAATTTAAGAGCTGTTCTTAAGTCTAGAAGTGAAAGGAAAATATTGCCTGCCTGGTAGCAGATATGACTTTTTTGAAAGAAACCTTCAAAACAGAATGTGCATTAAATTAAATATGCATGTATATTTTGGAGATCTAGGACTTAGACTGAAAGTTTTAGCAAAGAATTAATAATCATTTGAGTTTTTTTTTCCCAAGATCATACAGGGCTTAGTTTAAAAATGCTGAGATGTGTTCTCCACATCAGCTTTAATTATATATAAAATTGTGTCTTCATTTCAAGCCAGGTCATCTTGTACATGTTGCTTTTTAGATTTTGTTGCCCTCACCATGAGTTTTATAATCTAGAAAGAGAATTTTCATCTCAAAGTCAGAGTATTCCAGACAGTAGACAGGCCCTTCTGCAGTAATTAAAATGAAAATAAATAATGAGTGATTTATTAATTTTCATAATTGTGAAAATGCTTATCTGCATTTTCATCAATTAAAGACATATTTGAAGAATGATGAATTAAAACCTGTATCGTCAAAATGTAGAATTTTGAAAGATGTATGAATATTGATTTTATCATGTTTCCTGTGAGGTCTTTATGGTTTATTGCTGTATCTCCTCAGTAATACTTGCTGCAAAAGAAAAAAAAAAAAAGAGAAGAAAAATAGCTTTTGCCCTGTGTTGGATTTTTGCTGTTCTTAACTTCCTGTAAGAACTATTTAGGAAGGTGCAAGATCCACAGCTCAAATTTTACAATAGTAAACAGGAGTAAGTATTTCTAGGAGAGCCAAGCCAGAATACTTTCTCAGAATTTGTGAATATATGGCAAGTCACTGGGACAGCAATGAAATTTCCAATGCCTATTTCTTGTCAAAATAATATATAGAAAACCACTTCTAAGCTAATCTATTGTGGCAATCCTGTGACCTTTCCCCAGGGCATGCCCCATAAGGCCAAAGCCATTTCAGTAAATCTGTAATTGGACAATTACCTTTTTTCAACCTGTAAATGCTGACTTGGGGACTTGTTTCCCATTAATCTTATGTTTACCAAATGGCATGTGCATATTTATTTTACAATGGTCACTATACGTGCAGGAAAATGGTCTTTCTACCATTTCTTATGGTTAAAAATGTCTTTCAGCTGTCGTTTGTATCAGTCTCTCAGTGACCCAGTGGATTATTGCACTTAAATCCTTTTACTTCTGGGGACCTGGATTCCAGTTGTTAGTATGAGTTGACAAGGGAAATGTGTTGGCCTCAAAATATTTCTTACTAGGTATTTGTACAGAACAACAATCATCTCCATAATTCAGCATGATTTATAACCTCTGTTCAGAAAAGCAGTCTTAGATACAAAGCAACAAGATACAGTTCAGATCCTAGCTGAAGCACCAGATTCTCACAGGAAGGACAATGGGAGAAAAACAAATAATAGAAAGACATTTTCTAATATAAAGATATTTCAATTAAATTTTATTAGAGGGTCTCAACTTTGCAGGACTTTTTCTGGAAAAATTCCCATAAAGACAGAATTTTGCCTGGAGACATTTTTGCTCGACTGTCCCTGTATTTTTTGTGACTTGTGACTAAAGTGAAAAAAGCACTGTCATCATATTTGTACAGCCATTAAAATCTCAGAAATTGTCTATTACGAAGTATGGGGGGGGAAAAATTATCAGAAAGACAATAAATATGCATTTTTTAAGAATAGCCCAAAATAAAACCAAAACACTTCTGATGTGGAGGCGTAAGCACTAACCATCAAAAATCATGTTTTAGTTATTTTTAATAGCATCTTGATTTTCTGAGTCAAACAAGTAAAAGGGACTTCAACTAAACCACTAATTTTGTGATCACAATCAATAGTATTTGGGGTTTAACTACATAATCTGCTCCTTTCAGTCAGATATTTGGACATCTAAATTCTCCAATTATTTACACCTTTAATTGGTTGCCAGTGTAAAATTAGAGATTGCATTTAAAAATGTGGGCATAACAAAAAAAAAAAAAAAGAAGGATGCCAAATAAAAATATTCTATGCCAAGGTGTGAAAATAGACTAAAATACTTACTGTTCGACTATGACATCAAGCAAACAACAACTGGCAGTTGCATAGCTGATTCAATAAGTGGAAATTGTGTCTGAAGAACATGAGAAGAACAAGCTTGACCAAAATAATTTTTATAAATACTAGTAAAAAAAAAGTTTCTTTTCATTCTTTGAATATTTTGCAGACTACTGCTTTATGTATGTGAGAATGTAGTGAGAGATATCCTGTGTTAGACTCTATGCAAGCAAGAAGTATAAATATTGAGGAAGTTTAGAAAATGTAGTCAACTAAAAATGAAGAAAATATTTTTGGAACTTCATGGATCTATATGTAACTTTCTCCCATTTAGAGTTTAAGAACCTGTTCACTTTCCTGGAATTTATAAACCCATCCTCATTTTAGTAAATTTCATTGAATTTTATTTTTCATAGTTACTTACTTTTCCCCACCCACACCAAAATTTTATAGCGAAAAACTCTTGTTCTGCCAATTTGCTTTCAGAAACTATGTTTTCTGAGTTTGGTTTTAAATCTATACCAAGATTACAAAAAATGTGTATGTTTTTGCTGTGAAAACCTTGTAAATAGCCTACAGAGACATATCAAATAAGGATATTTATAGACAAAGTCAAATGAAAAAACAGATATATGTGTGCAATTTCATTGGGGTAGATGAAGTGGAAGAACTAACAAAAAATTAATAAACTCCCTTTTATTTGATTTTTTTTTTACCAAGTTAAGATTGTTATGCAGTAATTAATTATGAAAAATTGTGTCTTTTTTCTCTTTATATTCTAGGCCCTTCTTGTCATAGGGAAAATATGGTAAGAATTGAACAACTAAACTAACTGAATATGACAACAGGAGAAAGAACAAAGAAGAAAGTCTGTTGTAATTTAATTTTAAAAGGTACCATCATTTATTTTCAGTTGGCATTCAATTTTCAATACACTCATTTTAAAATGCATTACTGTTTAGTTTTGAATGTTATGGTAATTTGGGAATTGACATAGCTTTTCTCAGAGTTAGGGATTTGAGGCATATTAATGAGCATAAGTTTCAGATGACAAATGGTGCTTGAAGTTTCCATGTCTTTTAATTCATTTTTTATTAGAACATGGATGTTTTTCTGAAATATAGATGGCATTTGCCAGGCAAAATGGTCATCTGATTTCAACATACAATGTGATGCTTCAGTGAAGTTTGAACTTTAGAGTGATTTAAAATTCATTGCTAATAGTGCTATAAAGGCCGTGTTCCCTGGCTTGAAATGCAATAAACTGCAGGATAGTATCCCCTTTGCAGCCACACTGAACCATCAGTCTATTTCATTTAGGGCATTTTTTTTAATTCACTAACCTGTGAATTCCAGCTGTGCTTCATCATGCTTGCATTGTCAGAAGCAGGTGCTGGTGCATAAAGATTTTATTAAGGGACAGAAGTGAGTGGCATAAGCTGAATTGTATTTGTTTAGAAATCACTAGATATTTACCCGTTAAAAAGAGTACACATACAGACTAAAAGGGATTCTTCAGAAGATAAAATCATTTTGTTCTATATTTACGAACCCAAGCTTATGTTTATAATAGCCAATCTGGATCAGTTAACACAAAATGATTGAAAACAAAACATTAAAGAATTAATTTTTCACACTCAGTTTTTCTTCCTACTAATCTCATAAATTATTAAAATTAAAAATTTTTTCCAGATTCCCAATGCTTCTAGAATGCATAAATAAATGAGATTCTAGAGGCCCTTTACTGAGATTTCCCTTTTTTTCCAAGAAGTACAAACCCAAGTTCTAGTCATATGCACAAGGTGAAATTCACCTGTTCTGTTATTTTTAAAATTGTTTGCCTATACTGTTGTTCATCAGTTGACATTAAATATAGATGCTTCCTTTTTCTGCTCTGAATATACAAATTACCTTTTTGCTTAGAGTGCTACACGACTTCTCTGTGCCAAAATCTTCTCATGAATCCTGCACTTGCTGGTGCATAACAATAAAAATACTCATCACTCTTTGCTAGAGCTCTAAGAGTTTCAGGAAGTGTAACTTTACATGTGTGCATCAGGGAGTAGCAAGAAGAGAGCTGCTCCTCAAGAGCAGGATCTGAGGGTGGCTCCGGCTGGGAGTGTCCTCACCAGTGGGATGGGGTCTCACAGGGGCCCAGCCCTGCAGGCAGAGGTGGGTGCTGGCCATGGGGTCCACCAGCAGGAGCAGACAAGTGAGTGGTGGCCAGCCCCTGGGGTCATTCCACTGAAATCCAGCCTGAAGGAAAAGTAGATGGGAGGCCAAGTCCATCCAGGAGACAGGGATGCATACAGATATCTTCAAGTGATCCAGGAAAAAAACACACAGGGCCTGGGTCTATGCATGGTGCAGGGCCAGAGGCAGTGGACAAAACTCAAGCAGTGACTCACATTGCTCCTCCTTGCACTCTGAAAGTATTTTATTTATCTGATGGACAATCATTCTAATTTATCACTAATTAAAAATTTGCTACAAAATTTTAAAATAAATTAAGTCTCTATTGCAGCTGTATTAATATTTGAATGTATCTCTATTTCTCCATCTTTCTATTAATTACCATTTGAGAATATTATTCTTGAAGTCATAAATGCAAAATGGCTCATCAACTCAAATTATTCCCTGACAATGAGACAGGAAATTTTAGAATGTTCCAGCATTCCCTCTTCAATTATTTTTCTCAATGACATATATGTACCTTTCAGAAATTATTTTGCCTCTTTTACTACTTAGGAAAATATTTTAGAGCATCAATGCTTTCTGATAACTTCTTGATGTGCAGGAATTAATGGCACTCTGAGATAAAAAAGACACAAGCTATAGCCAAGTTTGAGCCCAAGAAGACTGGATTCTGGCAGTGGTATGCTATTACATTTGCAGTACATTTCAGCATTGGCATTACAAGTTTATTTAATGCCTATAGCGGTGTTTTGGCGTTTGTTTTTTCCTTAAATTTTAATCCTACTGATAGCTGTGCAATGAAACCTGAAAACAGACTAGCAATAATTTACTTTGTGCTGAACCACTGAATATCTGAATAATTGAATACAAAAACCATTGAAAAGCATGAAAACTGTTCTTTGGAGTTGGACAGTGCCTCTTGATATCCAAGGCTGCTAGTTGATGTCAGGGACAAGATGGAAAAGTCTTTTAAAGCAAAGAAAACATTTCCACCCATCAATGTTTATGGAAAAATTTCTCATTAACTGAAGTTGATAGTTTCATATGCACACTGAACAGGAAAAGGAAACTATATATTGCCTGTTCAAATAAAGTCTTTAGTATTATTGATTTGCTGTGAAACAAACTCAGGTGAGTATGAAATTTGTTTAGGACTGCAGCATACAATCAAATTAAATTCTCCTTAATCACTTGCAAATGCTCTGTTGACTCTGATTATTTTGAAGGATTTATTTATGTGAGTTTCCTATATTTGATACCACGGGAAACAAATAAGAAAACTGAGACTTCTCTGTAATAATGGAGTACTGAATCTGAGACAAAGATACTGAATAATTACACTGAAAGTGTTTTATTAGATGTCATTAATTTTACTTTCTTTTACTGAAGTCAACATATAGGATATTTTATAGCATGGCACACAATAAAATTTTATAGAGTTGACATCTTACTCTAAGACATCAAAGACACGCTAAGACATCAAAGAATTAGGTTTTTTGTTGTAAAGAGCAGGGCAAGTAGTGAAGTGTCAGCAACACATGTATTCATCTGAGGTTTCTGTGGTGGCAGACTCAAGATCCTGAAGTTTAATGATCTTTCCAGATCCTGCAGTTTGATGTCCCATAATGCAGAAGGCCTTGACCATCCAAGTCAAGAGAATGGCTCAGTGTGCTGGATGTGAGCACTCCTGCACAGCCCAGGGGATCCTCCTGTGCCAAGCACACACCAAGCTGTAGATGTGTCTGCTCAAAGCTACAGGTTGTGATGCCAACTTTACCTGCATGAACCAGGAATATCTGCCAATTATTTTCTAGAACTGCCTTTCTAGACACATTTCTCTCTTTACAGAAAAATGCCTCAGCAATACAGTACAGCAATGTTCACAGGCAAACAAATAGAAGTGAGATGCTCTCCTCCAGCTTTCAAATTATTGCTGGGCAAAATCAAGATCCAAGAGAAAAACAAGATAGAAAAATTTATACTTTTGAGTCTCGCAACCAAGAGAAAAACATTTTTATACACAAAACCTGCATTTTTATACACTATCTGCAAAAAAAAGGGCACAGCATGCATATGCAAGTCTAAGAATTTATTTTTAGTTTAATCAATGGTTTAATAATCTAATCAACAAAGGAAAAAATATCTCTTCTTATCAGTCCAACTCAAATCATATTTCTAGTCTAAATTATGTCATCATTGCAGAAAAACCTCAACAATTTTCTGTGATATTGCACTTACCTCTACAAAAATTTATGGGACCTAAAATTTACAATCAAGCTTTGCTGAACAACTGCATCCATGTGGGTGGGGAAGGGGGTGGGTATTAGAGAATCATCATTGTCATGAGTTCTTTGATATAAGGGGTATGATATTCCTGGTGAAGGTTTCTGCCTCAGTCTTCCTGTTCAATTGTTCTTTCCTTGTTGCTTCCCTGGAAGGTTTTAACTATCTAATTGGTTACATATTATTTGTCAGCAAGTCCTCTAGTGAGCTTCATCTTTGGATGTAAAACTTCTATAAAGGTAACACTAGCATACATACAATGAATTAGTTTCAAGTTTTAAAATCCAGGCGTTTTAATGTAAGAACTATTTGGCCAGTCTGTATGTGAAACCTCTTTTTTATGTTATAGCTATAGAAAATGCAAACAATATCTATTTTGCCAAAGTCCCATGTCCTTTCCCTTCAAGCTAGATGTTCAAGAACATACTTAAACTGTAGATCAAGCAGTACATGAGCCTAATTACAATCTAATGGTAGAATTCATCTAAGGATAAACCAAGCATTACACTGAAAGGGGTATGAAATAGCCACATAAACACTTCTAATGCTCATTAATTTTCATATTAACAAAGCTGTTGTTTTCCAAAGCATAACAGTTCACAAGACAAAAACAAAACAGAAACAAAAGCAGAAGCAGAAAAATAAAAACAAACAAACAAACCCACACAAAAAAACCCAAACCCCAAAGAAAAAAAAAAAAAACAAACAAAAAAAACTCAACAAAACCCCAGGAAGCAATATTAATAACTTTTAAAGTAATTTTGATTTTTTTTTCAGATAAATAGCTTTTTTAATTCTCCTGTATCAAGATTCATAAGAGTTAGTGCTTTAAATGTAATGTACAAGTGAATTCAGAAGCCTTGTTTTATGGTAGGAGTACATGAGCTTCAAAATCTTGTTGCAGCACTCACTTTGGTTGTAAAGCTGAAATTTCTCAGTTGCTCTTGAAAATGCCATTATGTGAATTCAAGTCCTTTATGCACCCTTAGCTATCTACTTCATGATAACAAACTTAGTAGACTATATTTTTCCCTTATTTTAACATAGCAGGAATGCAAAAAGGCATTACCTGAAGACACCCTGTGCTGCTTTGCACTTAGCAAGTTCTTGAATTACCAGTGGGACGATTCAAGACGATAGGGGATTTTGTAAAAGATATTTTTTCCAAACACTTGGATGCAATGGCCATATGAAAAATACCCCATAAGAGCAATGCAACAGGTTGAAACCAATTATCTGTCTGTTCTAGTATCATTCTTCAGAGGTGGTCAAAATAGTTCTACAGAGAATAATATGAGTAAATATAGAGATATTTATCCTTTATGTCATATAATACTTTAATTTATTGCCTCTTCTTCTTGTATTATGAATAATTATTCCTTGTGTAACACACAATCACAGACTATTATACTCCTCTCAAGCTGTTTCTTTTCCAGGTTGAATAGTCTCAATCTATCCCACCGTTAAAATAATTTCAGTGATCACCATTATTGCTATCTGTATCTTTTTTGATTTTACTTCATAATTTCTGACATTGAACAACCAGGATTTTACTGTATTAAAAGTCATATGTAGAACAAAGTATTAAATTGCAAATATTTGTTTCCTAGTCCTTTCCTATCAGCCCACAGGGCTCAGATTAATTGTTAGGGTTTTTTTTAATTACTACGCAGATTTTGTTTCTATAAAATCATCTAATATGACTCCAAATGCTGTCTCCTGAATTGTAATGTTCTTTTGAACAAACTTCTAAATAATGAACTTCAATATTTTCAGATACAAGTAGATTTACAGATTTCCACGTAAATCTTTCATGTCCTATTATCCATTCATTGTATTTGTAAATCATGCAGTTTTGTTGCATTGTGGATTTGTGAATATACAAATAAATGTGATTAAAAATATTGTGATTGTATTTTTAAGGGCTCTGGATGTGATTCTCCTAGGCCTCAAAATCTGTTATGACCAAAATTACACTCACTCTAGAGATACCACCAACATGATTATAAAATGGTTTAACTTAGCCTATATTCACATTCATATTGAAACTCCTGAGAGAACAATTCAAAAGGCTTTCATTTGCACAGGCTAGCTGTTGCTAGAATATGGAGAGTCGTGCATAGAGGTACCAACTCATAGGCTTGGCAACCTACACCCAGGTTTGCATGATTAGAGCAAAATCTCTTCTTGGCTATGGATTCTATACTTGCTGCATACTTTCCCTGCTATTCTGTATTTAGTTCCCCTTCACAATTAACAGGAGTTATAGTTTAGAATCAAATTAAAATGAGTTGTAATTTAGGATGAAATTTGTGAGACTGTCATGCCGATGAGAAACTATGTCATAAAACTCTACACAGTGACTGACTGTATATCACAAAAGCACCACACATTTAAAAAAAGAGATTAATTAAATAGTTTTTTGTTGCTTCAAGTAAGGAAAATGCTCCTAGAACATTGTATTCCTTAATGATGCAAAAGATTGGTGATACAGAGAAATAGAATTTTTCCATGAGTTTTACTTAGGTATCCAAAGTCCACAGGGGAAAAAAAACTCTCTGCAGTAGTGTGACTGCAATACAATAAAGCAGCAAAATCTTAACCCTCCAATATGATACATTGCCCCATTTACTCAAAATATCTGTTGAGGAAAGAAGAGACACATCACAGCTTTTGGGGTTTTGATCTTGTAATGTCTTACTCCTAAACAAAGAATTTTTTCAGTTTCCTAGTTTCTTAGAAACTAGAAATCAGATTGTATCAGGTTTTATTACTGCCCAGGGTAGCTATGAGACATGATA
This sequence comes from Taeniopygia guttata, assembly GCF_048771995.1. Taxonomy (NCBI): domain Eukaryota; kingdom Metazoa; phylum Chordata; class Aves; order Passeriformes; family Estrildidae; genus Taeniopygia; species Taeniopygia guttata. Next base: position 26,589,216 of record NC_133026.1, on the reverse strand, counting down.
GATATTCAAATATGTTTTTATTCTTTTTCCATAATAATTATAGACACACATCTACAATACCCGTAAGTTTCAAGATCTCTTTCCTTTTCCTTCTTCTTGTTATTTTCCCACCTCCAACTGTCCCTAAACTTTTGTCCCAAACTACCAGCAGAACTCACGTGCAATAGCAAAGCGTTGAATTCAATGTTCATGCCTTACAGAAAAAAGGATCCTGTGAAAGAATACAAGATGTCAAGGCAAACACTTCATTAATACAGTAGCTACTCTATTAATGAAGTAGCTTACTTACTTATTAATTACAGTAGCTACTAATAACCATATAATGAAGGATCAGAAACAATGTGATCAGTTTAGCCTTTTCATAATATTCAATAATAAAACATTCATTTTAATTTATTCCAACTCAAAAAATGGCACATTACATGTGGAATTACTGTGAAAATCATGTTTAAATTAAATGAAATTCAGCCTCACAATCCCGTAGAATGACAGATTGGCTTTTGTTTTGCCCCAAGGCACTTCTGTTGTATTGCCTATTTAAAGTCAGTTGCTGCTAATTCCTTGCTTTGTGCTACAGAGTCACCAGTTTGGATAATTACAAATCTTTTCTGTTGGAGTACTTACTTTTTTTCATAAGGCAGTGTGTTAAAGGAAATAGGAGAGACTGTTTGTTGGGGATGAAGACCTGAGGAGGATGTTCTGACTTTCTGAGAAATCTTTAGATTTTTGAGGATGGCAGGAAAGGGAGGTTTCTGTTTATTTTGTTGTTGTGATTTAAATTCTCTGGAGATTTTCTTTGTGAAAACATAATTTCTATTTTTTAATTTGTCAAGCGCAGTTCTTTAATAAAACTGATGCAATAATTAAACAAATTTACTCAAAATTCAGAAAGAATGATCAATTGCAGATTTTCAAAGCAGGAAAACAGAAGTTAAGGTTCTGACATATGCCAAAGATTTTAAGTTCAGCATATAGAGCTGAGATTCTGTACATGACCCCTTAGAGCAAGTTGTGTTTTATGATCAGTCCCACTCAGCACTACAGCTGTTCTTTCACAGGATTTTATGACACCTTAGCTGCTCTTCAGATATTACCTACAACAGGCAGGGTAGACCTCAGAAGAAAATATTATAATCTCAAAGTACATTGGTGCACTATGTCTGAGCCCATTAACCAAAACTATATCTAGACTGTGGACCTGCTGCTCTCTCATTTGTAATATCAGTCATCCTGATCAGAGCTCTGAATGCAACACATTGCAGCTCCCTTTGAACCTCTTCTACCAGTTTCCTGTGGAAACCATGGTATGAGGAAGAGCAAAATAAAATACATGTGTCATGTTCTACAGTGAGTCAGTATACATCTGGGAGATGCATGTCACTGAAGACTGGGAGGGTCATCCCAGACTGAGTCTTTTGAACACAGCCTTAGAGAGCCCTGAACAGTCTGAGTGACAGCATATTCCTGTGACCACCAAGGTCCAGCATTCCGTAAATGTCCACATTGTTTCCTGTTGCACCCAAAACTCTACCCCTTTTACCTTGTGTCCTACCATATGTGTTGTGAAATAGCCCTTGGGAGCAGTTTCATAGGTATCATTTTCAGTCCCTTCTCCAGAGAATCCTGTAACCAGAAGCTGGCAGACAATTACTAAAGACACTGCAAGCACAAGGCAATAAAATATTTTGCTTCAGTTTCCTGCAAACATAGCCATTTTTATGACAGTAGATTATATGTCTCTGCATATAAATAATGTTCTGTTCATCCACAGAAAGGAAAAACAACTGACCTAATTTCTTTGCAATAGTATATAAGGAAATATGAACCCAGTGATACCTTGTTAGAAATATCTCTGCTGGCATAAATGTGATTGTCTTCTAGTGCCATTTCTTTTCCCTTCTTGCTAAGAATAAGCAGGTTTCCAGCATGATAGTAATGAACAGTATAGAACAGAATATTTGTCTGTTCTATAACAATAGACAATAACAACAATAGGTTAATTCTATTCAGAGTTTGTGTCCTATATATTTTTTTCATGTCGAGCAAACTTAAGCCTTCTGTTAATGATCAGTTATTTTTAGTTACTGGACCAGTGACCAGTGCTCTTACCACAAGGTTTGAGAGGCTGATAAGAGACTCTCAGAAAAAAAAAAAAAAAAAAAACATTTAGAAAAGTTTGTAAGAAGACACAGAAGATTTTTACATCCTGTATTTTTTTAGACTGTGCTTTCTATCTTCCAGTTGCCTGCTGAGACTTGTTTGAAATGTTACCTGTCCCCTACCCTTGGACAATAATAAACCCATATAAATAAATGTGCCCATTGGAAAGCGGAAAGACTTCCTGAGTACACATAATCTGAAAAATGTAGTTATGAACATTGGGACATTTGCCCCCTGCACACACCCTACATGTGCTTCATGGGCTTCAAAGTTCTTCTTATCATTGATAGAGTGCCTCATTCACCTGCGCTGCTGGAATATAAATAAGATTTCTTGGGTTGAAAGTAAAGGTTAATATGCAATACATAAACAACACCAGAATCTCAGCTTAAAGAAAATTACCTTCTATGCTAGTTGCATGGAACACAAATTGAGTTTCTAAGTAAATGCCTGTTGTTCGAGGAGAGAGAAGTCTAATTGTCAAGAACACAAAGGGTTAAATCACAGTGCAAGGACTGATAGCACTGCTCATGACAAGACATATTATGAAAGATACCAAGATTCAGCACCTAAAAGGAAGATGAAAGTGAAAGAAACTGCTTAAAAGATAGGTAATTAAATGCATTTAAGATTTTCTTCTAATGTTGTATTATAGTGATTTGCTTTGAGCATAAAAAGAAAATTTTAGTAAGGTTTAAAGAAAAAAGCTTTTTCCAACTTATTTTTTTTCTTACTCAAATACTGATCAGAATAAAGTTCTAAACTTTTGTTTTTATTGTTATAAATAGGATAACTTTTAAACTTTTCTAACTCTTACACATTTTTGGAAATGGAAGCTTGTAATTTCAAGATTAAGGCTATAATGATAGTCTGCTATCAATGCAGTGAGCAAAACAAAGAAAGAGAAGAAGCTTACTGCAAGTCAGACCTGTTATAAAGTAGAACTCTGGTTGAAATAACATGTTGTTTTCTCTTAGAAAAACCACACTGGTTCCTTCATCCTTGTAGCTCCTGAAATCAAAGCTCTAGAAGAATCCCAGGAGACCTACACATCCTAGCAGTCTGCTAAAATCCTTTATTGAGATCAGCTTCTACTCTTACACAGACTTAGTTTTCTTATTGTACTTCATGTTCTTCTGTTCATATCTCCTGACATTTGGTGAGTAAAGAGCTTTATAAAGAAAAAGTTCCTTGTTTTCTTTTGCAGTTCAAACCAAACAAAAACCTCCCAAAGAACCCCCTACCCAACTGATCCAATTTGTAAGATATAATAAATAAAATGCTTGAGCATCTTCATATTCATTACGTCAGTTTTTTGGTGCCTTCATTTCCATCTTATAGACCCTGCAGAAGTACTCGAAGCATACAGTTGAGAATGAAGGTTCACTGTGCCATAAGGAAAGTATGAATTATCCAGAAGAATGGACCAGAACTGTGTGAGAACAGGCACAGCATTAGAGCTGAAATCATTCCATTTCTGAAGGTCATGCCCCTGAAGCATAGTTGATAAAAACCACTCCACATTCTAAAATCTGAATGCTTTACAATCTTTGTACCTACACATAATTGCTGTAGCACCTGAGGGCACCTGAAGAAGGTCTTCTGACAGAGATGCTGGGTTTAAGTAATGTACTAATAGAGTTATTGGAGTTAGTTTTGCTCGAGATATAGGAGGTACTCTTATTTAGTTTTTGGTTGATGTAATAGAGAAAGGGAGCCTGAGAGGGAGAATAAGGAAGCATGCTCATACCTATGTTGCCTGGTAATTAGTCAGAACTTTAACTTTTAGATCAGCTCTTAAGAGTAAATGTAAAGACCAGAGTTACCTAGACACCACGTTAGGAAGGTATAAAATATAAAAAAAAAAAAATCATGTTTTGTCTCTTCCCTGTGGAATGGCTCCTACAAACTTCATTGAACAGTGACCTAATTTGTTATAGAGTGGAGAGGTGCCTTAAGGGTAAAGGTGTTATAGCCTGGGGTCCCTAGAGCCAGTAAAGTCCCTTATATTGCATTCTTAGAGATTATTAGAGCATTCTTTGTATCACCAGAGCAGTTCCTTATCCAGCTACATTTTCATATTTTGTCAGAAAATACTCAAAGTGATGGCATTAACAGTACTAGAAACTAGTATTCTATTGTTTTGCAAAAATAAAGTCTCAAGCTCAAATTGAAGTAGCAAAGGATAGTACATTGGAAAAGCCTTCTAGACTGTTAGCTATTTTTTTTCCAAATGTTTTCTTTGTATTTTCTTTATTGTTCAGTGTGTCTTTGTGGTTTGCACTAAAGAAACAATAGCAACATTTTTCTCAACACCACATATTGGTTCTGCAGCTCTTCTTCACAAGACATTGCATATTTGTTTGAAAGGAAATATGTAAGAATGGTCACTAAAGTGAATAACATGGTCATAGAATAGATTTTATTCATATCCATTTACATATATCAGTTCTGTGTGTAATATTTTTCATTTCCTAACAATATCACAGACATTTTTGTCTTTTTTATGTTGTCTTGTCTGAGGCAAGACTGGGAAGTTTGAGTATAAATTACTCCTTTGCAAAATTCTGACAAACACCTTGAGCCTTTAACTTGCATATATGTGGATTATGCACCAGGCTAATGGCTGTTCAAGATGGAGCAATCAGTCTGCTGGAGCTGTTCCAACTGCATGGGACCATCTTGCATAGTCCAAGACTATTGGCAAACATTCTGAGTCATGGGAAAACAAGGTGTGAACAAGTCTTTTTTACATCCTCATGGCAGCTTCAACTTTTGTCACAGCTTGTCATTAAAAGAAGAGGTGCTTATTTATGTGAAGTTATTTACCTTGTGCAGAACAGATCAACAGTTTTACACCATAACACTTGCTATTCTCTTACAGAAGTCAACAGTTATGGGCTTAAAATGAGTGAGCTGAGAAAATTTTTTTTTAAGACTAAATTTCCATACTTTAGAATTTTAAAATTTTATATTGTAGCTAAAAACTGTGGAAAAATAAAAATATTGGCTAAACTGGCAAATTAAAGTGTCACAATACTTAAGTTATAATACCTTGACATGCATGTTAGTTTGGGAGCAGAATAATCTCTTTTGGCTAATGGCTAATATCTTGCTAATTCAAACCATCAGCAGAAGAACTTGCATCAGTCTTAGACTACAAACAAGTTTCCATCTTATCTCCCAGTTTTTAAGAATTTTTGTTCATGAAAGGAAACATTCTGTTTTTAGAATATTTTCTACGATTTTCTCCCTTCAAAAACATTTTTTCAACTACTATCAAGCAAAATCCCTTTTACCTGCTTTAATTCACCTATAATTTTAAAATAATGCAAATCATCAGTTCCCAGTGTAAATTTTACAGCTATTTCCTATTTTAAAACTAATTCTAACCAACGTAACTGCACTTGAAGCTTGAAAAATGAGACAGACATAATTTTCTTTGAGTAATGAGATCCTGGGATGAAATTTACCATGCTTAGTCTCTACCCAACAGATAATTGTAGTTTTTTTAGAGTAAAATCCATTTATCTGTTCAAGGATGCCTTTGGTGATTGTGCTGTGAAGTAATATAACCTTTTCTTTTAAAAGGGCAGTAGCAGTAAGTACTCTGAAGTTTCTATTGAGTAGCAATACTTCTGCCTCATTAAAAAAAAATTTTGAAAATTACAGTCCTTTGAAAAAGGCTTTTTGAGCATAAGTAATAGAAAAAAGACTATTTTGTTGTCACTGTAAGGGTGTTTAATATTCAGTACAGCCCATGTGCACAGTCTAAATTATAAAGAAAATCATGACCAGAACAGAATCTTACGCTTCCTTTGCAGTGTAACGTCCAAAACAACCACCTCATCCCAGGGAGATGGACTGGGGCAATGATGGTCCTATGCAACCCAAGAGGCGAGAAGAAGAAGGCAAGTCCAGATATCTGCAAGTATGTGGAGAGCAAGGCTGCCTGTCCATAGGCCATGAGCTTTCCAGTTAGAATTTCTGGTTCAGGTTCTCATCTGGGAAGGGCTGGCATCCAAGGAAGTGACCCTTTGTTACAGAAACAACATTTTAGCTTAGCTTTCCTGAAACACCAGAACTCCAGAAGGCAAGATTCCTTGAAAGCAAATGCGTTCAGGGCAATGAGCCTCCATCTTTTTGACCTTCCTTATCAGAAACAAGTGCAGCAGCTATTAAAGCTCCCATTTTCTATGGCAGAAGTGATTTGATCTGGCCAGATCCTCAAAGTCAAAATTAATTTTGGCCTCTCCAGAATTTTCTGGGCCTGAAATTTCAAGCCTACATTCTGTCTATGCCATAGTATTCATTGTGACCAAAGGGAATTCACGCTCCAAAATGGGTCTTGCAGTTCCTGGAGCAGATTTCTTGATGACTTTTTTATTTATTTAGGCACCCATGCTGCACATGCAGAATTAGCTCAGATGTATCTTTGGATTTTTTTCCTGGCCATTACATTTCTAATCATCGTCACAGACTCCAAGCACCAGTATCCCTGTGGTTGCTGGCATCTTGCTAGGGCTGTCTCTAGTATCAGCCAAAGCTAAAGTAACTTTGTACCAAGAATAGAACTGGCAATAAGAGGGAAAAGAGGCAGATGCTTGGATTCATCAGTTGTACCAAATCAGCTTATTGTAAGTAAGGCTCTAAGTCTTGTAGAATTAAGGGCTCTCTTTCATAGGCAAAATCTCCACAACTGAGATTCTGAATTCACACAAGTGTTTCTGTGAGACTGCACTCAAAAAAATATTTCAGGTACGCATAAATGTTAGGGGAGAATTCTGGAAGGAGGTTAATAGAGGAGATAGACAAAGATAAATCCTGGGGGTGATCCTGCTGTACTTACGACCTTCCCTGCTAACAGATGTTCACATTCAGAATCTGCCTGACTGTGGGTAAGAGACTACCATTTGCCAACCAGTGACCTTGTGTTTTATATGACTTTCCAAAATCTACCAGCCTCAGAACAATCAATAGCAGTACTAAATAGGACAAAGAAATGAAAACTGGATGTAAGCTATATCCATTAAATTTTCATTAAGTGAAAACTGCTTTAAGAGGTAGAGACTTCTTGGTTTTTAGGTTTTTTTTGGTCACAGTAAGCTTAGACATGGGCAATTACTTTTCTATTTTTGAAAAGACACTTGATCTCATAACAAAGTTTTCCTGAGTTCATTTAATTTGGTTGTTGACCTGATTGTCTCAGCACACAGTTTGAGACAAGTTAACAGAATAATTTAAGCAAATTCACTGAAGCTTATTCAAGTTTGATTGGCAGTGACATTTCGCTTTCAGAGGAGAAATAAGAAAACTCAAAATGATAATGCATTTGGTTTTATACAGAAAAAACATGCAGTGACTTTTTTTTCCAGTCTATCTTTTAATGTGTGGTATCTTTAAGGTGCTTTTCAGGTGTTGTATCTTTTAAGGTGCACAAGGTCATAGTTTATAGCCTTAACAAGTAAATGTGGCTAATCGGTTATAGGGAACAATTAAAAGGATTAAAGATAAAGGTTGGTGAAAGAAGATAAAAGCGGTTCATGGGATGTTGGGGGAAGCTGAGTTAGGAGAATGGGGGTGGGGGCGTTTATGGTTATCTAGAACTAATTAAGTAGGAAAACTAATTTTATCTGGCTCTTCATTAGTAACTAAAAATATATGTTGGAATTCTGTGTAGATGAAAGAGAAGTCTCATTTATGCTGTGTAATTCCTTATGCATCTTTGGATGATTTACAGTACATGCAATTATTAGAAGAGCTTTTATATATTAGTTGATCGAAGGAGCGTTCTTAAAGGAAGCAAAGTGTATAGATTGAAATTAAGGAGGGTCTAGAAAACATATTTTGTGAGGAACAGCTGACAGAACTGGGGTTGTTTAGTCTGGAGAAGAAGGGGAGGCTTAGGAGAAGTCTTATCACTCTCTACAACTCCTTGAAATAAGATTTTAGTGGCAGTGGGGGAGGAGGGGGTGGTGAGTCTCTTCTGCCATGTCTCAACTGTCAGGACAAAAGAAAATGTCTATAAATTTCACCAGGGAAGGTCCAAATTACATATTAGAAAAAAATTCTCAGAAAGAGTCATTAGGGTTTGGAATAAGTTGTTCAGGGAGGTGGTAGAGTCTCCATCCCTGGAAGTGTTCAAGAGGTGTATGGATTGGCCCTTGGGAATATGCTTTAGGGGTGATTGTGGTGGTACAGATGGTGCTATGGGGTGCTTAAAGGTTGGACTAGATGATCATGAAGGTCTCTTCCAAAGATGATTCTGTGATTCTGTAAAAATGAAAAGAGACTAATTCAAAATTTGAATTTATAGTTTAGTAACTATTCCAGTTTAAACTCACAAATAACTTACTTGAAGTTTAGAATCTTCACTCCACTAAAAACTCAGCTCACTGTGTTATGCATCCTTTGGATGGATGGCTTAGCATGCAGGATGGCTGACTGACCCTTACAGAAAAGTCTTCAGCCTGAATATAAATGTGACGGCAAAACATAAGCCTCACACTTGCTGGTTTCTGTCAAACCTCAGTGATTCTGCTTCATATTCTGAATATACATTGATCTTTTCCTAGAAAAGAGTTCCTTAACACTGGAAATGTGCCAGTAATCTGGCACATGTAATCTTCTTTACCTACATGGAAATTCTTTCCTGTATGCTTTAGTCAATGAAATGTTTAGTAGCATTGACCCAAAGAAAATTATAGTTGTTTCTAACATGCAGGCAAGATAGATTTGCTCAAACTTCATTAAGGTTTTCAATTCCACCCTGAAGGAAAATATCAAACATGGCTTAAGTCAATTAAATAGATTCCTTGTATGACATGGTTTTAATATATGAGTATCTCAAATATCTCAAAAAGAAAGAGACTCAGAGCATGTGTAGCAAAGCTTCAGGATCAAGACTCAGATTTATTAGTCATCCTTCAATACCTTGAGACCAATTCAATTTTTCAGAGCTGGATATCATTGCCATTTTCCACAGAATCCTGGGTTTTAAATCAAGGCCAACATAGCATCTAACCTTGGAGTGCAAAAGAATTTATAGTATTGCTGGAAGGGCCATGTCTCACAGGGATTTAAATCTTTTGAATAATCCACTCTGATATTTTTTCCCCTAGAGGTGTAAAAGAGGACAGCTACTACCATGTTTAACAGATTAAGCAATAAAATCACATGTGCAGCAAGAGTGACCCACACAGCAGAATTATTTTATGTATCTTCAAAATTTATCCTAAATTAGTATTTTAAACTAAGAGAATCCTGTGTGGTCTTCTAATCTATTTTATGTGACTGATGTTTGTTCTCTGCCATGTTTTAATTTGCTTTTCTTGTGTGTGGATGCTTTAGGAAGAAAACTAATAATTTTGAATTAAAACTTTCAGGGCAGAAATTGAATCATGACACATTATATATTCCGCACCAGATGTATATGGAGTACACAAATTTTGTGTGTGCACGTGTGTGTATGTGTTCATGCATTTCATAGCCACACATGTATCTCTCAGGATGGTACAAGTAGACACTTAAGAGTTGTTTACATTCCTGTCAAAATGCAACCAACCAAGCTGCAATTTGTCAGCCCTAGGCTCATATGTTTAATTTTAGCAAAAAATAATTAAATGCTATCTGAAAACTAAGTAAAAAGACTAGTACACAGTTATTCTTATATTGCAAAAGTTTGACAGTCCATCTTTGTTGGGCTCAAGCACTGCAAATCCCTGAAGAATTTTGAAGTTCACTGAAGACGTCTTTTGCCACCTTGTGAATATCTGCCTACATTTGGATAAAAGAGCAAATTTTCAAAGTAATATTGTTTGTAAAAACATGAAAACATTTTTTTAGCTGGAATTCTTGATTTTTCGATGTGTTGAACAAGTCCTACTCTAATGCTTTCCTCTCAGCTCTGCAGCTGGTGCTTAATCTAAAAGTACTGCCTACTGCCTACTACTGTAGGATTGTGCCTTAAACACTATTGGTGCCATTCTTGCCTCATCCAAAGCATGCAAAGCACCAGTAAAAATCTACCTGGGGAAAGTGAGATTGAGAAATAATCTGTGCCAGGACTGACAGGGGCTGCTCCTCAGGGAGGGAGAGGAAGCAAAGGAACAGGGGGACTGCTGGCTGTTTTGAAGCATGATTTCAAAAAGTTAAGATATCAGCTGAAGGTTAAAAGCAATTCATATTGATCAGGATATAAGTTAGATAGGTAGATGATAGGTTAATTATTTCTAGATGCTTAAGCTAGAGCTGATTGTTTGCTATTATGAACTTGCTTGTAGAAGGAAGTGCAGTAAGTGAACTGTTAAAAGAACATATTGAAACCAGTAGAACAATGGTTAGCACCTGGGCTTTATGTCAATCAATCACAAAGCAGGGGACCTTGGATCATACCAGAGGGTCACAGAGACCTGATGAAGACATTCCTGACTTCATCTCTGGGACCACTGACCACTGACGAATTTGAGACCACTGACCCAATTCAAGTGAAGAATTGCTCATGTGATAAGGACTAATAACCTCATTTTAATACATATGGTATGCAAGATCTCAGGAGATAAATAGAAGGTAAAGAACCTTGCACAGTGCAGTCACACCTTTTGGGGATGACCCCCGTGCCTCCCACCAGTGTAATAAACATACCACTTTCTAGTTAGAGAGTTTTTGTCTGTGATCTTTGGTTTTAATGACTGTTTGAGGAATAGGAAGGTGGGAGTGAAAGATAAGGAGTGAAGCTTGAAGTGTCTGAAGAGTTGGGTGAGTAGAAGAGGGTGAGAGATATGGGAAGAAGGCTGTTCAGGAGCTGCAGTGCAAAGCCAAGGAGGAGACTTGGACAAGAGCCATGGTGGGTGAGACATGTAAATCAGGTAAGCACAGGAAGAGAGAAGATGGATAGCAGGTTGAGGTCTTTGTCAGAGGCCAAGATTCGGACAAGAGAGACATGCCAAAAGCTGAAGATGTGTGTAAGGAGAGATTAGACCTACACAGGTGAGACCTATAACTGGCAGTAGATCAGAAAAAATAAATGTGGCTGAAACTGAAATTCTTTATATTTCTGTATCCTATAAAATGCAATACATAAAATAATCTAGAAATATCTGTGTTAGTTACCACTGATGTATGAAAGAACTAGGGTAAAAAAGAATAGCAGTAAACTTTGTATTCTGTGTTTCTCTCTTACACAAGACAACATTACCTTTCTACATGTACTTAGGTCGTGGACATCTCCTTAACATTTTACATGCAAAATAGTAAACTTGCCTCTTCAGGAGGAACTGATAGTTAAGTACAAAAAAATTAAGTAATTAGATTTTTGTCCTAATCTTTGATTAAAGAAATACAGAAGGAAATTACTATCCTCTTAGCTGAATTACAAATCAAAATTGCCTAGATGATACTTTAGATGGAGAATATACACATTAATCAGGTGGAATTTCAAGACCAGTGATTAGGATTTAGCTTGCTATACTGTGATTTTTAATCACTTTCCTATTTGTTTATTCAATGAAGTTATCCAAAGTATGGAATATTAGGAATAAAGCAAAGGATTGCATATTAAGAAAAAAAAAAAAAAAATCTGGTTGTTGAGTTGGGTTTTTTGCGGTTTATACTGGCGGTTGGGTTGATGGAATAAGTGCATGTCCTTAATTAATATATTTTCATTCTCAAAAATTAAAATTTCTGAAGACTAGAGGCAGCAGAATTTCATTAAACAAATTACATTAGTGATGTTTGTCAACTATAATAAGAAATGTTAATATTTAAAGTTATACCTACCTTGAGCTTAAGTAAACAGAGTATGGCTTATTTTTTCACAAGCTTATAGGGCTCCACACATTAGACAATAAAATTGCTAATGAAAATGAAATGTTATTCTCAGGCAAAAGCAATTTTTTTAAAAAACAGGAAAAAAATGCTACTAATATCAAAAGAGATAGTTAGAATTTTTATTTATTTATTTATTTTCCAATATTACAAATGGAAGGAGAAAGGATTTAACCTTGGATAACACAAAACAATGTAAACTCTCCAGATCCTCCAAGATTCACAAACTGTAAGGCAGGAATTATTCTGAAAGCTTCAGAATTCATTCCTGCTGTTTCCATGATTAATGTGGAATAGAAAAAGCAAGACATGTCCATTCCCCAGCACCCTTGGCAATGCAATGATGACTGTGCTATTGAAATCTAAATAAACTTAAAACTATCCCGAAATTCATTATTTTCTTGTAGTCAAAGAGACCCTAAGTAGAGTTCCCACATTTCAAAATATATTCATTCATACTTTCATTCTTTCTTTCTTTCATTCATAATTTATTTTTCTATAATGTTTAGTTGAATTTACATTTATTAAATTGAATAGGACTACTGTATAGATAGTAACAGCTGAAAAACCACACCAAACTGAGCACAATAGTGGTGAAGTCTCAGATATTAAACACCAAATAGATGCAGGCACCAAAGGCAGTCAATGTTCTCAATTTCCAAGTGTGTTAAGAGCAGCATGAGAAAACACTTGGAGCAAGATAAGAGTGCTTCACAGCATCGGGGGTGCTGATTGGCTGGTGATTTGTAAGGTTGAATTGCAAGGCAATCTAAATGCATTTTGATTGTAACACAACTTCAAAATTGCTAAGACTTTAAACACTACTGATTATTCTAAATTATTAAATGAGCTAGAAGAAAATTACCTATGAAGCCAAAATAAGCCTTGATGACTTATATTAGTGGTAGCAAAAACATGTTGATATTAGTAAGAATGAGAAATGAACAAGTACTTTGCTTCTGGGACTGAAATTCATGAGAATGTGCAGATGTAAGAGTATTCATGTTTCTTGGAGTACATACATATTTTATATGTATAATTTTCCACTGTGGAAGAAAGATTGTGAATCCTCACATCCTAAAGTTTTCTAATCTTAAATACGTAATATGTTAGAATATGCAATTGAATGTAAAAATAATAGTGTAAAGGTACGTAGAGACTGAAAAAGGATGTTTCTTCTTCTGGAAAAACATCTTTCCTCAAAAATATTTCTGGGCAGGGATAGGAGGCATTTTATATAGTTTAAATTGCTTTGCTGCTATCTAAGTATCTTAAGTACCATTTAGAATTTCTCATGTCTTTCCAACAAAGATTGCAGTAGGTTGAATAGATAAACTAAAGAACAATTCGGTTGCTTTTTTGGAGATATTGGAGAAATTTAATAGAACATGATAGCTCTGCTACTGAAGTGGCAAAACATATAAAAAACTCTGATTAGCCATAAAGTTACTAAGGAAAAGTCTTGAGTTACACAATATAGGACATGACATACAAATTTTATTTCAAGTCCTCCCAAATTTCCCATGATATAAATTGGTTTCAGGACAAGAAGTTATTGGAAATAATAGTGATAAGCTAAACACTTCAATTGTAAGTTTTAATCTCTTTAAAGTTCCAACAGAAAAAGGCTAAAGCTTAAAAACTGAATGCATGCTGAAGAACTCGTTTCCTAAGTCAGGTCCTTTTATATTTTTTTGCAAGGCTGTTACATAATTCAGGGCTGAGACACAGATTTTGGTTACAAGAAGTTGTTGTGATATAATTTGTGTTGGTAATTAAGCCCCACACATGGGGAGACCTCGTCCTTTATTTTATTTCAGGTTTTGTACAGGCTTAGACTGAACTTCAGACTGTTACTCATGACAGAGTTGATGGTGGGAGGGACCTTCTGCCTCCACTGCAAACTACCATCATATTTTCAGCCACTCCTGATTTGGCTTCCGGTTGCTTTGAACATCAATAGTACATCAAAGATATTAAAAGTATTAGGAATTCCTCCTATTAGCACATGTAGAGACTTTGTGAATTCCCTTTCTTATATATTAAAAACATACAGATTGAAACCTCGTTTTCAGCAACTAACATTTTTGCATGGCAGGGTACAATTTATTGATTTTGCAACTGAATTATTCAAGTCACTCATTGGCAGTGAAATTATGCAGCTTCAAAAAAAAGCTGAAACCAATAGAAAATTCTAAAAGAAAAGTGCCAGGTATACAAAACTAAGTTGTTTAATGAAATTATAATCTTGTCTGTATGTAAAAGATCAGTAGTGTCTCAAATGTGAAATAACAAATTATTGATAGTCATTAGATCTGATTCACAGCTTGGAACAAATCTTACATTTAATCAATAGCAGCATTTAATTTTCAAAACTTCTAAAAATTTGTAAATCTGAAAGGATTTATGACATGGAAAATGATATCACCTATATCACCTATATTTAAAAAAAAGCTTTTATGTTGTTTGAAATACTTAGGTATTTCAAATATTGAGGATGCAGTTATATTCTGCATCCTCAATATTTGAAATATTTGAGGCTCCTTTCAAATATTGAGGATGCAGTTATATTCTGAAGCTCAAGAATTTTCACACATATGATAGCTTTCTCGGCGATATTGATAACAGATAGTCACTTAACTACCAGCCCACTGAGAGGAGAATTTAGCCTTTGGCTTGAAGCAGTCAGTTTCCATCACAAATCTTCCCATCTACCCATATCAAATTGAACAGTGCTGTAGCTGAAATTCTTATGCAACGTGAAATAAGGAATTTGCAGATAGGGATTTTCTGAGTTTAAAACTACTTGAACTATTTAGAAATGAAAAAGGTCCAGGATATATCCCCAAGGAATTAGACATTTCATAAAGTTTAATTTTATACTGGAACTTCACGTTTTAAACATTTTTGTTATTTAGATCTGTAGTATAAGCTATCACTGAAGGAATTTGAGACTACTGTCAAAGCACAGATCAACACAACTTCTGCTTCTCAGAGTTTTGAGCAGACTTAACCTTGTTTTGTTCATATTAGCTATTAGCTACAATTTCTCAGTTCTTTCATGCCCATGTACCGTGGGCTTTATTTTATCTCTTTTTCTGTGCACTGGGGTGGTTCTTTTGTGTCCCACCCTTCCCATTTGTTTGCAAACTTCTCATCCTTCACCATTAACGTAACATCAAATTGTAATGAACAGCTCTCCTATGGTCCATTTTTCCACGTTATTCTCACGGTTTCAATTCATGTGCGCTTGAATTCACTTTATTATTATTATATTAAAAATAATGAACTTTATCATGTTTTGATGGAAGCAACAAAACTAAAAATTATTTTAGAATTCTGTTTCATTATCTTATTCAAGTGAATCCCTCTATCTCCCTTCCATGGCTCACTGCAAACAGGCCTGCAGAACATTGCCTAAAACTGTGATATTTTTTCCCCCTGAACAATTTCTTTTTTCCCCCTAAATTTGGGGTAAAATAAAACAAAAAAGTCCCAAAACAAATTGGGGAAAACAAAACCAAAAACCACTAAAAAACCTCACAATCAAAAAAGATAACTACTTAATCATTCAGAAAAAAAAAATTTAAATCTTAACAAATTTTTATTAAGCTGATTTCTTTTAAAGAAAGAGTGAGTTGTGAGTGACACCTCCATTTGAGGACTATACATCTGTTTAAAAAGATCTGTTTGCCTGTGAGGAGAGAAAAGAGAACCTACAGTTTGCCACACAAGATAAGAAAGCATCTTGCCTTAGGCAGTGACTAATAGTGGATGTTTAAAACAAAGGCAAACATCACACTCAGTGCTTCTAGACACACATTAAATATTGCAGACTGGGATAAAAGGTGGAAGAAAATTTGTCTCCTGACCTTTGCAGGAATCAGCACACACCTCAGCACACAGATAGGTGAGAAATACAGACTCAATTACAACTACTAATCATGTGAATGCTTGATTTTTCAATCTGATGATTGAAATGAAACTTAAAAAAATACATAATTATTTTTTCACGAATTATTTTCTAATTTAAATTATATTGCTACCTTTTCACTGAAAATGAAAAGCTTTTCAAAGGAAATATAATT
This sequence comes from Taeniopygia guttata, assembly GCF_048771995.1. Lineage (NCBI taxonomy): Eukaryota > Metazoa > Chordata > Aves > Passeriformes > Estrildidae > Taeniopygia > Taeniopygia guttata. The sequence goes on along the minus strand of NC_133026.1, from coordinate 26,573,143 downwards.
GGAGCAATAAACATATGCTTATTCTAAAACTAGCTGAAATTCTAAAAATGGCTTCAATTTTAATGAAAATATCATCTCCCCTTTTTACTATTCAAAACCCACAAACATATGTAACTTCTTGAACACTACAGAAATTTCAATATTTCACCATTTTCCAGTGAGTTTATGAGATAGAGATATAAAACTTTGTTATTTTGAAAAATTATTTCAAGGAGGTGTTACATGTTTGAAAAAAGAGAATGTGAAAAAAATAAGAGCTTTTTAGGGCTTTGATTTACTAATTAGAAGTAATTCTTCTTTTTATTTTTAAAGTGCTTTATGTTTCTCTCATAGTCTCTTTTTAATCAGGGAAATAAAGTTATTGTAAATTTCAGGAGAAAAAAGTCCATTCAATCATGAAATAACCAGTGCTTTATTCCAATTCAAAGACTACAGAAGACATTTATATTCCTATTTCTTTCAATAAGAATAAGGAGGTCAAAAAATATTTTTAAGGGATGTTTAGTCCTAAAGTTAAAAAGTTATAAATGGCAAAAGCAAAGGAATTGATGAATAGGGAAAAATAATATAACAAAATAATGAAAATAAAAATAATGGAAAGGCTTCTCAGTTATAGAAATCATTGTCATTCAGCACATCCAACACATATTCCTTGTCCTAACTTGAATTATAAGTTGTTCACTCTATGAAAATACCTATCTGATTTCAACAGCACCATTCTGAAGTTAAAGAAAACTTTTTAACATGTAAAATTGGCTGAAACAATATGTCTAAATAAGAAATAATTGCATGTACTAAATGTTTAAACTTTTGGGATCGACTCAAAGAAATCAGATGTGGTTTGAGATAACCAATAGTGGTAACTCATAACTGATTAGTTTTATCCCCATTTCCCTGCTGCAAGTGGGGATCCCTGCAGAAGGAAGATGACTTGGGGTTTCAGGTGCTGAAGATGGGTGAATATTTTTCTTTTTAAACACCAGATAGCTAGTGAACATTTTTCTTCTCTAAATTTGGGGGCCAGAAGAAAAGAAGACAGGAAAAAAATTGAGTGGCTTGATGATATCTATGTATTTAGTATAAAACCTTACAAGCATAATTTAAAAAGTATAACCTTTACAAAGGGTTAATACAAAAAAAAATCATCAGTAAGAAAAATAGCCTCTGGAATATCTGTTAAGATAGGAATGTAATTAATATTGCATATTAAGAAAGTTACCTATCTGAGGTTTACCAAGATAGGTATGATAACAAGAGAAGATGTGGAAATTTTTGCTCTCCGGTATTCAGACACTGAGACTTGGGGCACTTAAAAAGTTCTTGTGGCAGTTTAAGTTACTACAGGAGCCACCCACTATATTCTACCACTTCCACAGAAGAGTTTGCTAAAGAGAGCACAAAAGAATTCATGGAATCCATGCTGTATGTGCTTCCATGAGGGGGCTGGCACCTTAATGCAAACTCAGTTTAATTGTATTTTGAAGCCAGGCATGAAATTCAATCCAAGACTCCTACTGATGTGTAGGCAGGTGTTTGCTTCAGACAGCTTTGCCATGGAAATAGAAACCTCAAGCAGAAAAAAAAGGCAAGCAGCCCCAGTGATAGTATCTTTATTTCAACAGGACTCACCAGAGTTCATCTGTCAGTGTTGTTAGTTCCCCAAGTAGAGATCAAAAGAAGCAATTAGAACTCTTTCCATCAGATTTCTCTTTTCAGATAGTATTTCTAATAGGAACTCTGCAACAACACTTTAAATACCTTTCATCTTATTTTCAGATTTAAAAGATTAAGCGTTCTTCAATTTATCAGAAAATCAGGAACTTTTGTGTCTGTAAAGAAATTCCAGAAGCCAAATTAAGACATATAACCAGAATACTTTATACTCTGTTAAGTAGGATAAGATTAAACATGAATATGTCACCATATGATTCCCAACTGGGGCACCTGGAAGCAAATGCGTCCCAAGAATATCTATTTTATGAACAGTTAACTCACCAGAATAAATCCACGCCCATATACATATTTTTTTTAATCTGATCTGGGTAAATGAACCCTGGTTACATGAACCCTGGTTACATGTAAAACATTTTTTCCCTGTAATTTCAGTGTTGGCTTTTTTTCCTTCAATGAATCATCTGCTTTTTGCTAACAATATTGTCAAGGATTTCTTAGGTGACATGCAATACAGTACATTCTGGTGTTACTCACATCAGCTTGCTTCTGCTTACAGCATCTGATATTACAAGAAATATGAAACATGACATGACCAATGAGACTTGATAAAATGTGTTACAAACGAAAGCATTGCTGTGAAACCTGAAACGACCTTTTCTTCATTATTTTGCAACATTTTGTTGTTTGTGCATTCTCAGCATAACATTTTTTTTTATTTAAAAGGGTGACATTAAAGAGATATGAAAAAGTTCATATTGAGGAAAGCACTGGTTCCAAATATTGATAACTCTGATATGATTCTAAGAAAACAGGACTTCATATATAAAATGTGGAAAGAAACATATATACATACACATACATACACACATATATATATTATACATATGCGCATATACATTAGAAACAAAATTTCTAAATGCTTAGGTCTGCATGAATAAATGAGAAGATTGTAAATGTAATCAGGAGAATAGAAATAAGGGAAGAGAGATCCCTAGGAAGAAGAATAGAACAAATGAGAGTATCTGGATTAGTAGAAATATACATTATTGTGACTCAAGAAATACAAGAATTGCCTCTGTTTGGAAAATTATCAGTGATTATCAGGGATTGCATGTGTACCCATGCCTAAGGGAATTCAGCTCAGATTGTGCTTCAAAAGATTTAGAAAGGAACCTTAAAAATATTTTTAAATTATCCTATTCTTATTTAATGGATGGTCTTCACATTTTGGTCATAGTAAATGTCATCATGTATTAGGAAGGCATTTTAAAATTCTTGATATTAATTCTCTTTGTTAATATGTATTTATGTAAATACTAAGTTGTCTGACAGTTACAACCATTATTAGGTTGTGGGTGAAAAACTGAACTTAAATAAATCATTCAAAAATCAACTGTGCTTAACTTGCAATATAGTTTCTTTGTAATTTCTTACCCAGAAATTACATTAAATATTTTATGCTTCATCATCAATCTATGTTTCAGCATCTGCAAAATTCAAATGCATCCAATTATATTAATTTCATCAGAAAACAGTTGAAATGAAAAAGGCATTTTAATAATGTTTTGCATATTATTTTCAAAACTGAATTCATGAAAGTTAAAATAATGTGAATTGTAATATTATTCATACTTTGTTGTTTTTCCATTGCTTTTAAGTAAAGTATTAATATTTTACTTAGGAATTTAATTTCAATGTAACTTTATGCTCATGGTAATAGCGCACAGTATGTAACTTGGTTTCCTGAACACTTCAAAAATAGAAGGGTGTATATTTCTATTAGCCATAGTGTTTTCATTACCGACTCTCTGCATATTTATTTTGTAAGTTTTTTGATGTTGCTCAGATATCTCATTTTAAATTACATCTGTTGGCACTGGTAGGAATTATATAAGGAGAGACTTAGATTTTTATTGAATTAATGTCTGATCTTGCTAATACTTAGTTTTGGTCCTGAATTAATCAGAACTTGAATGCGACCTTTAAAACAAATATTTAAAAGCACCTTTTGATTTCCAGTACCAAAATTTTATTCTGCTTTAAAAAAACTGCAAAGATCTCATGTGGCACCAAACTGAAATAAGTTTTCACTGACAATGAATGCAGATCCACGTTGGATTCATGTTCAGTAATCCAACTTTTGTATTCCTGTTCTACAAAACAAAAAACATTATATGGCAGAAAAGCCCTTTTTAGACATGACAATTTTGCTTTCAAGTTAAAGTGGAAAAAAGCAAAAATGTGCTATTTAAGTTTTCCATTAGATATTCAGGATGGGATGTAGTTGAGATAATAGTATTAGCTTCAAATGTAGAGTAACGTAGTGTTGTGTTTCTGAGATCTTGTTCAGGACCCACTTCAACATCCACCCAGGAGTATGGGTGAAAATCATCACCTAACAGCTAAATAAAACAGGGTCAAGAATCAAACCTCAGTTCCAGGGCCAAGTAGTACAGATTAACTAATCCATAATGTTTGGAATAAATTCTCCCTAAGACACACTGATCTTATTTTCACTACATTATTCTAGTCTAAATCCCCGTGGCCCTAGGAAAGAAGATATCACTTCTCTTTTTAATCAATTTAAAGTGCTTAAGATTGCATGGTATGTTACTGGACTGGGGACTTAGTTCCTGTGACATGGAACTGGGTTTAACATATTTGTTAAACCCAGGGTTTAACATATGTGTTAAACCCAGGGAATTGCATATTCTTGTTTTAGGTGTGAAAAGTTGGCTGGGAGGGTGCTGGTAAACAGTGGACTTAGGGAAGAGATAAACCTTATGTGGTGTTATTCCTGTTGTGTTTTGGTGGCAGAATATGGAATAAACTGTTCCAGTGATTCTATCATGGCTTTTTCTTAGTAAGAGCTGGCTGTCACAGCCCAAACCAGAATAGCATGGGGTATTCACTGAGCACTGTGTCAGGGGTGCAGTATTCCTTCCTAACACCTCACAGGCTGCTGAAGATCACCTTGCTCATATGGCTAGAGTGTATAACTTTTCCTGTAGAATAGGCAAACTCCTTGGAGTGACATGCGATGGTTTTTTACTACTTAGGACATTTCCACAGCTTAGCCTGCCTACTGGCCAGCTGTGTGCTCATCACTGCAGGTCTGCTTTACACTTTTCACTTCTCTTGTTCCAGTGAAAGGAGCTGGAAGTCATTATTACACACCACTAAGGCATTTCCATTTTCTGTGATTTCTGAGACGTCTCATTTTATGCTTTGTTCCATTTCAGATAATGTGTTTCTCAGATTTATTTTTATGCTGTTGCATTTTTTCATTTCTTGTTATTATGAAGATCGTTTTGAAAAACAATAATAAAAACACGCCCATTTGTGCAGACTGATCATGACACTTGCTACCCACTACAAATATGGTTCTGTGAGAACGTAGAAGTACTGTCACAAGTGTGCTGACATGGTTTATTGACTAATAAGCAAAGAATTGAAATCTTGATTTGCTTTATTTGCTAGTTTATTGAAACAGAGAGGTAGGAAGTACTGGATAGATTAATTAAATTTTGCTGGGGAATCCAAACTGTGGGATGCTTTCATTTTGATTGATGTCTGTGTAAAAGAAGAGGTGTTCTGAAAATAAAAATCTTATGAATTGTCACTTTTTTGACATATTAATACTAAGTTCTTCATTTTAACTGCTTCCGTTCTTTTTTTCTAATATAAATATCAATTTCAGCATCCAGAAACAACTTCTTGAATGTTTATGAAGCAAGGGTTAAACAGGATGTGAAGGGTATTTAGAATAAGCAAATAAAATGCTTATTAAAAAGACGTGTGTTTAAATATACATATAAATGTGTATATTTACATATAAACATACATATATGTATAGATCACTCATAAACTGCTTTAGTTCAAAGATAACGGAATTTTTTACCCTTGTGATTGAGCCTATATTTGAAAATTATAAGAATATCTAAATTGGGATAATTTACAACATATAGAAGATAAAGTAATGGGAACAGTTTTAGTCACTATTAGCTAATATTTTCATAAATATGACCTCAAGAACAGTGGAAGATTGAACACAATTTTCACATTGTCATCAAGTTTGGAAAGTCAGGGTTACAGTTCAATTATGTTCAAAGCTCACTAGTCATTTAACTTAATAGTTACTATTATTCTGTGGTCTTTTATTTTAAGCTACAGGTTTGTTGTTTTATATGAAAAACTCCAGGTTTGAGCCTTTCAGACAGATAGACATATTAAGATCTTTCACTACTCCTTCAGAGTATATAAATATTTCCTCTGAGAGGAGATGAGAGAGAACAAGAAATAAACTAGGAATGTTAAAAGAGATGTCCTGCATTATTGTTCTATAAATACTCAAACATTTGACCTTATGTGACAAGAAATAAATTAAATCATTGCAGATTCATACCTTTGTGGAAGAAAGTGCTATACCCTTTTCTCAGAGGCGACTTTTTAAAAAAGTCTATTGTAAAGCACTACAAAATAATTTCTTTATCCAAAAGCTCTGAAGCAGTTATTAAACCAGCTGTTTTCAAAAGTACACAAATCTGCTAAGTTGCAGTTGGGTAACTGTTAAATGTTAAAGCAGTGAATGATCAGCATGTGGCAGATGGCCTGGGAATGGGTTAGAAAATGGCAATGTTAATACCACCAGACTGAGATGTTCATTTGTGCTGTGGTATGTTCAGACTGGGTGAATAATGAAGGCTCTGTAATAATTGTGTAAATCCCAACATTATTAAATTGATTCAGCTGGGGTTTCTTAATATATGTGAAGCACTTGATGTACTTTGAGAAACACCTCCTCTTTTTGCTAAAGCTGTTCTCATTAACTCGTACTGCTTTATTTGCTGTGACCTCAGTGTTCCTGTTTAGTAATGAGTGGAATAAAAATTAGAAACCCACTTTAACTCACAATACAAGAGAGAGGAAAATATTCCAGAAACTAAACACCTATCCCACTGCTTTAGCAGATTGTCCATTATTTGAATTGCACACCTTATTTTTTAATATTTTAAAATTAAATTTCTCAGAATAGGAATAGAGGAAGGAAAATCACAACCTAGTCAACTGCTAAAAGTTGTTTTAAGGAGGTCAAATAAAAGAGTACACAAAATCAATAACCCAAATAAGTATTTTGCTCCAACAGCTTATCAAAGCTTGTTCCTGTGTGTGTAATGCTAAAAGGCAGAATACTTTTATTACTAGAAAGGACATAGATAGGGACTAATGCAACAAGAATATCCCGTGTGACAGCCCCCAGAAGATGATCACCTATGATCATGGAGATAAAATATGAACCAAAAATAAGCAAAAAGTCAAGACACCGTAAAGATGCTACAGGCAGATGGACAGCTAGCAGATTGTCCCTGGGGTACCATACTTGTATATGTGGAGGTGTTAGAACATTTAAAAACTGTTACCCACCTACAGAAGGTAGTACCTGTGAACTGAGAATTCTCTTTACCACTCAGCTTTTACCAGATTAGGTGGAAGTTGAAGGTTATTAATACAATAGTATTTTTCAACACCATGGGTAACGTTGAACATGCTTTAACTGTGCCTGATGAGACTTACATTGACATCTATGCCAGGGCTGATGGCCAGACAACAGCCCTCTGCATCAGTATGAGGCACTGTGCATGATTAACAGTCAAGGAAGCTGGAAACATAAATTCTGCCAATTCCTGTCATTAGCTACTGCACATACATTAGGAAAATAAATAAATAAAGGGAGAATGTATTACCATTATTTCCATTTTATAATGACCCATAATACACTCCTCAGAAAAAGTAAACCTTTCAGAGATGTGTATTTATAGTTCTGTTTGAAAACACTGGATGGTGAAGCACTGAAACAGATTGCCCAGCAGTGGATGCCCCATCCCCAAAAGTGTTCACGGCCAGGTTGGATGGAGATTTGAGCAAAATGGTTGGGTGGAAGGTGCCTCTGTCCATGTCAGTGGGGTTGGAACTAGGTGATCTTTAAGGTCCCTTCCAACCCAAACTACCCAAACCATTCTAATATTTCATGATAACTGAAAGGTCTAGAGAAGACACAATGTTTTACTTACCTGTTAATCAGCAGTGTATTGCTACACAAAAAAGATAACAATATCAAAGATGGCAGTAAATTCTAATGCCATCTTACTGCTAAAATTCCAAATGTCTGCAAGAAATAAGCAGCTTAATAGGCAGATATAAGCACCCATCCTCAGCTGTGTATTATTTTACAGAAGAGAAATCAATCTACTAATTTTATAGAAAGCCATCCCAGTCCTTGCATTTGAGTGAAATAGTTTTTCCTTACGTGATGGTGAAAAACTGAGGCTGGTTAGAATTAATACTACAGGAAAAGTCCTGTTTTGATCTCAGACATGTTGCTATAACCCTGCAAATGTTGTAAATGTCACCTGAAGCATCACATGCTAAGCTAAGGACAGAACTCCTCACTCAGATTGCAGGACAAAAAGGGACTGCAGAGCTGTTTAGGATGTCTGTGTTTTGCTTAGCTCTGCAGTATGGTACAGCCTGTGGGAAACTTAATGAATTTCCATAGCTGGTTTAGCCAGCCATAGTTAATTAGATTTAAGGGCAAGCCTAATTTTACGGGGGAAATAAAGTGATCCTTCCAACAGTCCTCTTCTCAACTCGAGTTGCTACTGGGGTAAAAAGTGAGTGAATTTGATACAAAAGTTCTACCAGAATATCATTATATATTATTGGTATACCATATCATATCATATTGGTATACCATATCATATATCATTATAAATTATAATATATACCGGTCTTCAAATTGTGTTTTCAGGTCCCTGTGAAAAGAGAGCACCGAGATAAATCGACATAACCCTCAGTTTCTCTCATTAGAGTGTAGAGAAATAGCCATGCATAAAACAGCAGCAAGAAACACAAAGTTTAATTTTAATATCTTCAAAGATTCTTCTGTGATACTTGTAGCGTGCGAGCTATGTCCATCATGTGTATCACAGAAGAGACAAATTAAATGGCAACCCATAATGGGCGTGTACACTGGATTTTAAGAGCAAACAAGAATAGTGCTTCTACCCTACTTCATTACTTCCTGCTCTCAGCTTCCCCAGCATTACCCAGTCTTGCCTTCCCATCAGTGAGATTGCTGCTGGTCTGGGAAAGCTGCACTGAAAGACCTGTGGATTGCATGCAGTCCAGCTTTTTGCAGTTCCAACTTCCCAGCTGATATGCAGAACCAGCTTCCCAACTGTTTCTTTTGACAAATGTATCTTGTGTACCTCTACACTTCTGAGAGTCCCATGTGTGTAACTTCTGCTTAGTCAGGCCATACCTGCAGTTCAAAGCCAGCCTAGGCTGGCTGTAACTCACCAGAGCAGTCTTGAGCTTCAGAACTGAAATGCTCAGTTTGAGACATTCATGCACAAGCACATAGATACACAATTATCTGCAACACACTATAATGGAAAATTGAGCATTATTTAGTGTGCATCTCTATAAGATGTACACACGTAGAGTGTATGCAGTGGGGAAGTAAAAGTCCTGCTGCAAAAGAGACAAGACAAATCAACAGCAGATGCCTCAAGGGTTAACACATAGTGACTGATTAAATAGTTTCAATTTATCTAAACATATTTTTACTTTCAGTATGTTTCTAAAAACTTGCTTATGAGGAGGAAGAATAGAATTGGACCTGCTATGAAATACAATTATTCAGATGTGTTTATGATCTTCTCTTGAAATTGAAGCACAAAAAATGGCTAACATATTGATTGAACGTAAAAAAAATTCCCAGAGAATATTACTGGTTGCAAAAGCAGCCAGCACTTAGTTTTTGTTTGCTTCACTCATTTTCCCTATTCATCCTGTTTCCAGATCATTAATGAAGACTAAAAACAGTCCCAAATTGCACCATTTAGCAAACTCTGTATTTTATATTTCCGTGTTTAGAAAACACTCTTTATTTTGTCAGTACCAATCCATAACAGTAGTTTGCTTCTTATCCCAAAATATCTATATTTTCACATAGCTTTTAGCTTTTTATGAGGAGTATGATTGCAGCATTTCTGAATAAAAATAAATTATATCTGTCAGTTCCTGTTTACCTACTGTTTTGATGACCAACTTGACAATATCTATCAAATAGGTTGAAGTCATATTTCCCCCCTTTCTATAGGTGATCTTGTTTAAGTCATGTCTTATCATGTTCCAGAATTTCAAAGAAAGTTTACAAAATAATACAAAGTCTTAGTGTGAAGTATGTATTTTACTCAAATACATTAAATAATAGGGTTTACATAATGGAAAAGCATTAACTGTGTTAGGCAGGCAATTGAGCAGAATAATGGTGCTTTAAACTTTTAAAGTTTACCTATATTCATGCAGATATTTTACAGTTTCAAGATTCATTATTTGTTTCTAACGATTTTTGGAAAGCTGTCATAATATTCACAGCCATTTTGAGAGTAAGGTAAAAAGTTACTTTCCATGACATCTGAATGCCATGCATTTTTAAAAAAATTAACTTATTTTTGTAAATGACACAGACATGAAATTCTTCAGTTCCTTTAAAGATTTGTGTGAACTGAGTTTTTGTGACTTTTTCCTAGGAAAACTAGAAAGATGTCTGAAACATCTGAAGCAGTTTCATAATCAAAATGTCATTTGAAAAAGAGGAGGTAGTGGAGCATTGGAGAATGCAATTGTATGGGTGTTCAAACAGGAGGGAAAGAGGAATTGAGTCCAGTCAATTTCAGTTCTGAAAAAGCCTGCAAAAGATAATCAATGAAATTATTTGCAAGTGTTTAGATGACAGTAAGATGAAGAGCAGCAACCAAGAACAAATTGAGTCAAACATGCTTGTGCTCATTTTTGGCCAAGACAGAGTTCAGTTTTCTTTATAGTAGCTGATATGGGGCTTTGTTTTGTATTTACACTGGAAATGGTGTTGGTAATTTAGGGATGTTTTAGCTTTTGCTGAGCAGTACTTACAGAGAGTCAAGGCCTTTTCTGCTTTTCACTGCACCCCGTAAGTGAGATGAGACTGCACAAGGATTAGAGAGGAGGCACAGCTGGGACAGCTGATCCCAGCTGACCAACAGGATATTCCATATCATACAGTATAATGCCCAGCATATAAACTAGGAAGAAGAAGGAAAGAAGAGGCAGGGGAGGAATGCTCAGAGTAATTTTGTTTGTCTTCTCAAGTAATGGTTACATTTGATGGATCCCTGCTATCCTGGAGATGGTTGAATTCCTGCCTATGGGAAAGTGTGAAGAATTATTTGTTTTGTTTTGCTTGTTTATGTCTTTTACTTTACCTATTAAACTGTCTGCATCTCAACCCATAAATTTTTTTGATTTTTACTCTTCTAATTTTCCATGCGGCCCAATGGGGGAAAGTGAGTGAGTGACTGTGCAGGGCTTAGCTGCCAACTGGAACTAAATCACAACGATGATAAAGGAACAGGTGTTAGGATAGGAAAGAAGTAATAGAAATTCTGTGACTTTAATCTATTAAATCATGTCTCACAAAACATTCCCGTAAGTAAGCTGCAGGGGAAAACTCTGGATTAAATTTCTATTTTCTTGCAGCAAAACAGGTTGGACCACTCATTCCATAAAATAAGTTTCCAAAAACTCACTTTAACATAGAAGACTGTGTCAAGTAGCATTCTAAAGATTATAATAGTCTTCAGGATTTTCATTGGTAATCTTTCTGAAGAAATACAAAATTGCCTTGCTTCAGAAATGATACAAAGCCAAATGAGGATATGCTGAGGACAAATGAGGACAGTGTTATAATTAAGAAAGCATAAACAATTTTGAGATGTAGTCTAGAAAGGGTTATACTTTATTTTCTATGAAAATAAATCAACTGCATGAATGCTGTTGATTTGATTTCTGAAGAAATGCTTCCATTTCTTCAGAAAATGGAAGTATGCTTTTGTGGGTCATAAATTGAATATAAGACAGTAAGGCCACAGCACTGCAGAGACGACAACCTGCATAGTGGAATAAATAAATATGAGTACAATTTGTAAAATAGCAAAAGAATTTTTTTCACTCCTTGCAGCTCAACTGAATTACAGAATTCTCTTCTAAAACGTGTTTCAATGAAGATGTGAACTAGTTACTCCTGTGCTAGAGGACAGAATGATCAAGTTCTACAGAACATGACCTAGATACTGAAAAAAAATTGAGCTATTAAACCTAAATAAAAGAAGAGGACTGGCAGAGTATACAGTAATATACTCAAAGTTATATATAATTAGAATGGAAAGGAATATATAATCTCAAAGGTCCACCTTGTTATAATGTTTATAGTCATGGTCAAAAACAAAATCTCAAAGAAAGTAAGTACAAGGACAGTTCCCAAACCTTCTCAACCTTAAACTATTTTCAAGTGATGAACTTCCTGAGCTGGAGGTAGTTTTCATGAATTTAATTATTCTTAGCAGTCAATGCACCTAACAGAATTTTGAAAGATTGGGACAGTGATAAAGAAAAAAAAAAAAATCTGTTCTCCATGCATTGGCAGATAGGACTGTGAGTAATGGACTTCAACTGCATCAACAAAAATGTAGGTTATATTAAAAAAAAAATATAGTGGTAATGGATAGCAAATTACAAAGTCAGTTTTAGCTAAGGAACTTGTGGAGTTTTCAATGTTATTGATCACTAAGAAGAGACCAGCACTCTATGGGACTGATATAAGACTCTGTAACAAGTAGCACATCCTATATGGTGGTAAAAAGGAGAATAAAACCACTCATGCTCCTCTGTATCCCTGTCTTTCTGTAGTTCTACTGATTCCTGGAAATTATTATTTTTTTTTATATTCTTACAGTGACAGTGACTTTCTTTCCTAAGACAATAACTCCAAATTAGGTAGCTCCCCTAGCAACCAACTACACTATGAATCAAAAATTTTAATCTTTCCTATGGATTATTATAGGAAATTCTGGTAGGAATATTTTGTTTATATTTAGGTATTTCATTTTTCCGGGTAATTTTTTAAAATTATTAGTTTTTATCATGTGTTTTCTTCTATCAGTTTTTCTTTATAAATGCAACAGGAAATTTGTGCATATGTCATTTACTTTCTTCATTTCAGAGTAAGCATCAGAAAAAAACTCTTTTAATTAGTGTGGTTTTATACCCAATGAAAATTCCACACTGAAAGCAAATGCAGCCATCTCCCTGGCTAGAAAACAATTCTAGGAGCAAATAACTTCTGTTTAGAGTGCAGTAGTAAGTCTGTGCAATACTTAGTGATGTGGTCACATGTTGCGTCTTTATTTCAATTTAATTCCATATTCATTCAACTAAACCTGTCATTTAAATCTTCTGTTCAAATAATCAGAGAAGCATGTGAGCAATTTATGACCCTTGAAAGGCAATAGAAGAGTTACAGATAACATTTTCAGAAAATTTGTCCCCTTTCACTCTATTTATAGTAAAATCACTGTGTGTGAAAACATAGATCTCTGTATTGTCAAATCATTTCAGATAAACAAGAACTTTCTCACTTACTAGCAATGCAGATCAGAATTAAAGCTCTTAATTTGTAGGTGAAAGTGTATTAAAAAGTGCTAATAAAAAGGTCTCAGCTTTTCATGAAAAAAGACATTTCTTAAACTGTCATAAACAAGACAGATACATAGATAGACAGATAAATATTTATTTATAAAAAATATAAAATTGCCAATAATAAATGATAAGTATTACTAAACTAATACAATGTTTTGCACAGAAGGGGTGTCCATGTCAATCAGTGCCAAACCTACAAGCTTACTCTTGTTATCAATATATTCAGTAAGTTTTTTAAATCTGGAAAAATACCTGCTTTTAAAAAGACTAGGTTGTAAGACTAGCCTTGAAGATCTGAGCTACAAACACCACTAACTCAATAAAACTGAATTTAATTACAAGCCTTTTCACTCTACATTAAAATTAATCAGTACTTCCTTTGTGTTTCTCCTCTTCTGCATAACATGTGGGTCCAGATGGTTCTCAAAGACTGTAATTTCTAGGGATTTTGAGCAACACATTTGTATTCTGTAATAGAAGGCATTTGATCCTTTATTTGATGTTGGTTCTCAGAAAATCCCTACCTTTAAAAATTCATGAGAGGATTGGAGTGGTAATCTAAGCAGCTGGTCATTTTCCTGTTCAGGTCTTTTAAATCTAGCCAAAAGAAACCCAACAAAACCAAGAGAGAAAAGATTTTTAAACAGGTTCACAGTTTCCTGGTCCTAATAAAGATAATAGACTGTGAAATTTCATCTGTAGAATTTAAAATGTCAAGAATCTCAGCTAATGAAAACAACAATTGACTACAGGGATAGTTATATTACCTGATGTGTTGAAGCAAAAAAACACACTTAACTGAAGGGTTTTTTTCTCCACAATTTAAATCCATGGTGTTTATGAGGAAATGGATGAGACAGAGGGCTGTGAGAAAGATTAGCCAGACCTTTTCTGCTTAGCTAAGTAGTCAGATAAGACCCAAATCAGTACGGAGTGACGGCCAATATTACTGGATGCGCACTATGTGGCTATAGAAAATTGGCTCAATGTTTAATCCTACTTCAGTAAGATCAATTACTCATTTTACAAGAATGATCAATTGTTCAACTGCTAGCTGATCAGGATAAAAAACACAATCCAAGCTTATGAAAAGAACAAATAATTCTTTATATTTAAGCATACCTTTGCTCAGAAGGAAAGTATATTTGATGGTACACTTATGTTTTCATCACTTATATAATGTCTGGAAATGGAAGTGCAAATAGCAGTTATACAATAGGAATATGTGCAAGTGAAAACACTAAATCCTGAAAAAGAGCTTATTTATTTTAAAGCATTGATTAATTATATGATATATGATGTGAACATCTATATGTACTTGTGTTTCTTAATATTATATCCATTATAAATAATTGAAATAAAAGGTCTTATAAAATACATGGTAAATGTGGGAACTCCTAATCTTGTTCAATAATATTATATGGTATTGGAAACCTCTCTGAGATAATTTTTTATTAAATGAATGTGAGGTTCTCCTGAAGTAGAACTTAAGTTGTGAGTAAGGTCATCTATTTACTGATACATTGGTGGGAGAGGGATGGAAAATATTTATTACATAATATCATGGTAAGATATTATTAAGTCTTTTCAGAAAATATCTAAATACATAAGTTTTACACATCATGCAAATATGAAGAGAGTTTAATCTGAGTTTCTGCAGCCTCAGTCCTAAGGCTATGCTATATATTAATAGTTTTTCTGTCACTAATGAAAATAAAGATGCAAAGCACTGAAATACATAAAGAATCATATAAATTTCCTTTATATTACAATATCTCATAAATATGAACATCTCTTTCCAAAAAACAACATTTTTATACATTTTATGTCTCAATAACTTGTTTTTAACCTTTTAGCTTTTAAAAAGTTAGCTTTTGTTTCAGAATTCCCCATGAAAATTTTATTTTCATGTTTTTCTCTCATTTCATCTTTATTTCATTGTTTTCTCTCCTTCCTTGTCTTATCCATATTTTGACAATAATTTATTTTTGTCTTTGCTATCAGGAAAATGCAAGGGATTTTGTCCTCTTAGGTAGCAGGCTTGGGTATTTTGGGGTTTATTTATTTATTTACTGACAGATGCTGTGGCAGCATGCTGCAAATTCAAGTGGGACCAGAGGCAGAGGAGAAAGAAAGGAAAAAGATCATCATTTGGGTTAACAGTGATTGCCATAAACATGCATGTGGTACTGCTCTCTCCAAATCTAATTACTGACATGAATAGCAGGAGTAGAATTCCCTGATAGGTTGGTTCAAAAGCACCCAGGGAATTTGTATGAAAGGACAGCATTTGCCAAATCATCATCTGTGTCCCTTTTCTCAGAGAGCTCTGTGGGAAATATCTGAATTGTAAACATGAGTGGATTATCAGCTTTCATGGTATCATTGC